>NW_005354385.1:6498149-6528670 GCF_000412655.1 Myotis brandtii | reverse complement strand
CCGGGACGCGTAGTTTCGGCCCAAAGTGTCCGCACGCCGAAACCATGCGGGCTCGGGAGGACCCCGCGGCGTTAGGACTGCTGACAGCAAAGGCAATCTGTACGCCTCTAGAGAAAGCTCATGTCACTTTGGACCCAGCTCACTCCGACAGTAGAAATAACCACCTGGTCATCATCGATTCTGACACATTTGACAAATGAACGGATGATCCAATCCATCAATGACTGAATACGCGCGTTCTGATTTAAGTTTCAGAAGCCTGTTATTGTTCAAAAGGGTCTAGGGAACCTCAAAGGTATTGGCAACTTCCTGTTTCATCACCTGGGATGTGAGTCCAGCGTGCTTGTTGTTATTGTTCTTCCTTTCTTATGTATGTTACATATTCTTTTGTGTGATTGAAATGTTTCTTAAGCAAACGTATACTTTTATGGATATTTATAAATGTCCACTATGAATAGATGCATACGTAGATGGTCAGACCCCAGGAGTCGGATGAGGATTCAATTCAGTTCAAAACAAACACCTATCAGTGCCTATTCTGTATGGGTGACTGTGTTCCTTAGTCGCGGAAAGAAAGAGGACTGCTCCCGCCCCGGAATACTTCACCATCTACTGAAGGAGAAAATTTACACAAATAAGAACATTTCGTGTGAGATGCAAATAAGGACAGAGTGGGGCGGCTTTGGAGATGATCTTTGGCTGTAGCAATCTTATTTCTCCATAACAGTCTTGTTCCAGGGGTTTTACAGAAAAGATTGGGCCCACCCATTCCTCTGGCGTGCTTTTCAGCCTGGAACTACCCACTCTGAACCAGTGGAAATAGAGAAAAACAGCCTTTTAAATGACTTCAGCCAGCTGCTATATTGTAGATTTCAAGGACATTCACTTGGTTGACTTGTGGCTGAACTACTGCAGCTAGTCCTTTCTTAATTAAAGTTGGTTCCTAATCCTGGTTTGTGTATTAGATTCACTTTGGGAGCTTGTTAAAATTGCACACACCTCGGGCCCTACCTATTACCAGAATTTCCCTAAGCTGAGAGCTGGATCTTGGGCAGGTGTATTTTTAACAAGCTTCGCACGTGATTCTGGTATGCAACCAGGGTTGTTATCATCTTGTTAAAAATCAGCTGCTTCTTGGCAAGATAACATACCAAGACTCAAGCATCAAGGGCCACATTTTATTCAGCTTTAGAAAGTTCAAGGTGCCTTGAGCACAGTAGATTTTCAATAACTAATGGTTGAATTAACAAGTGACTTTTACCAAAAGCCTATGAAACAAACCTCTAGCCTTTTTAAAGAAGGGAGAGAGTATACATAAAGTCAACTCAAAAATCTGAGTAAATGCAATATGTATTTCTAAAATTACATTGTATCAAAATTAATGGTAAGTGCCTTACTAATCAAAGAAAGAAACACACACACACACACCCCAATTAGTGAAAATGAGCGAGAAAGAAAAGCTGTTAATTCAGACCAAGTGAGATATTTCTGACCTACAAATGTATTTTCTTTGTAATCTCTAGACCTATACTTTGGGTCTGATTGACTCACAAATCAGCCCACCCACGGAGTTGCTCATGTGCATGGAAAAGCTAGGATTATTTTCTTCAGTTAAGATATTCTTTTCTATTACATTTATGGCTCTCCTTAGCTATATTTCTACCAGTAATCAGGATCTTTTTCTCCTCTTAAGTCTTGTCACAGCTAGTCTCTCTCATAATCTCACACTTTGAGAGAAGCCAAGGACAAAGTGTGCAAATCCATGAATCAAAAGAACTCTAATATTTGGTTATTATTTATGACTATTATTAAATGAAAAATGAACAAAACACTCCATTATGTTATACAGTTTTTATAAGGATTTATATTTTTAAAAATCTCAGGAAATTTTTTGTTTTGGGGAGGGTTGAGAGAGAGGAAGGAGAAGACATTTCTATTACTTTAATTGTAGCCCTCTTCCTTCCTCATCACAAAATTAAAATCAGGCAATTATTTGTAAATACACATTTCATTTTCTGATAACTAATACATATGATTTGTTATCATTGATGTCACAAAATATGGACAAAAAATTATTGAAACTATCTACTCATCTTCCAAGGAAACTGAAATGTTAGAACTTTATCTTCCTCTTGCAGCCCAGGAACCCTCGGGGGATGTCTGACTGCTGGCTTAGGCCTGCTCCCTTAGGCCATGAGTCGGACATCCTTAGCGCTGCCATGGAGGTGGGAGAGACTCCCACCACTGCCACTGTGCTTGCCAGCTGTGTGCCCGACTCAGGGCTTCTAGCTGAGCGGTACTTCCGCTGTGGGAGCGCACTGATCACAAGGGGACAGCTCTTGCATTGAGCGTCTGCCCCCTGGTGGTCAGCGCACGTCATAGCGAAGTCATTCCGCTGTTCGGTCAATTTGCATATTAGCCTTTTATTATATAGGATGTGCCAGACATTTGCAAGCTATGCTAGGGATGGCTGGATCAGAAATCGCGCCCCCCCCCCCCAGTGGTATAATTGCTTTCGAAGGAGCTTTGCCATAATTCATAATAAATTCTTCTACAAAATCACCTAAGTTTCATTGGTATCTTCTCAGGTTTTAAATATAAGGAAGTGCTCTGTAGCTAAATTCCCTGAACTTCTATAAAAGGCACTGGCAACTGACTGGCATGGCTCAGTGGTTGAGCATCAACCTATGAACCAGGAGGTCACAGTTCGATTCCCAGTAAGGGCACAGGCCTGGGTTGTGGGCTTGATCCCTGATGTGGGGCTGGCAGGAGGCAGCTGATCAATGAGTCTCTCATCATTGATGTTTTTTTTTCTCTCTCTCTCTCTCTTCCTCCACTTCTTAAAAAAATAAATAAATAATAAAACAAAATAAAAGGCACTGGTGGCTCTAACCAATGTGGCTCAGTTGGTTGAGCCTGTCCCATGCACCAAAAGGTTGCCGGTTTCAATTCTGGGTCAGAGCACATTCCTGGACTGCAGGCTCGATCCCCAATAGGGGGTGTGCAGGAGGCAGCTGATCAAAGTTTCTTATTCCCTCTCCCGTCCTCTCTCTCTAAAATCAATAAAAACATTTGTTTTAAAAGGCAATGCTGTAACCCTAAGAAGATTCTCTTTGTGTGTATCTATATGTATAAAAGCCTAAGTGACCGGCCAACTGGCCAATCAGCTGATAGCTATGACATGCACTGACCACCAGGGGAAAGACACTCAATGTAGGAGCAGAAACCACAGGCATGGAAACATGGAACAGACTGATGAATCTCAGAGGGAAAGGGGCAGGGGGGAGGGCAGGAAGAGATTAACCAAAGATCTTATATGCATACTAGAGGCCCAGTGCATGGATTTGTGCACCGGTGGGGTCCCTCAGCCTGGCCTGCGGTGATTGAGCCAAAACCAGCAGTCCGACATCCCCTGAGGGACCAAGGAGTCCCAGATTGTGAGAGGGTGCAGGCCAGGCTGAGGGACGCTCCCCCTTCCCTGGTGCATGAATCCCTGATAGCCCTGAATCAAAATTGCAAATAGTAGCTGGAATATTAGAGGGATTATTTCATGTCAATTTACATCCACAAAAGTCCTGCAAGATTCATATATTTATTCATATTTCTTTTTAAAATATTTATTGAGCACTTACTATGTGCTAGACACTGCTGTTGATTTTAAACGTGGTTTATTCAATTTCTGTTTCATACAAACTTCCTCCAGTTCCCTTTCTCCTCCTGATTCAGTTAGGAATGAATGTTTCTACCACAAATAAAGGAGAACCCAAGTAATAATGGCATAAATAATATATTTTTTTCTCATAAAACAAGAAATCTGGGAAAAGGTGGATACTACTTTTGGTTCAGCAACTCGGTAAGGCTAGGGCCAATGTCTGGGGGATGGTTTGGTCTTTCCCACATACTTACAAAGAAAAGACATCACAAAATGCAGATAGCATTGTATGAAAAGGCAACTTCAGACAATTTTTCACCATCCTCCCTACTCTCTCACCTACTAGCCCTTCATCCTGCAATCCCGCACTGCACTGCATCCTCCAATATCCTCCTTAATATCAGACTTTAAGGAGTATTGGATGGGAGGGTCTTAGCGTGTAATATCAACAACAACAGTGACAGGAAAGGAATGTGCTGCTGACTTGTAGTGTCCACTTTTATTTCAGGGAGTCCTCCTAACTTCCCAACTTAATATTAGCTGTCACCCAGGAGGGCACGAGTTGGAAGCTGTGCTGCGTGGGAAGCCCAGGATGCCCCGTCTACACCTGCTCTCCTCTGCAGATAAACAGCTTCCAAGGCTATCCATCTGGCCCCTTTCAACAGCTTCCAAGTCTAAGAAAACAAACCCTTTGAAAAAAAGGGTTTTTTAAACAAGAAATCCCAAGGGGGGCATTTTTGTTTCTGGCTGCAACCTCTTCAACCAGAATAAACAGCATGAGGGACTAAGAAAGAAAATGAGTTGGAGGAAAAATTTGTTTTTAAAGAGAGATATATATATGGTGTCCCCCAAAAAAGTGTACACACTTTGAACAATTATTGATTCCAATGGGTTAAATCTGAAAAGAAAGAAACATCAATTGAGCTATCAGCTGTTAAGTGTGCATACATTTTGGGGGGCACTCTCTCTATATATATCACATATTACACATCTAGATTTATAATTTTATTTACTTTTTTTCATTTGTCCTTTGGTAGAATTATTTTTTAAGGAGAAAAGTGGCTTATCCGATACAATAAAAGGCTAATATGCAAATTGACCAAAGGTTGGAACAACTGGTTGCTATGACGCGCACTGACCACCGGGGAGCAGACGCTCAATGCAGGAGCTGCCCCCTGGTGGTCAGTGCACTCCTACAGGGGAAGCACCTCTCAGCCAGAAGCCGGGCTCACTGCTGGCAAGCACAGTAGTGGTGGCAGGAGCCTCTCCTGCCTCCATGGCAGTGCTAAGGACCCCTGGGGGGATGTCTGCCTGCCAGCTTAGGCCCGCTTCCTCTAAGCTGCCAGGCAGACATCACCTGAGGGGTCTCTGACAGGCTGGGCTGAGGGACCGCCCCCCCCCCCCCCCCCCCCCCCCGCCAGTACACGAATGTCATGCACCAGGCCTCTAGTCATTCTATAAGAGGCCATCAGATTTGAAATCTCCTGCTCTTTCTTCCCTCTCCAAGTCAGCCCAAATATATGAAAAATTACCCCCACTTTTTTTTTGGCCTCCAGGGAAGAAATTTTCCCAAACACATGATTATTCTGTCTAGTGAATTTGAATTTCTTGACTTGCAATGTAAACTCTAAAGTCTAGCATCATGGTAAGAATGTGTACTTGGTGAATTTGCCCCCCTTTCTAGTTTGCACTCTGAGTGACCTCAGTTTCTGCATCTATAAAATGGAAATAAAACATACCACCAGTGAATTCTTAAGATTCAGAGAAATATCAACAATAAAGAATTACTGAAAGAAAAAAATACTCAGAGAAATAACTTACTTAACCATGAGGATCATGCCTGTTGTATGGAGAGATGTTCAATAAGAGATATTTTCCTCTTTATGCTCTTTTTTCAAGGCGGTAACGAATATAATCTTGGGTTTTCTATTCAAGGAATAAAATATTCTGCTGTCCCTGCATTCATAAAGGGAAATATATCAATACATGGTATTTCTTTCAGATAATAAGATGTATTTCCATAAAATAGAACATGCTTTGGTTTGTAGTCCATCTGTGAGTCCATGAGTGCTTCTTAATATCCCAGTTCTTTCCTTGATAAAGCTCTATTCTGGTCACTCAATAAAATAGTAATTCAAAAAGTTAATGTCACTGCCTGAGGAATACAAACAGTATTTCCCACACCTGCTAATAAGATGCACCTGTGATGCTTAATGGACATACTGATCCCCATGGGCCTAATCTAGAAATTCGAATTCAATTGGTCTGGGGTGGGCCCAGGACTCTGTATGTTTGACAAAACTCGGGTGGCGGTTCCTATTTTAGGCAAGTTTAGGAAATCTGATTAATTGCTTAGGACTGGGGAAATGACTCATCTACAATTAAGCAATAATGCCTCTACTTAAGGAACAATGCCAAGTTATTTTAAAACCATTGAATAATTATAACCTATAGGCTGCTCTAAAACTTGAACTAGCTGTTTTTTAAAATCAGAGGAATTATTCTCATTTCAAATACCCTTATACCAATTTTTAAAGTTTTAAGAAATGTTACCAGTTCTTCATATTTGCATTTGTTATGCTTTTTAGGTTTTGAAGGAGGACAAAGCATTGTTGGTTCTATTGTATAAATTGTCCACAACTGATTTAGAAACAGTTTTGTCACGTGTCCAAATTTTGAGGTGGAATTTAGGTTATACTGGTTTCCTCTTGCCCTAAACTCACATTTATACGCAAAAATAAAATGAATAGATGCCAAGCATTCCATCTTGCATAGAAGAAATAAAACTGTCCAGAGCTACTGAATGCTGACACTTTCATCTTACCAAATGCCTTTTACTAACATGTTTAGTGTTTTATATCATTCTAGTTGCAATTGTTTTCAATACACAATTAAGATCAAAGAAAAGTCCAACGGTAGAAGGAAGGGGAGAGAGCAGCTAATTAGTAGAACCAAAAAATCCTCCTCAAAGGATCAAGCCCCTTGCCTCCTCTGTAATCACTAGTTACAACACCTGCAAAGCTCACCCTCTCTCAAGAGAACTGAACTCTGCTAACCTTATCCAACTTTACTAGAAAAGTGCTTGCAAAAGGAACCAGACAGGCCTGTCTCAGGTCCAGTTCTCATTGCCTGATTGCTTTGTTTTATCAGTTTTAGGTAGTGGGTTAAAATTATCAAAGAAACAATTCAAAATATTGCCTTGAAAACTATGAGAAAGAAGCAAGCCCCCCAAAACCTCAATTGTATTAATGATTAAAAGTGAAGAGTTTTTTTTTTAAAGTGAAGAATTTAAAATATGAAAAATGCAATGAGGGTGTGGGAAATGCATAGCCCCAGACAGATGCCATGGACACCTATTTTTTTGTCTGTTCAACACACCGTCTTCTTGGAAGAGCCCCCAGTTCTTCTAGGAATGGTTCTTCCCTCCATTCCAGCCTATTAGCAAAGGATCTGCCATATTTTCTGAGCTCTCTTGGCCACAGTTGACCTGTTGAAGGGTGGGATTCTAACTCAGGCTTGGCAATGATCCTTCTCTCTTCCCCTCTCATTTTTGGACTTTAGACTAAAAGTATCAGGTTACACTACCTCAGGTGGCTGAAGCTGTATTCTCTAAAGTTCGAATGTGGTTGATGACAGTGGTGACTGATAAGCAGAGAGAGAGAAAAAGATGCAAAATGAGGTGCAGAAATAGGAGATAGTGAGATCTGCCTGAAAATCCTACACAAACAAGGCAGTTGGTAAGTTAGACAGTTTTTAAATTTTAATCTCAGTTTCCTTGTTTGTTATTTAAGGGCAATAGTAGTATTTACTTAAGTGGTGTTTGTGAGGAAAAGTCGTAGTTATTCATATAAATCACAAAATACTGGACCAAACACATGGAAAGAGCTCAATAAAAGCCAGCTACTGAGCACCTCTAGGCATGGGGCTACGAAAGCTGCAAGAGAGGAACCCATCCATATTCAAAGGACAGGATAGGACAAAATTTCTGGCAATTTAATAGATAAATATCCTCAAATTAAGTCGACAGCTGACTAAAATTTTAACAAAGTGTCAGAAAAATCCCAGGCATGGCAAATAGTGGTCTATATTGCGCAGGTGCTAAAGAAAGCACTATAGTCCTGGCCGGTTTGGTTCAGTGGATAGAGCATCAACCTGCAGACTGAAGGGTCACAAGTTCGATTCCTGGTCAAGGGCATGTACCTCAATTGCAGGCTCCATCCCTGGCCCTGGGTCAGGTCTTGTGTGTGTGTGTGTGTGTGTGTGTGTGTCTCATATTGATGTTTCTCTCTGTGTGTCCTCCCCCTCCCCTCCCCCTCCACTCTCTCTAAAAATCAATGGAAAAATATCCTTGGGTGAGGATTAACAACAAAACAAAAACAACAAAAAAAAATCCCTATACAGAGTTAATAATAATAATAAATTTACTTTGAGTGCTAATGGTGGGCCAGGCAGGAAGCTGTTTTACATCTAATATGCGTAATACTTACTACCACCATATGAGTTAGGCATTATTCTTATTCCTGTTTTGCCGAGGAAGAAACTGATACATAAGGTTGAAATCTGTCTTCAGGAAGATTATTCATCGAGAGCACAGCGTTCCCAGTGTCTCAGGGGTGATGGACCAGTATATGTAAAAGAAGTGGCTATTTCTCACTTTTTTCTGTCACCCCTGTTCATCAGCCTGCCTTGGTTACTGGTGAGTTGCCAAGTCAGTGAAATGGCCATTTCTACATTTACAGGCGTTTACATTCAGGCCAGAGAAGCATGCTCGGTGGTTCCATTTTAGTGTTTTACCTTCCTCTCTGCACCACTCCCCTGCCTCTGCTTGCAAACCTCGCTCAGAAACTGCTTTCTTTCCGAGTGGGAAGCCTGTAAGGAACTTTTGGATAAGACTGAATTGCCACCCAAACCAGGGTCTCTTTACTTCTACTCTTTTCTTTTAAATCTGCGATTCTTGACTGCCCTTGGTTCCCGTGGCTTCTGGTTAGTCTCCGTCATTGCTTTGCCCTGACTTGTGGCTTATTACATGCTCTAATTGGGACTGTTAATTTGTCTAGCTCCAGTTTCCCACGGCCACAGCTTCCCAGAAAATGTCAGTTCCATCTGTTCCCGAGACCCGCATATTCGGATTTTCTGCCTCAGTCTTGGCACCCTTCATCCCGATCTGCCATCCTGTGTCCTTGACCTCCTGAAATGTGTATTTTTTTTCTTTTTCCAACTAGTTGATGAGGTCTAGCTGTAGAATAACGTGCTTCACACTGTGATTCTCAGCCCATTTGCACTTGAATCATCTGAAGTACTGTATGAAAATGAAAATGTTTGTCCCGTCCCCATGAATCAGAATTTCTATGGTAAGCCCAAGAAGTATGCATTTTTAACAAGCTACCCAAGTGATTCTTATGCCTATGGAACTTGGAACCCATTGTACTGGAAGAACAGATACTGTAATTATAGACTTTTTAAAAAAAAATCCCAGGTGCTTCCAGTTCTGTGCTTGGCACCTGGAAGAGTCTCACTAATTGCTTGTTGAATTCAGGCATGAATAAATCTAACTTCGAAGGAAATCCAGTCATAGGAAATCTTCCCTGCTCTAAGGAAATATTTGCAATTTTCAGCTAAATGTGCCCATAATACCAACTTCAATTAATATAATCCTAATTCCCTCTGAGCTAAATTGCTTAAATCTCTTCTGGATTTTTGCTTCTTTCTAAAATAATGTAATTTTAATTTACTCTGGTTGTGATGAAACATCATATCAAATTGGTTCCCAAACTCTCAAGATGTTCTTTAATTAGCTTCTACCTCCTCCTGGGTGGAAGCTAGAAAAGTTTCCTCCAACTATAACTGGAAGAAAATACCAAAGTGATTTTATAAGCCAGGTAAATACTGTTATAGGGACTACTAAAAAGGGTTTAGTGTTCTAACGTATTCTTAATTCAACAGATATTTACTGTACTTAAACATTCAGATTGTTATCACAAGCGGTGCATATAAGAAAGCCAATGATTCCCTATTGCTCCCTGAGAATATTAATAGTTTGATTTCTTTATTCATTTAGGTTTGGAAGCTCTTTTTGCTTCCCAGCGGCAGCCCATTTGAGACCGGGTGACTCCAAGAGGACATTTCAGATTGCCGACTTTAAGAGACCTCTATCTAGTTCACAGAGCTTCTAGCAACATAGCTCATTAAGATGCAAGCTTCCCTCCAGTCTGTCCTTCTAACATGTTGTCTTGATCTCTTTGCTAACCTTACTTTGACTTTGAACATGTAAAAAGGAAATGAAGCAAAGGTGAAAGAACTGTGAGCTGTAAATAGGTTATTGCTTTTAATCTTTACAGTGACCTTGGGAGGCAGACAATTTTCTTCCCATATTATAGAAGAGATACTTAAGGTTAGTCATGGTTATATAGTTGGACCATGTCATATGGCTAAGAAGTGACAGTCGGGATTCAATTTCCCATTTCTTTAATCCCTAGGGCCTAGGGATACCGGCTCTTCCACAAAATACCGACTTCTGTGCATGGGCCATGAAGTTTCAATCGCACTGTACGTGCGCGCCCACACGTGGTATTTTGTGGAAGAGCCACACTCAAGGGGCCAAAGAGCCGCATGTGGCTCGCGAGTTTGCCGACCACGGCCCTAGGCTAATCTACTCTCTACTCTACATGTTGCTTCCTCACTTTATTTTGCCACTTCTTGAACACATTTATGCCCTCCCTCTGGATCATGCACCCTTACCAATGTATTGGTCTTCCTACTCTGAACTGGTTTCACTCAGGAGTTCCCTAGCAACAGATGCTCTATTGATTCCCTTTCACTCATCCGCTCACATTTCCATCCTCTCTTGGCTTCCCTTCATGGCCAGTCTCAGCTAAGCTTAGGCACCAGAGTACCACTGATAGAATCAAAGCAATATTGTAGTCTTCTTTGATGACTTCCATGTGTTTTGTTATAGATATGACATGAGTATCAGTTGAAAACAGGTATGGTTTCTTATAACATAAAACTCAACTACAGTGGCTAAACAAAAATGGTTTGATTTTCTTATACAACAATAGTCCAGGGGTATATAATAATTTCACAGTTACTGTCTCTGCAATTCTAGTGGCCTCTCCCTCTATCATGATGACAAGATGGCTGCTATATCTCCAGCTACTGTACCTACAAATAGCCAAAGAAATCTTGAGAAAGAAAAAAAAATTGAAGGAATCACACTACCTGATTTCAAACTATACTATAAAGCTATAATAATCAAAACTGTATGGCACTGGCACAAAAAACAGACCCATAGATCAATGGAACATAAATAAACCCTCACTTATATAATCAACTAATCTATGACAATGGAGAAATGACAGTCTCTTCAATAAGTAATGTTTGAACAACTGGACAGATACATGCAATAAAATAAAAATGGAATTCTCTTATACCATATACACCATATACAAAAATAAACTAAAAATGCATTAAAGACTGAATAACTGAAAATAACTTTTTAGATACAAGACCAAAGGCACTGCTGCTCTACAAAAGACATTTGTCAATGAACAAAGGTGTCAGACTTGAAACCATAAAACTCCTAGAAGAAAACATAGGTAGTAAATATCAATCTTGTAATATCTTCATGATGATTCCCCTGAAGCAAGGGAAACAAAAGCAAAAATAAACAAATGGGACTTCATCAAACTAAAAGGCTTCTGCACAGTGAAGAAAACCATCAACAGCAAACAAGACAACTTACTGAATGGGAGAATATATTTGCAAATGATATATTCAATAAAGGTTTGACATTTAAATCTATAAGAAACTCATACAACTCAGTAACAAAAAAAAAACAAACACCAATTTGATTTTTTTTAAAATGGGCAGAAGACATGAAGATACATTTTTCCAAAGAAGTCATACAGACATATGAATACAAAAAAGACATATAGACAGCATCACTAATCATCAGGGAAATACAAATCAAAACCGTAATGAGATACCACCTCACACCAGTCAGAATGGCTATTATCAAAAAGTCAACAGATAATCTGTATTGATGAGGATGTGGAGAAAAGAGAACCTTTGTGCACTGTTGGTGGGATTGCAAATTGGTGCAGCCACTATGGAAAACAATATGGAGATTCCTCAAAAAACTAAAAATAGATCTACCATGTAACCCCACAATTCCACTTCTGAGTATTTTCCAAAGAAAACACACTAATTCAAAAAGCTGTATGTACCCCTATGTTTATTGCAGCTTTATTTACAATACCCAAGATATGGAAGCAACCTAGGTTTCCTAGATAGATGAATGGATAAAGAAGATGTGATATATAAATATATATATGGCGGGGCTGGCCAGGAGGAGGAGACATGGGAGGTTGGCCAGCCAGCCCCTCCCCCATTGGGGCCAGTTGGCCCGCTGCAGTGCTGCGTCATTGTAACTGGTTATTCCAGTCATTCTGGTCACTTGGCATATATATACAGTGGGGCCTTGACTTACGAGTGTCCCAACTAACGAGTTTTTCGAGATACGAGCCGTCTCTCGGCCGATTTTTTGCTTTGAGTTGCGAGCTAAAATTCGGGTTACAAGCCAGCTTCAGATACCCCACTGCTAGTTGGCGCAGCGAACGTCACAGTGAATGCCACAACATCAGCCCAGCATCATGTGTCTCACTCGTTCACTTTAATGATTTGACATACGAGTAATTTGAGTTACGAGCTCCGTCACAGAACGAATTAAACTCGTAAGTCAAGGCCCCACTGTATATACATATATATATGTATATATATACACACACACTAGAGGCCCGGTGCATGGATTCGTGCACTGGTCCCTTGGCCTGGCCTGCAGGGATCGTGCCGAAACAGGCTCTCCAGCATCCCCCGAGAGGTCCCAGATTGCGAGAGGGTGGTTCTTGGGTGACACACCCCAGAATCAGGCTCCCTCCTCTCTGGTTCTTGGTGCGTCACCTGAGAATTGCACGCCCCCACTGGGGATCGAGCCCGAAACCTGGGCATGTGCCCTTGACTGGAATCGAACCTGGGACCCTTCAGTCCACAGGCTGACGCTCTATCCACTGAGCGAAACCAGCTAGGCGCAGTGGTTCTCAACCTTCCTAATGCCGTGACCCTTTAATACAGTTCCTCATGTTGTGGGGACCCCCAACCATAAAATTATTTTCGTTGCTACTTCATAACTTTAATTTTGCTACTGTTATGAATCTTAATGTAAATATCTGATATGCAGGATGTATTTTCAGGGGTCGCCACCCACAGGTTGAGAACCACTGACCTAGAGGGTACTATGCTAGTGAAATAAGACAGACAAAGACATGTATTGCATGTTTTTACTTATATGTGAAATCTAAAAATACAAAGCAAATGAACAAACAAACAAGACATAAACAGATTCATACAAACAGAGATCAAACTAATGGTTGCTAGAGGGGAGGGAGCTGGGGGGATGGGTAAAAAGGTGAAAGGGAATATAGTCAATAATTTTGTGATAAGTTTGAATGATGATAAATGATTGCTAGACTTAGCGTGGTGATCACAATGTAAGATATATAAATGTTGAACCACTATATTGTACACCTGAAACTAATATAATATTGTATACCTACTATACTTGAATAAAAATAATTTCTAAGACAAGAAAGGAATACAGATTGGGAAGAAAGAAATCTGTCTTTGTTTGCAGATGGCATGACTATCTATATAGAAAATCTGAAAGAACCAATAACAAAAAATTCCAGGAACTAATAAGGGATTATAATAAGGTTTCAGGTTACTAGGTTGATATATGAATGTCAACTACTTTCCTATATGCCAGCAATGAACAAGTAGAATTTTAAAAGTAAAAACAAATATTACTTACATTAACATCCCCAAATTAAATATTTAGGTATAAATCTAACAAAATATGTATGAGATCTATATAAGGAAAACTACAAAAACACTAATAAATTAAAAAACAATTAAATAAAGGTAGAGGTATTCCATATTCATGGATAGGAAGACTCAATATTGCCAAGTTGTTAGTTCTTCCCAACTTGATTTATAGATTCAATGCAATCCCAGTAAAAATTCCAGAAAGTTGTTCTTTGTATATCATCAAACTGATTCTAAAATTTATATGGAGAGGCAAAAGACCCAGGATAGCCACCACAATATTAAAGGAGAAGAACAAAATTGAAAAGCTGACACTACTGAACTTTGAGATTTACTATAAAACTACTAAGACAACATGATATTGGTGAAAGAATGGACAAATAGGTGAATGAAACAGAATAGAGAGCCCAGAACTAGATCCACAAATAGTCACCTGATCTTTGATAACAGAGCAAAGACAATACAACAGAGAAAAATAGTCTTTTCAAAAAATGATTCTGAAACAACTGGACATTTACATGCAAAAAATACATATATACAATCTGGACAGACTTTATACCCTTCAAAAAATTTAACTCAAAATAGACTCCATTTTAAAATGTGAAACTGTAAAAGTCCTGGAAGATAAGTAGGAGAAAATCTAGATAACTTTGGGTATAGCAATAACTTTTTAGATACAAGACCAAAGGCACGATCCATGAAAATAATTGATAAGCTGGGCTTCTTTAAAATCAAAACTGCTGCTCTACAAAAGACATTGTCAAGAAAATGAGAAGACAATCCACAGATTGGGAGAAAATCCTTGCAAAAGACACAGCTGATAAAGGACTGTTATCCAAAATATACAAAGAACTCTTAAAACTTAAATAAGAAAACAAAATACCCAATTAAAAACTGGGCAAAAGACTCTAATAGACACCTCACCAAAGGAGATATACAGATGGTAAACAAACATATGGAAGGATTCTCCATATCATATGTCATTAGTGAACTGCAAATTAAAAAATGATGAGACACCACTACACACCAATAGAATGTCCAAGGCCCAAAACACTGACAACAGCAAACGCTGGCAAGGAGGTGGAGCAACTCTCCTTCATTGCTGTTGAGAATGCAAAATGGTACAGCCACTTTGGAAGACAGTTTGGCAGTTTCTTACAAAACTAAACTTACTCTTACCATATAATCCAGCGATCATGCTTCTTGGTATTTACCCAAAAGAACTGAAAAATTATAGTCACACAAAAATCTTACAGGTATTTATAGTAGCTTTATTCATAATTGTCCAAACTTAGAAGCAACCAAGATGTCCCTTAGTAGGTGAATGGATAAACAAAGTGTAGTACATCTAAACAATAAGAGATGGAGGGGGCCAATGGGGAAAAACGGGGCACATCTGTAATACCTTCAACAATAAAGATAAATTTAAAAAATAATAAAAGAAATAAGTTATGAAAAGACAAGGAGAAAACTTTAGTGCATATTACTAAATGAAATGAGCCCATCTAAAAAGGCTATATACTCATTGTGCTAAGCAAAATAAGCCAGTCAGAGAAAGATAAATATCACATGATCTCACTCATTTGTGGAATACAATGAACAACATAAACTGATAAACAAAAACAGATCATCAGACCGTCAAACCTCAGAGGGAAGGTAGGGGAGGGTGGAGGTAAGGGGGAGAGATCAACCAAAGGACTTGTATGCATGCATATAATCCTAACCAATGGACATAGACACCAGGGGGGTGAGGGCATGAGTGGGGGGACATTGGGGGGATAAGGACACATATGTAATACCTTAATCAATGAAGAAAAATAAAATAAAAATAAAAAGGCTATATACTGTATGATTCTAACTACATGACCTTCTAGGAAAGGCAAAAGTATGGAGAGAGTAAAAATTCAGTGGTTGCCAGGGAAGAAGGGTGGGAGGCAGAGAGATGAATGGGCAGAGCACCTCTGATTTTTAGAGCAGTAAGACTACTCTGTATGATACTACAGTGGTGGTAACATGTCATTATACATGTACCACACCAAGCAAGAACCCTTATGTAAACTGTGGAATTTGGGTGGTGATGTATCAATGTAGGTTTATTGGTTATAACAAATGTACCACCCTGGTGCAGGGATGTGAATATTGGAGGAGCCTGTGGGTATGGGGGCGGGGGCAGGAGGGGGAGGATTATGGCAAGTCTGTATTTTCTGCTCAGTTTTGCTATAAACCAAAAACTGCCTTTAAAAAGAGTCTATTTTGCCCTGGAGCAGTAGCTCAGTTGGTTGGAGCATCATCCTGTACATCAAGTTGGGAAGAACTGACAACGTAAAGGAGGCAACAGATTGATATTTCTCTCTCACATTGATGTCTCTCTCTCGCTCTCTCTCTCTCTCTCTCTCTCTCGCTCTCTCTCCTCAGATGAGGATTATAAATAAATAAACAAATAAACAAACAAACAAATAAATAAATAAAGCCTATTTTTTTTTTAAAAAAAGGCAGAGAAAGGAAGAAATAGGATTGGCATTATTGACTCAGAGCAATCATTATTATTTTGTGTGGGACGGGGAACACTGATGCCTGAAGTAAATCAAAGTTTTGTTAGCAAGGAAGGGGTGGGTAAATTTCCTCCTTGATGGTGCTCCTAATGAATAATTTTTTCTAGATATAAGTATGCTTCCTTACGATATATGGCAATCCCTGTTGTATTCACTGGATGGAGGTTATGTAACCAACAGTGTCTGCCACCATACAGGTGATTTCCAATTCTTGATACGAAAAGAAGAGTAGACTTCAGACTGGCCTCCCTGCCACCTGCTCTGACCCAGCCTCTCTCTCTGCGTAACTCTGTGGTTCTTGTTTGCAAAATGGGCAGCCAGGCTCCAGGAGCAGCCTGTGGGTGTGGGGCTGCAGCCGCAGGCCGGAGTTGACGGTCTGGGTATTCAATCGAAGGCTTTGTCTGTCCTTCATAGCACTGGGGCATTGTCTTTCACAGCACTGGGGCATACACACTTGTTTCATCTTTGTTTGAATGAAATCTTGAAAGAAAATGTAAACCTCTGGATCAGATACTATCAGAGCTGCTTGCCGGAATCCAGGATGAGGGGCGGAACAGCTCCCCTAAACTCTGCTAGAACAGCTGAAACCCCTCTCTGCAACCAGTCACCAGAGCTGACATTTAGCACATGCTGCCCTCATGGGCTGAGAGACATCATCTCTGCCCTCTGGTAGTTAAAGAACGACCAGCAATATTGTGGGAATAGACTTACATGCGATGGTCACATTAAAATGTTCATGGATGTGAATTATGTTTGGCTAAAGTCAGAACTTAAGCTGGTAGCCTTTAAAAGGAAAGAACTGCAACATATTAATTAATTTGTTTATTATGTTTATGCCCTTATTATATAACAAGGCCTGGCTGCTTGTCTAAACCAAAGTCTTTTAAGTTTAGTACAGCAATCAGAGTAATGTGCTGGAGTTTTATGTGTGTATGTGTGGGTGAACAACGCAAGTCTTAACATGCCTTACCAGGGTCCTAGTCTTAGGTGGTACTTTTACAGAACGGCAGTTTACACAAAAGCACAGTGTTTCTCTTCAACAAAGAATCCCAAATGGAAGTCTAATCAACAACAGACCTAATATCCCTTCTTTATTTGACAATAGCCTAAGTTCAGGCTTCAACTTCTAAGTTTTAATTATGTTTAAACCAATATGTGAACTGATATTGTCTCCCTCCTATCCACAGCAGATAATGGACCATCGCAAAGTGCAAACTAGAGGATTATGCTCTCTCTAGGTTACACTCATGTTTCCCACTTTCCCAGTTTCTTCCTTGTGCTTTTTAATCCTCATTCGAGGATATTTTTCCATTCGTTTTTAGAGAGAGTAGGAGAGGGAAAGACAGAGAGAGATATCCATGGGTGAGAAACACATCGATTGATTGCCTCCTGCACAAACCCTGACCAGGGTCCCATCGATTGATTGCCTCCTGCACAAGCCCTGACCAGGGTCTGGGCTGGGGAGGAGCCTACAGTCAAGGTACGTGCCCTTGACCAGAATTGAACCCGGGACCCTTCAGTCCACAGGCCTAGGCTCTGTACTGAACCAAACCGGCTAGGGCTTCCTTGTGCTTTTAAAAAGATGCAAATGGATTTAAGGCCATTTAAGAAATGTCTTCCTTGGTGATATTTCCTAATTAAGGTTTTTTTGGGTATATACTTCACACAACGTTATTGTGATCCTTAATGTATTTATCGTTTGTAATAAAAATGCATTTCTAAAATAAAAGAGTAAGATGATACCTGCTGCTGTCAGAGGGGTCCTTGCAGTGGGTGAGTTACTTGTTTATCCCACAAGCGTTGACTGAGTGCTTATTGTGTCCCAGGCAAAGAAGGTCACAAGGCAATAGGAGAAATAGACTTGTCAATTAAATACTGTGACACAGTATTCTTGACATGACAGAGGTCTGCAGAACACTACGTGTAAACCCTAACGGGGGTCAAGTATGCCCCCCCAGGACGTACTATTTCAACTGAATTTTGAAAGCTTCTTAGCAAAGCTCTGCTCCTGGCTGGGATTTTGGACTAGAGACCTGGTCCCAGGTGGTAGGAAGAGTTCACATCAGTTGCATTCTAGTGGGAGCTGAGATACCAAACCTATTAGAGAAACAAACATTCAGAACAAAGTTGGTCGCTCTGTATAACACTATTGAACCAAAAAAAAAAGTTATGTTTTCTAATCAGTCATTTAACAAATATTTACTGAGTTTTTAACCATGTTTGTAGCAGTGGTCTATGTGCTAGGAATATAGCATTGAAAAACACACACATATAAATCCTTGCACTGGTAGAACTCATAATGAGGAGGGAAATAATATTAAAGACTTGAAAAAAATCTCATGTGAAAAAAAACTTGTTAAAGCATATATGGTAAAACCTCAATTTTGTTATATATGAAAAAGCTAAAGGGTTATTTTATCAGATAGTGTTCGCTGCATAACAGGCTAGTGGTTTGAACAGTAGCTACTTATTTAGCTCAGGACTCAGTGGGTTTGGACTCTGGGCAGGGCTTAGCTGGTGGCTCTTCTGCTGGTCTTGATTATGTTCACTATGTGTCTGTGTTCAGCTGCCACTCAGATGGGCACCGCTGCTCCTGGGACTAGCTAGTGTGGGTTGATGTAACAAAAACAACTGGGCACCTATCTCTTGTCATTCAGGAGACTAGATAGGCTTGTTTACAAGGTGGCAGTATGTTCCAAGAGCAGCAAGAGAGGGTAAACACAATCACAAGACTTTCCAAGTCTCTGTTTGTGATACATCTGGTACCATCTCATTAGCCAAGCCCTGGGTCAGTGGTGAGAGAGGAATGCCCAAGGGTCTGGCTATACAGAAATATATGAACAAATTCGGGCTCCTTGCAGCAACAACTTGCTATGAATGTACACCAAAAAGTTGAGAGTGGCTGTCTGGATATGAAATTATGTTTTATAGTTTCTTCTCTATTTCTCCTTTAATTTTCAAAAATTTCTTTTGGTTATCATATGGAACTTTTATAATACGAAATGGAACAATAAGCAAGGAGAGGCCTAATACCTAGTGGCCTGGCCTAGGATAGAGAGGAGGAGTCAGGAGAAGAAGCCTGGGACCTATTGTCAGGACATGAAAATGCTGGGGGACTTGCAACTTGGAACACAGTGTTAGCACCCAGGGGTTAGCACTGGACTATAGGGCGCGGCTATAGTGTTTTGGACAGGTTCAAGCCTTGGACTGATTAGAGGGCACAGTCCTCTCGTTGCCATGTGCAAGTCCCAGCTTGGATGGCAGGGCCCTCCCAGCACAATTATAGCCAACAGCTATAGCTGTAAGCTTGAACCTATGGTCCAAACATGTGGCCCCACGTGCCTGAGTGATATAGTTCAGGTGCATCTAGTTGAGTAGGAGTGAAAATCATGAGAATGTTGTAAACATCTTGATCACACCCCCACTTTGCCTTGTGGCATCTGCTATAAAATAAAGACACAGCTTGTGGGGGCTGGCACTGTCCATCAGAGGGGCAGCGTCCCACTGAGACCCAGCTTTCATTCTCTTGTCTGTCTTTTCTAAGCCTTTCATCACCTCCACTCAGGGTCACTGAACCAGGCTGAGCTGGCATGGCACATAAGGCGCCCTAGGGCTGAGTATGCCATGGCCGTGCCGGCTCCCCACACTGGACACCACATCCTGGCTCCTAGAAGAATACCATGCTACGCCATGCCTGGCTGAACTTGGGAAGAGAGGCTTGAGCAACTTGCTTCATGGCTCAGAAATAGAAGATCCAGTTTGGGGTGCAGGAGTGAGCTCAGGCAGGAGGAATAATGATGAGAGTCCCCTTATGTAAATATGAACCTCCTATAGCAGTGGGATGAACTAGGGAAAGATAGAAGAAAATCCTAAGTCTCTTTGATTATCCTGGAATTAGATACTAGAATATTATATGCTGGCAATAACTCAAATATCATTTCAGTCAAACTCTACATTACATCAGTCACAGAGAAGTAGATGGACTTGACAGGGTTACTGACCTCTTGTGGCAGAGGTAGAAGGAGAGCAAAAGTCTTCTGAGAGCAAATCCAATACCTTCTCTTTTCTGCACTCCTGCTGTGAAGGCAGCTGGTCCATTTGTGAACAATTAGGACAGACTGCCTCTCTCTTCCCCTGGTTCCCTCTCTCCTTTCTTCCCTCCATCTCTCTATCTCTCTCTTACACACACACACATAAACACACACACCCACACCCTTGGGTATTAAGATGATCCTTGTGTTACCATTTATGATGGCCACCATTTCTTTTACTGTGCCCTTAAGCCTTACCTGGAGGTTATGAGCTAAAATACACCAGGCAAGCAGTTTTTAAAAGACTTACAGTTAATAAGCACTTGAAAATATATAGACTGATCTGCCAAGTCAACACTGGTCTCAGGCCTGGGATTCTGCCAGGGGGATAATTATCGGCTATCTCGATGGAACTATCTTGGCTTTGCTTGACTTCAGCCTATTAGTATGCCCAAGGCTGTTTCCTTGAAAGAAGCACTGAGAATAAAAATTGTTGCTGGTGTGATGAATATTTTATTTTTTAACAAGCCCAATGATGTTTCTTTGTGTTAGGGTTTACCCATTTCTACCACATATAGATGGGAGAATGAGTTGGTTATTTCTGTGTCAAACCAGAAATGATTTCAGCTTAGTGATTTGGTTTCTTCAACTGACTGACTTGGATAATAACGTGATCCCTTTACCCTATGCTCTCTTCTTTGTGCCTTGATGGTCTTCCTAACCCTGTCCCTTCCTTCACCCTCTCACTGAGAGCTCACTCAGCTCTTATTCCTGCCATCGTGGGCTAGGGCTAACAGGAAAGAATATCACATTTATGACGAGACATTAAGAAATATCTTCTGGCCCTAGCCGGTTTGGCTCAGTGGATAGAACATTGGCCCACAGACTGAAGAGTCCCAGTTGCATTCAAGGGCAGGTACCTCAGTTGCAGGCTAGATCCCGGGCCCTGGTCGAGGTGCCTGCAGGAGGCAACCAATCTATGTGCCTCACATCTATGTTTCTCTCTTCTCTCCCTCTCCCTTCCATTCTCTCTAAAAATCAATGGAAACATGTCCTGAGGTGAGGGGAGGATTAACAAAAAAACAAAAAAAGAAATATCTTCTGGGTCATTGTTAACTATAAGTCCTTTCTCCTGTGGTATCTATTTTGACTTGTTTTTTGTTTGTTTGTTTGTTTGTTTTGCTACTTAATATTCTTCTGAAATCTCCCTAAAATGTGAGGCGTGGTATCTATTTTGACTTGTTTTTTGTTTGTTTGTTTATTTGTTTGTTTTGCTACTTAATATTCTTCCAAAATCTCTGAAATCTCCCTAAAATGTGAGGTCCCATGACTACTCTCTGCAGCCCCTGAATTGCTGAGTTGACTTTGTCTCCGTTACCATTTGCATTTTCCCATGCAGGTCACACTATATGCACAAGTCACCCACATTTCTGGTCGATATGAATCTTTGATAAATAAGCTTTCTATATCAAATGTAAGGCATATGGTTGAAATAGGTTTGGCTTTCAGCTCAATATTGCATGGGGTTTGAAGGTCTCTAAATGATCCAGCTTTTTAAAATAGTATGACCTTGAAAACAGGTGGGGCCCCTGGTGACTAGGATCTCCTTCACTCCTGGACCCCTGAGCCATAGCTAAAATTCTAATAAATGGGTACCACTATGATCCCCAAGCCTGCTTTTCTACTCAGCTCTCCTCTGACTACACACAGTGCCATACAATGAGAAGAGCACATTTGGAGACACCAGACCCCCAATCCCAACTCCAACACTTCCTTTGGTATTATGCCTGTCCAGAGCGCTGCTGAAGCAAATGGACAGATAATTCAGGGGAGAAATAAGTTACTCTAGGGAAATTCCTGAATATATTCTAGATACGAGTAATTAAACATAACTTGAAGGATTTATTAAGAAACATTTATTCTAAGTCAGGTTTCTGGGGTTATAGAGATCAGTAAACTAATTTCTTCCTCAAGAAGCCCACAGCCTAACAGGGGAGCCACATCTATAAACAGATTAATTGTAATGTGCTGTGCTAAGAGTAAAATCGAGTGGATGGTACAGTGATAGTGCAGAGAGGCAGTGATTAACTTTCTCTTGGGGCAGAGATGGGTATCCAAGACCGCTACTGTCTCATTCAGCAGATCTTTCAAGAAGCCCTGAGGTTACCTAAGGTACAAGGAATTGGAGAACATTAGGCTGAAATGTATCTTTAGAAACCACACTCATCTATCTTCCTACATTCAGCCAAAACTGCACTGATAAACCAGTGTCTGCAAACAGGGAACTCTACATAATTTGCAGAATCCCTTGTTCAAAAAGCAGGAAAAATAATGGTGTTAAAAGTACTAATATATAAGCATTTTTCCTTTCTCCTGTGTTCTATATTTTTACTTATCTTTTTTATTTGCTACTGAATATTGTTTTAAGTTAAAAATTTTTACTTAATTTTACTATTCCTCTTATATTTTTAATGCCCTTATTAAAACGAAGAGCATTTACTCATATGTGAAATCACTGAAGTTGCACAATTCTTATCTTTGTAGCTCGTACATACATATGCATTTCATTCTTACCAGAACACTAGAAAAGCTGCACAAAACTAACTCAAATGTTTTTGCTTCCTTTCTTGACTGGGGCACATTCAAGCAACACTCTACTTCTGGCTCACTGAAGAGTAAGGAAGCTGGAAGAGAAAAGGACCTATGGGTTGTCCTACCCCTTCTTTTCCTCCTATGGCGTCATTTTCAGTGTAAGTGGCTCCCTAATATAGGAAAGTAATATGAGTGAGAAAGGATATGATAGGGCTCCTTGCTTTTTATGTTTTTTAAGAATATCATTGCCTTCTTTCTGCGTTGGAAACAAATTCCGCTTGTAACAGAAAGTGTGGCCTCTTGGAGCTGTCAGAACCTCTGCTTACTCGGTCTTGGGTGTAACCCTTAACCTTCTGTTGCTTTGTGTTTTCTCTGGGTTCACCAGAATTCTGTGCCCCGAGGGCATTGGGAATGCAGTATGCAAATGGGGTCTGAAGGAACAGTGGACGGTGTGCTGTGCATATCTCCTCCCCTCCGTGTCTGCTCCATTGTCCCACTGACGTCACTTATAAAACACACGTTCAAAGACAAAAAGCATGAAGACTTTCACAGTACCAGCAGAATATCAAACCAAGTGCAGGGTCCATGAAGCTGACTCTGTATACAAGAAAAGGCTAAGCCTGTATTTGGGCTCATAAAATAGATGTTAAATTATTACATTTCATGATTTTATGATTTGCCATCATAGTAGCTTCTAGATAAACTTTGTGTGTCTGACCACCTTTATGTGTTCATGATCGTGGTACTACAATGTTATCACAATCATCATTTACAGCAGAATATTTTGTTCTGTGCAGAAAAGGGCAACTTAATTAGCTTGGTCTTCTTCACCGTCTAACGTAGGCCACAATGACAGGAATAGATGTATAAAGAACACCAGACAATAGTTTAATACTGAACAAATCTCTCATTAATAAATTACTTATGTGACCTCAGAAGAATAAGTTTTACAATTGTAAAGAGTGAGTCATTCAGATTGCACATTTAGAAGTCAAAGCACATATCTTGTTTATATACAAAGGGTTATTTATATATCCCTTACAGTAGAATAGTGTTGTTAGTAAGTTTTCTGTGCCTGTAACATGAAATGCTTTATTATTCATTTTTGTTTTGTTTTTAAATAGACTTTTTAAAAGAATAGTCTTAGGTTCATTAAAAAATTGAGCAGAAAGTACAGTTTCCATATACTCCTTGACCTATACATGCTATTTTTTTAAAATTAATTCTTTTCACAGCATCATTAGAAAATATATGAGCCTCTTAGTCCCTATAATAATTTTGGAGTCACTGTAGCACAGAATTTTACTACTTTTAGTTCAGACCAATCGTATCTTAAAGATTGAGTTGGTGTTTCCTAAGTTTCAACCACAGATTTGGTGATACTCACACATTATGCTTACATTTTAGTTTAGTGTTTGTCTTTAAACTGATTCACCTTTTTTATTTAAATGCATTTATTTTTTGAACGAAACATCGTCTATTCCACAATTAGAAAGGTAATTTTAAAAATTGATGCACAACTATTACAATTAAGTATAAGTTTGTACATGTCTGCCACCACATATCAATTCACAGAAGCTTGCCTATCACTTGTTTCAACATTCCCAGCAGTTGTTGTTACAATACTACCAATAGAGAGTGTTCACAACATGCCACTTCCTATAGTTTTATGTGACCATTTTATTTATGCATTAGTTAGTTAGTTTGCATTTTTTTAAAAATTGATGCACAACTATTACAATTAAGTATAAGTTTGTACATGTCTGCCACCACATATCAATTCACAGAAGCTTGCCTATCACTTGTTTCAACATTCCCAGCAGTTGTTGTTACAATACTACCAATAGAGAGTGTTCACAACATGCCACTTCCTATAGTTTTATGTGACCATTTTATTTATGCATTAGTTAGTTTGCATTTAAAAAAAAAGTAAGGGGTTATTTTTAGGAAATAGCTCACACCCAGAGACAGATGAGCTAATGCTCAAAGACTTGACTTCCTGACAGCTTCCAGGGGATGGAATATATTGAGGAAAAATCATTAAACATGGTGACTAAGGGAGTTAAGGTCATCGTCAGGGTCTTGGTCTCTACTGATTGGTCTGAGTTAGGGTAGAGGGTGGTTGATCAGTGCATCTGGTTCTGATATTAGCCGTGGCATTTCTTCATCTAGTTTTGTCACTTTTCTGGGTCTGGAGCTGAAACATAACTGAGGCCTAGATGTTATGTCTATTTTGTTAACTCTGAATAGCACCAGATGTTAGATCTCGGTTCTTGAGTTTTGGCTAAGAAAGAATTCAGAGCTAAGACTCAAATACAAGCAAAAGTTTATTTAGAAAGTCACAGAGGTAGAAGAAGTGAGCCAGCTGGGCTGTGTGGGCTCAGGAGATAAATTACAAAAGCAGAAGAAGGGCCTTTGGAGCTTAGGAGAAAGAAAGCAAAGGTGTACTCCTTGAGGGAAGAAAGGGGAAGGAAAGGCATGGGAATGCTCAAGAGATAGGGAGTGCACTATGTAGCCATTTTAAAGGCTTCAATGTAGATCAGGCAGACCATCGGTCAGGTCCAATCTCTGCAGTCACTACCTGTCATTTCACCTCATTTTGTCACATTTATCTTGATACCTCATTTATTGACTAAGCAACCTGAAGTTAGGGAATCAGGGATCTACGTAATTTATATAGCCTGAAGGAAAGCCAGGATTCCCCCCACTTCTATCTTGGGGCTCTATAAGGTTTTCCATAGGACCTTTCCAACCCTCTGAGATAATCAAACAATAAGTTAATAGACATTAAAGGGAACAGGAGATTAAAACTTAAAGTTGGAATGTTCTCTTGCCCATGAGCACCAACATACAAAAACTGAGCAGTGCCTCCCCACATGTCTACTATTATGGACAGCAGGAAAATAGGCAAGTGTTTCCCAAAGTTTAGGACATACCCACAAGATGATTTGAGGAGTACACAAGCACGACTTTGAAAAGCATAGACAACCACAGTGAGAAAGTCACATCCTTTTAAATTTTATTTTCATCCTTCTGATCATGTCAGAAAGAAAAATCTCTCATATTTTTAAAAATCTTTCTAACACTTGCTAATCTACTTTTTTTTTTTTAACAAATAGAGAACAGGCATCACACTCAAGGCATCTACCAGGTATTTATCAAGCTACTATTTAATTAATGAATTGTTTTTAGTTATATATATATGTGTTTGGTCTGATCGGGCTGCTGTAACAAAATACCATAAATTGAGTGGCTTAAGAAATAAGCATTTATTTCTCAGAGTTCTGGAGACTGGGAATCCCAAGATCAAGGTGCCAGCAGATTCAGTGGTTGGTGAGGGCCTTCTTCCTTACTTACAGAAGGAAGCTACCTTCTAGCTGTATCTGCACATGGCAGAGTGGGAGCTCTGATCTCTTCTTCTTATAAGGACACTAATTTATCTTTGGGGCTCCACTTCCATAACCTCGTCTAAATCTAATTATCTCCCAAAGGCTCCACCTCCAAGTATCATCATGTTGGGGTTTAGAGCGCAACATGAATTTTGGAGGCTATGCAAACATTCAGTCCATAACAATGCTTTATGGTTACTTTCAATTTGTAACAGGTGGCTTGCAAAGTTCTATTTATGGTAAGCATATATAATTTTCCATTTAAATAAACTTATTTAAATGAAAAAGTGAAGTGATTGAAAGAAAATTTCAAAGGAAATAATAGTTCTAGTGGCATATAAATATGTCAAAAATGAGAAAATTGCATGGGATTGGCTGAAATTTGAGAAACACTGGCAAAAGTGAATGGTGTTGAGAGGGATTGCTGTTATATGCCGAGTATTTTCTCAAGTATTAGACATTTGTGATGAAGATGGGGAACCTTGACAATTAAAATCCAAACTATTCATAGATGCTTCTTCTTTCTGAAAACGTTTTTACTGGGATAGGTATTGTAATTCACATTAATGGGGGAAATAAATCTCAATGTTGCTCATTCCCACCAGCAGAGACTGGTGAGAGAGAGAAGAAAAGACAGGGAATTCTAATCCTCTGGCAACGTTTCTGTGCTGTTAGAGAAAGGGGCAGGGAGTAAATCCACCATTGTTGGGCAGAGCATGTTGGAGACTCTGGATCAGAAACAGTGGAGAAGAAGCCAACTAGAGGAAGAAAGATTCATTGCTTTCTTTCTCTAATTAATTAATGGGGGAGCCTGATGATAGGAGCCCCATAAAATGAACAAAGAAGAGAAACGGGAAGTGGCTGTGCCTTTCCATTACGCCACCTTCAGTAATTTTTACGACATACAAACACTTTGGGGGGGTCTTGCTCTTGTTTATCAGGGTGGAAAGTAGTTGTGGGAGAGACAGGAGGTTTGAGAATAATTGAAGAATGCTTGTCATCTCCATTTTATATGTTTATTCGGTCAACCAAGGTATCAATCACTTATTAGGTGCAAAGTGCAAATGCTAGGCACTGGAGATAGTAGGGGCAAAAACACACTAACGAAAAAAATACTGATACAAATGAATGCTGTGAAACAACAACAACAAAGCTGGGTGCTGTGAGCCAGTGTAAGAGAGCCTGCTTGCCATTTCTAATCCATCTGGCCCCACTCCTATTCCAGGGACTGCTGCGGGAACTAGCTCGAGAGCAGGCTTCAACCAGTTTCACGCAAGTGCAATCGGACTACCAGACCCGTGCAGCTGGCCTCCAGGCTCCTGCCTTGGAGCTTCTCTGACTTCACAGTTTGGCATGGTTTTGAGAATCCACCCAGTGCTCACACATGTGCAACCCAGAGGGTGGTAGAATGAATTCTGTGTGGGGAGCCACTGCATAAAGTTTTCTATCTTTGTGAAGTCTGCTGGCAGGATAGGGTGAGACATTTCATAAGGCTTCTCAGAAGGTCCCATGAGATTAAGCACCCAGTTGTTAATAGCTGCGGTCAACTCATAATGCATCCTTATATTGTCTCTCTCTTGCTCCATGACTCACTTCCCCCAACTTGTGTGCTAAACTGGTTTATAAGGAATTCTGCCATTTGGGGGATAAACAAAGGCATTATTTAAAATTAAATTATATATGACTAAATTATATAAAACCAAAGGTAATAATAGTCAAGATTTATTAGTTCTTTTTTTCCTTTTCTTGATGCTCTTTCCTTATCTGTTTCCATTTTTTAATTTATTTTTATTGTTGAAAGTATTACAGATATCCCCCTTTTTTCCCCATTGACCCTTTCTACCATCCCCCCCCCACCCCGCAAGACCGTCACCACACTATTGTCTGTGTCTATGGGTGATACATACATGCATGTAAGTTCTTTGGTTAATCTCTCCTCCTTACCCCCCACCCCTCACCTTCCCTCTAAGATTCATCAATCTGTTCCAGATTTATTACTTCCTAACTATCTTAGTCTATTTTATTATTTGCGCTCTTGAGGTGTTTTCCATCTATGGCAGTGGTTCTCAACCTTCCTAATGCCACAACCCTTTAATACAGTTCCTCATGTTGTGGTGACCCCCAACCATAAAATTATTTTCGTTGCTACTTCATAACTGTAATTTTGCTACT
The DNA here is from genome assembly GCF_000412655.1 of Myotis brandtii. Classification (NCBI taxonomy): domain Eukaryota; kingdom Metazoa; phylum Chordata; class Mammalia; order Chiroptera; family Vespertilionidae; genus Myotis; species Myotis brandtii. The sequence goes on along the minus strand of NW_005354385.1, from coordinate 6,500,403 downwards.
GTTATGAATCATAATGTAAATATCTGATATGCAGGATGTATTTTCATGACCCACAGGTTGAGAACCGCTGATCTATGGTATCTGTTTGGTGGAAATACTATGTAATAGTGTGCATCCCTTCCCAAGCGCATATTCCATTACATTATGTTAGAAGCTTGATATCAGCCATAGTAGAAGTTTCTACATGAAAGAAATGGGCAAATGCTGCAAATTAGGATTTGATCAATTGTTTTGTTGATTGTCTAGACTTAAGAACCTATTTAAAATGTGGATTAAACTTAGAAGTGTGTCATGTCTCTAGCAGTTACAGTGTGAATGGACAACGTGCAAATGAAAGACCACCTAGTGGTTTAATTTTCAAACATAACTGTAAGTCATGGAACACTTTTGGGGGGAAATAAAGAGATAATGCCTAAAAGGAACATTATTTCAAGAGTCCTAGTTACCTTTGGGTTGCCAGATCCCATTCTCCTTCCACAGTCTATCACAGAGATATTGAAACATCCATGGTCCCAGGAGAATTAACGGGCAATGCAATTTTTATGCATCACATATATGTCTGAGAAAAAATTAAGTGAAGTGATGTCTTGTACTGCACAATCTTGCCCCTGAAGACAGCTGCCCAACTCTCTTTCAAATGAGTTACATCTGCTTTTGAATTTTAACCTTTTGTTAACTGTTGGAAGAGTTTGAGGAAGGTTTTCCCAGAACTAAGGTTGGATCTTACGTGTTCTTCCAAAATCTTGTTCTTGCTCTGTGCTAGTACCTGATGATATTTCAGAGTTGCCTGCTTATGTTTTTGTATTCCTCAATGAATATCAGACTCTATGAGGGTGAGTCATGTGCTCATCTCGATGTTCCCAAAACTTAGCTTCAAATAGTGTCTGATACATAGTAGGTCCTCAGTGAATACTTGAATGAATCAGCTTCTTTGATCGGGGCCCCTGTCTACCTTCGCAGGCTCTTCTCCTACCATTACTTGCCTTGTACTCCTCCTTGCCGCAACAAAGTGTGTACTTCTCAGCCCTGGGGCTTTGCCCATGCTGCAGCCTTTGTCTTAGAAATCTTTCTTTGTTTATCTTCATCCCTTACCTCTTTACCTGACTTACTGAAACTGAGACTTCAAGACGTAGGTCAGGGTTGACCAGGAAGCCCTTGGTGAAGTGCTCTTCCCCTGTGTTCCCGCTACCACATCTTCACATTGAATTGACATTACTGGCTTATTTGCTCCTCTCCAGCTAGTCTGTGGGCTTCCCCTAAGCAAAGTCCATTTTCATGAATGTATCTCCCACACTAGCGTAGAATCTGGTACCTAGGAAGTGGCCAATAAATGCTTGTGGAGTCCAATAGAATTAAAGATACATAGTCCTCATTAACCCCACCAAGTTCCTTGAAAAACTTCAGCAAAATATGCAACACAAAAGCTCAGCATTCTCGGTACAAATATTTGCTCAGCATTAAGCTGTGCTGTTGGTAGGATGGTTGGGCATTTCTGAGAGAGGTAATTACTTACAGCTTGGGCTGCGTTGTCACTAATGACTTCTATGGTAGTCACTAGCCACAAATTTAAATACAAAATAATTCAATTAAAATTTAATTTCTTAGTCACCCTAGCTGCATTTCATGTGTTTAGTGGCTGTGGTATAGACAGCTCAGAACGAACATTTCCATCAGTGCAGAATGTTTGGGGGCAGCACTGATGTGGCCCTTACAAACCAAAGAAAATAAAAACCACAATATTTCAGTAATTGTTTAGGAAACAATTCAAGGTTGTTTTGCAGACCTAATACCCAGCACTGCTTTTCAGAGGGTATTGTAGAGTCCATTTCTGGCTTCATGAACAGCCCAGGTGCTGAAGTTAGTTCTAAAAAATAATAAAAAGCCTAAGGATTATGTTTATAAAACACTGAACCAGGATGACTGTGGGACAAATTTAAATTGTCCCTGGGGCCTGGGGACTTCGTTACTTAAGCATACTCTACCAACCTATTGTCATTAATGGCATTGGACCACATCTTGTTTCTGATGTCTAAAATTTGAAACCCCATAAATTCACTTAAGAATGATTCTACAGCCCTATCCGGTTTGGCTCAGTGGATAGAGCATCAGCCTGTGGACTGAAGGGTCCTGGGTTCGATTCTGGTCAAGGGCACATGTCCAGGTTTTGGGCTTGATCCCCAGTACCTCAATGATTCTCTCTTATCATTGATGTTTCCATCTCTCTTCCCTCTCCCTTCCTCTCTGAAATCAATAA
>NW_005354385.1:6494713-6497978 GCF_000412655.1 Myotis brandtii | reverse complement strand
TATGTTAAAAAAAGAATGGTTCTACAAATCTTGTGGGTTTCTTAAAGTGCCTGGCACATAGAAGACCTTTGAATACATGTTGGTTGAATGAAGAACTTTTGGGGGAAATAATCCTGACTCTTACATGCAAATGTCCCTTGGAGTGAAACAAGATATTTGACATGCAATGATGCTTTGCAAATTCTTTCCTGCTCACCTAGTTTGTGGGGCCAGAACACTGTTGAATTTGGCAACATTAAAACCGAAATCAGAGTCAGACTCCTGGTCTACCTGAAAGTAGTGAGGGGAAGTCTTGGCCACATGCTGAACCTGTCATGATAACAATCAAAAACAAATATCTTTAGGAATACCTTTATTTTCAAGGAATATAGGCTAAGAGGTGGGAATGCAAGAAATCATGACATATACTCTGCTCTCAGAAAATATAAAGTTTGCCCTGTCTGGTGTTTCTCAATAGTAGAGCATTGGCCCTTGCACCAAAAGGTCTCAGGTTTGATTCCTCATCAAGGGCACATACCTGATCAAGGGCATGATCCCCAGCCCTGGTTGAGGTGTGTGTGGGAGGCAGCCAACCGATGTGTCTCTCTCACATCAATGTTTTTCTCTCTCTCTCCCGCTTCCTTCCTCTTTCTCTAAAAATCAATAAACTATTCTTTTAAAAATAAAGATAAGCCCTAACTGGTTTGGCTCAGTGGATAGAGCGTCGGCCTGCGGACTGAAAGGTCCCAGGTTCAATTCCGGCCAAGAGCATGTACCTTGGTTGCAGGCATATCCCCAGTAGAGGTGTGCAGGAGGCAGCTGATCGATGTTCCTCTCTCATCGATGTTTCTAACTCTCTATCCCTCTCCCTTCCTCTCTCTGAAAAATCAATAAAATATATTTTAAAAATAAAAAAATAAGAAAATAAAAATAATGCATATTCCTCAGCCTGACTGCCAAGGCTTGCACAATGGAATTATAACCTGTTTTTCAGGCTTTTTTCTCCTTGTTGTCCTTGTGCCTGAAACTTCAGCCAACTTGGAATATTTGCTGTTCCCTGGGAATGTACTATACCTTCATGCCTGTTATTGGCTCCCTGTAGAAATGCTCTTCTGCTCTCTCCCACCTCACCTGTGTCCTTTTCAAGCAAACTAAAAAAAAAATCTACCTTCCATGATATATCTTCTCTAACTCTACAACACTTCAACATATAATCTTTTTATTTTGCCTTGTGATCATTTTTTTTCTCTTTTAGTTTTTCTTTCCAATTACAGTTTACATTCAATATTATTTTGTACTAGAGACCTGGTACATGAAATTCGTGCATGGGGGGAGGTCCCTCAGCCTGGCCTGCGCCATCTCCAATCCTGGACCCCTCCGGGGATGTCCAACTGCTGGCAGTCAGACATCCCTCTTGCAATATGGGACCGCTAGCTCCTAACCACTCACCTGCCTGCCTGCCTGATCACTCCTAACTGCCCTCCCCTGCCGGTCTGATCACCCCTAACTGCCCTACCCTGCTGGCCTGATTGCCTCTAACTGCCCTCCCCTCCAGCCTCATCGCCCTTAACCCCTCTGCCTGCCGGCCTGATCACCCCTAACTGCTCCCCTCTGCTGGCCTGATTGCCCCTAACTGCCTCTGCCTCGGCCCCTGCCACCGTGACTTTGTCTGGAAGGAAGGCAGGATGACTGGAAGATGTCTGGTCGACCCGGTCTAATTAGCATATTACCCTTTTATTAGTATAGATTAGTTTCAGGTATATAGCATAGTGGTTAGACAATCATATACTTTACAGAGTGTTCTGCTCTATTTTTCCAGTACCCACCTGGCATCATACATAGTTATTACAATATTATTGACTACATTGCTTATGCTGTGCTTTACATCAAGGGGACTATTTTGTGTCTACCAATTTATATTTCTCAATTCCTTCAGCTTTTTCACACAGTCCCCAACCATCATCTTTTTCTCTTTTTTTAAATCCTCACCTGAGGATATTTTTTTCCATTGATTTTTTAGAGAGAGTGGGAGAGGGAAAGACAGAGAGAAATATCAATGTGAGAGAAACACATCTATTGGTTGCCTCCTGCATGAACCCTGAACAGGTAGGAGCCTGAAAATGAAGTACGTGCCCTTGACCTGAATCGAATCTGGACCCTTTAGTCCACAGGCCAATGTTCTATCCACTTAGCCAAACCAGCTAGGCCATCTTTTTCTCTTTTAGTAAAGATTTTTACTGATACATAGCATACATACAGAAAAGTAGACAAAATCGTAAGTGAATAGCCTGATAATTCTTTTACAAATTAAATACACCTATATTACAATCATGCAGATCAACCACATAGCAACCCAGAAGCTTTCCTCTAATTCTCTTCTTTGTCATTACTTCCAAAGGTAACAATTATCCTGACTTCTTTCATCATAGATTGCTTTTACCTGCTTTATATCTGATATAATGGAATCCTACAGTTGGATTCTTTTGTTTCTGGTTTCTTTCACATCTGTGAAATTCATCCATGTTTCCATATGTAGTAACTAGAGGCCCGATGCATGAAATTTGTGCAAGAGTAGGCCTTCCTGCCCTAACTGGTTTGGCTCAGTAGATAGAGTGTTCGCCTGCACACTGAAAGGTCCCAGGTTTGATTCTGGTCAAGGGCATGTACCTTGGTTGTGGGCACATCCCCAGTAGGAGGTGTGCAGGAGGCAGCTGATCAATGTTTCTCTCTCATCGATGTTTCTGACTCTCTATCCCTCTCCCTTCCTCTCTGTAAAAAAATCAATAAAATATATTTTAAAAAAAGAGTAGGCCTTCCTTCCCCCGGCTGCCGGCACTGGCTTCCCTCTGGCACCTGGGACCCGGGCTTCCCTCGCAGCCTCAGCTTCGTTCGGAACGACGTCCTGAAGGACGTCCAGTCTAATTAGCATATTATGCTTTTATTATTATAGATAGTTTGTTAACTTTCATTGCTGTACAGCATTTTATTATTGAACTAGTGGCCTGATGCATGAAATTCATGCATGGGCGGGTTGGTGGCCCTCAGCCCGGCCTGCACCCTCTCCAATCTGGGACCCCTCGAAGGATGTCCTACTGCCGGTTTACAGAGATTGGGCCTAAGCCGGCAGTTGGACATCCCTCTCACAATCCGGGACTGCTGGCTCCTAACCACTCACCTGCCTGCCTGACTGACTGATTGCCCCTAACCACTTTGCCTACCGGCCTGCTCGCCCCCCACCCCCCCCCCCCACCCCCCCGCCCCCCCCCCCCCCCCCCCCCCCCCCCCC
>NW_005354385.1:6461191-6494699 GCF_000412655.1 Myotis brandtii | reverse complement strand
CTGGCCCCCCTGCTTGTATGCTTACCTCCAACGGCCCCGCCCCCCACCAGCCTGATCACCCACAACTGCCCTCCCCTCTTGGCCTCTAACCTCCTCTACCTCGGCCCCGCCACCATGGCTTTGTCCAGAAGAACGTCTGGAAGGTCTCCTGGAAAGTCTCCCAGTCTAATTAGCATATTACCCTTTTATTAGTATAGATAGAGGCCTGCTGCACGGGTGGGGGCCAGCTGGTTTGCCCTGAAGGGTGTCCCGGATCAGGGTGGGGATACTGCTGGGGTGCCTGGCCAGCCTGGGTGAGGGGCTGATGGCCATTTTCAGGCTGGCCATGCCTCCCGGCGACCCAAGCTCCCAGCCTTTCCCTTTTTTCTTTTTCTTTTTTTCTTTCAATGCCTCCTTGAGCAGAGGCAAGGGTGGGCTGGAAGCAGGTATCTGGGATTTATTTATTTTCTATAATTGAAACTTTGTAGCCTTGAGCTTGGCTTCCTCCATCACTGGGGGCAACCCAAGCCTCCTGCTCACTCCAGCTCCGTGGCCACCGCCATCTTAGTTGGGTTAATTTGCATACTCGTTCCTGATTGGCTGGTGGGTATAGCGGAGTGGTGGAGTGATGATTAATTTGCATGTTTCTCTTTTATTAGTGTAGATATATCACAATTTATCCAGATTTCTGTCAATGACTGGTTTCTAGATTGGGGATATTATGGATAATGTTGCTAAGAGCATTCTTTTACATGTGTTTTGGTGCATATATTTTGTGTGTATGTGTGTTGCAGCATATACCTGGAGTAGAATTGATTAGTAATAGGGTATGTGTTTATTCTTGTGTACCAGATATTGCCACAGAGTTTTCTACTGTCGTTGTACCAATTTATAGTCTGACCAGCGGTGGAAGAGAGCCCCAGTAGCGGTACATCCTCAGCAATCCTTTGAAAATAGTTAAACTTTTTTTAATCCATTCTGTTGGATATAAACTGGTATCACATTGTGATTTTAATTTAAATTTCCTTGATGACTTACGATGTGAAGCCTATTCTTATTGGCTATATCTTCTTTTGCGAAGTACCCAGTCCAGTCTTTATTTTCCTCAGTGATTTGTAGGAAATCTTTATACAGACTAGATAGAAATCTTGTCAGATACATTTGTTACAAAAACTTATCCCCTCTACGCACCCCCTACCCGATCCCCAGTCTGTGGCTTGCTTTTTACCCACTTATGTCATCTTTTGACAAACATTTTAAATTTTAATTAAGTCCAATTGTGTACATCATTTTTGTTGTTGTTAATGCTCACCTGAGCTTTTTTTAAAATATATATATTTTTATTGATTTCAGAAAGAGAGGGAGAGAGAGATAGAAATATCAATGATGAGAGGGAGTCATTGATCGGCTGCATCTTGCACACCCCCACTGGGGTTCGAGCCTGCATGTGCCTTTGACTGGAATTGAACCTGGGGACCTTCAGTCTGCAGGCCTATGAACTATCCACTGAGCCAAACCATGTAGGGCACACCTGAGGTTTTCCACTGATTTTTAAAGAGAGTGGAAGGGAGGGAGGAATGAAGAGAGAGAGAGAGAGAGAGAGAGAGAGAGAGAGAGAAAGAGAGAGAGAGAGAGAGGCCCTGACTGAGGATTGAACCTGTAACCTTTCAGTGTGCAGGCCAACACTCTAATCACTGACCCACACTGGCCAAGGCCAATTGTGTACATCTTTTATATCACTAAGTAGACTGGAAATTATTAGTCTGTATCTTATTCTTCATTATATCTCTTAAGTTCTGACTACGGTCTGGTATATGATAATATTTTGACATTTATTGAATTGAACTACTAAAAGTATGGTATATATGGTAAATTATTAAAAAGGAATAATCAGTATGGAATAATACAGCCAAATGAAGTACTAGGTAGGAGTTACAAATAAGCTGAACCATGAAGGAGGAAAGGCATTTCAGGCAAGAAAAAAATAACTCTGTTATAATTACAATAGTGAACAAAGGGGAGAAATAGATGGGCTCTTATTTTTTGCTAAGGTACTATTTATATGCCAATTGCTTCATAAATTATTTCACTGATCCTATCAGCAATCCTGGAAGTAGAGACTATTTTCCTCATTTTGAAGATGCAGAAACTAAGGTTTAGTTAAGTTACTGGCCTCTCAATGTTTTTGGGAAAACTTCAGAATTTCTGATGGCTTGAGACTAGTAATCTTATATGCATGCACACTTTTACTCTGCCCAATTAAACTGTAATTGTTAATGAGTCATTATGTTTATTCCCAAATCTGTTCATGCCTGTTGTACTTGTTATTATAATTATTAATTGAATTAAAGTGATGAAAATCCATGCAAACGTAAAAACCAAGTTAAATGCTTTCGAAAAGTTTTAGGAAAAGCAAATCATTGAAAGTAATTGTGTGAATTAGAGGACTATAAAAGATTGGAAGTAAAATCTTTAAAATCTATAAGAATTCTGCATTTAATATGCTTCCCAAGTATATTGAAGTTCCTGCTGCTCTTTAAAAAAATAAAACTAAATGTGGAAATTGTAGACCATTCATTATGGGTATTGTTTATGAAAAGGAAACAAACAAAACTAAACAAAAAACAACCCCCCCCCAAGTCAATTCAGCAGACCTACCTATACTAATAGAAAAGATACTGGCTAAATCTCAAAAGATTGACAGATGAATAGAAACTTATGTATTTTAATTTAAAACAAAATGTTTTAAGGCAAGCATGTCAAACTCGCGGCCCACGGGCCACATGCCTTGTTTATTTGGCCTGTGTTAGCCTTTGAATTTGACATGCTTGTTTTAAGGTATATATGCTTCATTTTGGGTGATTCTCCATTTTAAGCAATTTTCTTTGATTGACTAATTCACAACCAGTCCCAACTCAACTATAGTTGAAAGCTGCTGTTCATTTACATGAACAGTAATATAAATTAGGGTTCCTTGCTCAGTAAATGACTGGCATATAATGAGCTAAAAACTTCAGCTAGTATTATTACCTACATTTGATGTACTCTAGGACTAGTAACTGCTGGGACTTGATTTTAACAAATAAGTGTCAAGTGACAATTCTTAACCATCCCAAATTAATTCAATCTGGATGTAGATCTCAGATTCCTGCCAAAATATGATGTTGCTAATTGGGTGGTTGGCTTTCCCCTCATCCAGCATTAAAGTTTAGAAAAGCTTTGATTGAATGGAAGATGGGTGTTTTGTTGTGGTTTTTTTTTTTTTTTTTCAGGAAGGGGGGTAAAGAAATCGTATAAAATCTGGTGTGGACTGGTTTACATCAGATCCTGCCAGATAATAGGGAGGGAAAAAATCCTCCTGAAATATGTGACTTTAGCCAGAAGCTACAGTCCAGGCATGTTTTTGTAAGAATGCTGTTAAAAGGACAATGTGTCTCGTTACTGCCACTCCCTACAGTTTATTTTTAATTATTGATGTCACTCTTTCCTTTCCTCTCTGCCCAAATAAACATAACATTTAAACATGAAAGAGGCTAGACAACCAATGACTGAATATAAAAAAAAATAAATGATTTTGAGAAACAGATTGTTAAATTTGGCTACCCCCTGAGCTATACAACCTATTCCCTCACTTTTCTCATGGGCAGGAATTTCCAACACGTTGCCATATCAGAACGTTATTCACCCCATCCAATCCAGCTCCAAGGGCCACAACAGAGAGAGCAGCAAAGGGAAATGTGTATATTGGTGAGTGTGTCCTTGGTTCATTGGCCTCAGCTCATTTCTTTCTCTCATTTGACCCAACTGCTCTCTGTATGTTTTCTTATAGAGTTAGAGCTAGAGTTTAATATAAATAAAATATATGACAGCATTATCATGTAATGTAATGGGGCATGTAATGGGATTGTCTAGCATTTGTATGTGTGTCTGGCATTGAGGAAAATGATCAAAGAACTCTGTATACACGTGAAATTGATGGACCCTTGAGATCCTGTGTTACTTGTTAAAGCAGAAAGCTATCCTGGCAAGTGATTTTTACCAGATTAGATCTCTAGATCAAACACTTGTATTAAATTTTACAGACATTCACACACAAACTTCAAAACAGATATGTAGCAATATCATAGACAAGACTCTGCTCTTAATCCTCCTTACTACACTTAGCACACACACGTGTTAATACAATAGCTTCTCTGGCAGTAAGTACTCAGAGAACACAGAAGTAAAGTAAGTTCAACCAACTAGACCAGCCTCCTGGGCTCCTGCCTCTTCCTTCTCGGAGCGCTTACTAGCTCACAACCTAACAGTTGACAATACAACATATCCCCAACTTTAAGTGCATGTGTTTGAAGGTCTCTTACTCAACCAGACTGTAAGATTTTTGAAAGCAGGATATCTTACATTTGGCTTATATTCTCCTTTGTGCCCAGCACAAAACTCAACATGAGATTGATTAGGTACTAAGAGGAGGACATAGCTGATAAACAGAGATGACTGTCTTAGGCTGGATCCAAACAACAACGGAGCCCTTCTTGGCTCAGGTTACCAGCTGTGTCACCGTCCCAGGGGTTTGACAGGCCCACTGTAGAAATCTCTCTGCTCCCCAGGAGTTGTATTTATGTTTGTAAGTCAAATTACTGTAATGTAAAATGAAGGTAATTCTATACATTTCTACCACTGTCAGAGTAGGGCCAACTGCTGCTATTCTTTATCAAATCCAATTCATTTCAACAAATTTTATTATCACTTGGGCCAGCTGCCAGGGGTGCCAACTGAAAGACCCAGGTCTGACCATGAGGAGTTAAGTCAGCTCAGATATGGTCCAGCAGGCCTCTGTAACTGCAAGGTCCATGAACAGGGTAAGTGTGAGAAGACAGCACTAGAGAGCTTAACAAAGTGTCTAAGTTCTCGGGATCAAAAACTTAATGGTTCATAATATGATAAAGCTCATTTTAACCAGAATTAGAGGATCGATGTTGCCTTTCAAGCTGGAGAAGCTCAAGCTAACCTGTTCAGCTTTATCCTAATCCCTGAAAATAATAGCTAGAATTTATTGGACATTTAGCGATATGGGCTAGTGCTTGACATACATCTCATTGAAACTTTCTAAGCCTTATGTGTTAGGTACTACTTTTAGTTAGTCTCATTTACCAAAGAAGAAATAGATGCAAAGATCAATGAGTAACATTCCAGGGGTCACATGGCAGATTAGTGATGGAGTTGGGTTCAAACTCAAGCAGTCTGATTCTGGCAGCCTAACACATTTTTGCCTCCTTAATCAACTACCTCCAGAGAATATAAGAGACTCTCATTTTTGTCTCTCTAGTCACCTCACTATCAGTATTCTCTGTAAGGGGCAACTTCAAATGGCTTTGGGCCTTCTATACTTAGCTGAACTTCCTAGCCTCTCAGAATTCCTTGCCATATCCTGAGGGTGGGATAGAGGAACTATTCAAGGTCCTAGGCTCATTTACAGGATATTACACATGGGCCTAGCATTATTAAGGATATCAAAGGGGCCTCTGAAAATGGGCTCCTGCCCTCAAGTTATATACAGCCCTAGAAAAACAAAACTCCTCAAATAACTGGAGAACAAGCTAGTATATAATCACACAACAACATGATATGGTTGTCTAAGAGAATGGGAGAATGAATGAAATAGGGAAATATAAAAAAAAAAAGCCAGATAGCATTAAGAACCCATTCAAGGTTAATTGTGATGTATTAAAATGAGATCAGTTGTCACAGTGATGTTTTTCTAGTCATGCTCAGCTATGTGAGTGCAGTGGCACCATAGGCAGAATTGAAACTATACCCGAAGGGGGGTTTTGCTAAGCAAGTATTATAAGAGTTGTAAATATATTCAAGGGAGTGGTGACAATGATTGACCATAAAAATAACTTACACCAGGTATAGAGGGAAGACATGAGGGATTTGGTTACAGTGAAAAGGTGTCAATGAATAGTAGATTCCAATGGGTATGAGGATTGTTGAAGTCAGGGTATGAATGAGAGGGCAACATGAGTGCTGCAGACATAATTGCTGTAGAATATCAGAAAAAGTACAATTCGTGTGGGTTAGAAGAATTGGAGGCAGTTTCTTTGAAGATGGTAGGATTTAGGCTGAGAATAAAGGACAGAGGAGAACTTAGGTTGATTAGACAAATGATAGCAGAGAGAATATCATGCGTTACCTAACAGCATTCTGGTCAACAATGGATCACATAAATAGTGGTGGTCCCATAAGATCATAGTGGGGCTGAAAATTTTCTATCACCTAGTGACATTATAGTGCAATGCATTATTCATGTGTTTGTGGTGATGCTGATGTAAACAAGCCTACCACACTGCCAGTCTTATGAAAGCATAGCACATACAATTATGTACAGTATATAGGGCTTGATAATGAAAATAAATGACTATATTGCTTGTTTATGTATTCACTATACTATACTTTATCATTATTTTATAGTGCACTCTTTCTACTTATTAAAACAAAGTTTTCTGTAAAGCGGTATGCCATGGTATGCCAAAAGCAACCTCATACATCTCATGATTGCATCGTCTCTTTATTGCATCATTTCTCTAGGGCTTGATTTAATTTTGTGGTTTGTTTGTACAGCAACATGCTGTACAGGTTTGTAGCCTAAGAGCAATAGGCTATACCATCCAACATAGGTAAATAGCAGGCTATATCATCTATGTTGTTGTAAGTACACTCTATGAAATCACCTATTGACGTATATCTCAGAACGTATCCCCATCGTTAAGCAGCACGTTACTGTATTCCAAACTGAGGGCAAAGTTGAGTAAGAGTATGAAGCCTGCACTAAAGATAATGGATATGGGACCAGTAAGGACACCAGCCTCACCAGCATATAAAGTCCAGGTTGGGGAGTGGTAGGGCATAAATTTCAATAATGAGTGTTGCTAGATGATGACTCAGGAACATGGAGGACAAGAATTATTTCCATTTACCAAATATTATAAACAAATCTGTAATTTTTATTCCTTTGTTTGTGGTAGATGGGAGTCAAGTCTCTGCAATTTAAATAGACAATATTGGCCCTGTTTGAAAACCTTGCCACATTTTATCAGTAACTTTCTCCCTGTTTTTAACACCTTTTATTGACTCCATATGGTGAATTTATGTGTTTGCCTTACAATGTTCTGTGTTGAATAATTTAGTGCAGCTACAGTTGACTGTAGCAGAGATTCAATACACATTTCAAAGCTTATAAAAATGCAGCCAAAAATGTCCAAGTAGTAGATTTACACAGTGACCGAGAGATGGTCGTTGCTATTGCCCATTAAAAGCAACCAAACACAAATGACTAAACTTTGTATAACCAAAGCCAATTCTCTAAATTCTACATCATTCATTCATTCACTCGCCCAATTATAAGCCAAGAACCATGGTATGTAATGGGAATATAGAAATGAAAGAAACATCCCTTCCCAGGTTAGTGGGCAAGACAAGCCAGTAAATAATAATAATAATAATAATAATAATAATAATAATAAAAGTACTACAATGAAGATAACAAGGGAGCAAATAGAAAAGGTTCCTTACCTGGCTACAGATGGGAATCCAGGAAAGATGTCTGAGAGACATTGACATCTAAGCTAAGTTGTGAAATTCCAGCAGTAGTTATTTAACCAGCTTTGAGGTGGCAGAGTGCGTTTCTGGTGGAGGAAGCAGAAAAGCAAAGGCTCAAATGAGAAAGACTCACATGAGAGAGCTCCCAGATAATTCAGCATCTTTGGACATCAAGTGAGGCTAGTGAGAGAATTGAGGCAGGAGAGATTAGGGCCAAATGCAAAAGACGGTATGTGTTCTGCAAGGGAGGCAACTTGGAACCACGGGCAAAGGTTAAGCCAAGGAGAGACACTGAAATATTGACCAGAAAGATCATTCTTGTGGCAGGGTAGAAGATGTGGGACAAGATTAATTAAGGGACTTTTTTGTTGTTAATTCTCACCGAGGATATTTTTCCCATTGATTTTTAGAGAGAGTGAAAGGGAGTGAGGGAGAAATAAGAGAGAGAGAGAGGGAGAGAAACATGAGAAAGACACATCGATTGGTTGTCTCCCACACATGCCCCGACCAGCTGGGGATCAAACCTGCAACCCAGGTACATGCCTTTGACCAGGGATCAAACCCATGACTCTTCAGTGCATGGGCCGATGCTCTAACCACTTAGCAACACCAGTCAGGCAATTATAGGGACTTTTGCAGTTGTTCAAATGAGAAATGATAAGGCTTTGAACAAATGGGGATGTAGAGGAGCAAACCAATACCACAATCCTCTGGGAAGTAGAGACCATCAGGTTGGGCACTGATTATGTAAGAACTAATGGAGAAAAGGAACCAAGTGATGTTTTTCACCTTCCAAAGATCTCACTGGGATACAATGTCAATTTATTCCTTAGATCGCTGTAGAAGTGTGAAATTGGAGTAAAAATTTGAGTCATGAGACTTTTACTAGTATCCAGGGGAGGATGAATTTCCTTAGGTTTGGGCTTTGGGTTTGTAGCCTCCAGAAGTAAGCTTGGACAGACAGTCTGAAAAGTGGGTCTAAATTTGTTTGAGTTATTTCTCTTAATATATTAGAAATAAATTGCCAGCAATCTATACAGCTTTATTATCTTTCTGTTTGTCAGACCTTTAAAATGCTCTATAGCCAGTCCACCTAGATCCTTCCTTATCTGATTACCATGAGGCCGTGGACTAAGTAGCTCAGCTATCTTTGTCAGCTTCAGAGGATGAGGAAATAGGAAAGCACAGTTTTCTAACATGTGTTTGATGTGACGAAATCACATTTGTCCTCAAAACCAGGACTCTTGTTGGCATTTTTATGGTGTGATTTTTTTTTTAAACTAAAAATTCATCCATATGTGCTCAGATTCCAAATGACAAAAGCCATTCATCCAACGACTTCAAATGCAATGGAGTCATTGTTTGAAGAAAAGATTACAGGATTACAGCTGTTAAGTCTTTTCCACCAGGAACTCCGTGGCAGCTTAGCCGGGGGCTGTGTGGTTCTGCCACACGGCTGGGTCACACCAAGGGCGGAGCTGATGCAGACCGGGAACCAGAAATCACCAAAAAGAGAAATCCATCCCCTTAAAGAAAAAAAAGAAAGAAAACTTCGCAAACGCCAACGTTTATGTTTAAAGAGACAATGGGAGCTGCACAGCTGTGGGGAAAGCTGCTTCATGTCCCACTTCTCTGCACAGTTGCCAGCTGAGTCCTGCCGATCCAGCTTCCGTCTCGCCTTTCTTCGCTCACCCGGGGCCAAGATGCTGCAGTGCACGCCTGGGAGCGTGCTCTCCCTCCCAATGCCAAATGGATGACTGAAATCAACATTCAACACCAACTCATTGTCTTTGGACTGAAACACCCATTTTGTTCATTGGAGGCTTCTCACTTCCTTTTGGAACCACTCTCTTGAGATGCCCAGATGTGGCCCTCAAAGTCTCTTTCTTGCATGCGTTTGGTTTTTTAAAAAGTGATACATGCCATATGTGCCAGGGTCAAATAACAGCTTTCACTGGCGGCAGTTATAGAAGGAGTAGAAGTACAGTACAGGAAAAGAAGATTTTAAACACACACACATGTAGCTGCATCTTTTGACGAATTGAAGCTGCTTTAAAATGTGTGCTCATAATTCCTTGCCTCATCTTTGGGTGGAGTAACTTGAAAGTTTTCGTATCTTTGCCAGTATTTTTCACATGTGGAAAGGAAACAGACTAAGTTAAGACTTGCCTAATACTTAAAAATATCTTTGGGTCCACAGATTTTTAAAAAACCATTATGGACCTTTTGATTCTTCCAGGGAGTTCTTACTTGAACGTTGTTGTCTTTGGTTCCTCCCACTATATTAGGCTGAAAATTATGGCATATAAGCCTTCCCCAGCTGTTGGGAGAATATAAAAGCCATCTAAGGTACAGCTGTATCAGTTAGAACTCTTTGGGGCACAAGTGACAGAAAATTTTCTCAAATTGGCTTAAGCAAAAAGGAGAATTTATTGGCTCATATAATTGATAAGTCTAGGAGTATACTAGCTTCAGGCATGACTGGATCAAGATGCTTAAACAGCCCTGGCTGGTGTGCTCAGTGGTTAGAATGCCGGCCTGTACACCAAAGGGTCGAGGATTCAATTCCCAGCAAGGGCATGTACCTAGGTTGCAGGTTCCCTGGCTGGGGCACATGTGGGAGGAAACTAATTGATGTGTCTCTCTCACATCAGTGTCTCTCCTCCTCCTCCCCACTTCCCTTTCACTCTCTCTAATCATCTATGGAAAAAATACCCTTGGGTTAGGATTAACAACAATGAAAATATGCTTAAACATGATGTATGGAATCTTTTGCCTTCTCCAAGTCAGAGACCTGTTTTCCTTTATGTTGGCTGCCGGGGTCCAGCCCCGGGTGTCCAGGGGTTCCCAAAGGTGTGGACGGAGTTGGCGAAGAATGTTTTACACGGAGACAGCGTTCAGAACTCTCTAACTCTCTTTAGTCTCCGTGGATCTTCCTGTGCCTGGCTGAGGCCACAGAGAAAGATCCCGAGGCAAGCTGAGCCTTTATTTTATAGTCAGAGGTAAACAAGGTAGTGGTTTCGATAGTTACACTGTTTTTGTGAGTTTCACTTGTTTTTGTTCTTGTTCTTGCTGCACTTCCCTCAGCCCATTAGCTTCCCAGATAAGATCTAGGGAGCGTCATAAGGTCAAGCCTAATTATGCTTAAAAGGACTGTGCCCTCTAAGCTGGGACTTGTTTGTGACTTTGACAACAGGTCAGTCCGAGGCTTAATCCTATATCGGCTCCCCACAGTTGGCTTCATGTCAGATGTGGTAGCAAAATGACTATCAGTAGCCCCAGGCTTGGCAATACCAGTAGGAAGAGATTCGATTTCTGTATAATCATTTTAGCAATTTCAGACAAGGCTCTCATTGGTCTGACTTAGGTCATGTGCCATCTTTGAGCCAACCACAGTGGTCAAGGGCTTGTAATATGGTTAACCTGTCTCACTGGAGGCAAAGGAGGGTCCAGACCCACTCAAATCACAAGGATTGTTTGAGAAAATGCATAGTTCCTCAAAGGAAAGCTGGGTTACTGTTGGCAAAATGGCAATGGGTGCTGTAGCAGGCAGTGTTGGCTGCCTCTCCAAAATTCACTTTCCTCTTTTTCCTGCTACCTAAACCCTATTATGTTTAGGTATTTACCCCTCACCATGTGACTCTGGGCTTCAGGTAAGTGGTGTAGATAAAGGTGGCCAGGTACAGAATCAGTGTCTAAGCAAATGAGGAAGGTATTGTGTTCACATAACAGTGACAGCATGTCAGAGCCCAATAGTAGTGAGGCATTTTACATACAAAGAAATAATATATGACAACTAATTGTAGTCAGGTTTCTCACTGGAGAAGGAAGTTACAAATATGGAAAAGGAGAAAAGCATTGAACCCTAAGGTGTTGGATTAGAATTGAAGGTATTATTGTGAATTCATACATTTAAACACTGTGTGTGTGTGTGTGTGTGTGTGTCTGTGTGTACCCAGTTCTGTTCATGGGGAGGGCCAAGGAACAGTAATACCTCATGACAGAGAACAAGCCTAATGCTCAAATGTTATCTTCTAAATACTATTCTAAAAAGAACCAAGGTTTCTTGTAAATGGCTGATTACAACTCTGGAAAAAGAAAGTACAAGATAAGCCAGGGGTATTTTGTAAAATGTAAGAAAAGTGCTCAGAAAAGAATGAGGGCATCTTGAAGGGACACAGAAGTCAATGGTGCCAGTCTGGGACAATTTGAGCAGCAACATAAATATCTTATCAATGAATTATAACCTATTGAACAAAATAAAATTTTGAGGGCATAATAATATAAACAAACAAATGAGGAAGAAAAGAAAGTTCTCCCTTACAGTAGAATCCCAACTAATAAATATAGAAGGAATGGTAAAAATAGAAAATCACCATTTGACAAACATATTAGTAATAATTATTTCAGGCAAGAATCATCAATGGATGCTCAAATTAGAAGAAAAAGTATAATAAACATTTTGTCTGTATAGTCTCAAAGTATCTCTCCAAAAATTACTTATTTGGTAACTTTACAGTGGGAAAAACTGGCAAGCAACCCCTGAATCAAGCAATTAAAATCAACAGTAATGGGGAAAATTGACACCATGTAGCTCTTATATGATGCAGCAAGAAGGACACCACATAATAAAATAGACTTTAAAACAAAGACTATAATAAAAGACAAAGATGGGCATTACACACTGGTAAAAGGGTCAAGCCAACAAGAAGATATAACATTTGTAAATATATATGCACCTAACATACAGTTACCTATGTATATAAAGCAAATATTAACAGATCTAAAGGGAGAAAACAACAGTAATACAATAATAGTAGGGGCGTTTAATACACCATTTACATTAGTGGATAGATCATTCAGACAGAAAATCAATAAGGCCTTAAATGACACATAAGACTAGGTGGAATTAATATATATATGCAGAATATTCCATACAAAAGCAGCACAATACACATTCTTCTCAAGAGCACATGGAACATTCTCCAGAATAGTTCATTATGTTTAGCCACAAAACAAATTAAATAAAATTAAAAAGACAAAAGAAGCCCTGGCTGGTTTGGCTCAGTGGATAGAGTGTCGGCCTGGGGACTGAAGAGTCCCAGGTTCAATTCTGGTCAAGGGCACATGCCCAGATTGTGGGCTCTGACCCTGGTGGGGGGCATGCAGAAGGCAGCCAATCAATGATTCTTTCATCATCATCATTGATGTCTCTCTCTCCCTCTCCCTGCCTCTCTGAAATCAATAAAAACATATTTTTTAAAAAGACAAAAGAAAATGAAAATGCAACACTTCAAGATCTAGGATGCAGCGAAAGCATTTATAAGAGGAAAGTTCATAGTGATGTAGGTCTACCTCAAAATAAGAAAAACTTCAATTAAAACATCTAATGTTACATTTAAAAAAAACTTGGAAAAGAACAAATAAAACCTAAAGTGAGTAGAAGGAAGACAATAATAAATATCATAACAGAAATAAATAAAAGATTAAGAAAACAATAGAATAGAACAATGAAAGATCACTGGTAAGTTCTACCAAACATTCAAAGAAGATTTAATACCTATACTTCTCAAACTCTTTCAAAAAATTGAAGAGGAAGAAACACTTCCAAATTCATTTTATGAGGCCAACATCAGTATCCTGATACCAAAACTAGACAAGGCTACCACCAAAAAAGAAAAAAAGAAAGAAAAAAGAAAAGAAAAGGAAGAAAGAAAGAAAGAAAGAAAAAAAGAAAAATAAAGTTACACATCAATATTCCTATTGAACAGAGATGCAGAAATCTTCAACAAATATTTCTAGAATTTGGATGGAACAACAAAACAATCTTGAGAAAAAAGAACAAAGCTGAAGGCAAGGTGGGTGGTTCAGGCTGTTTTTTTCTCCCCAACTTCAAACTATAGTAGAAAGAGACAGTCTTTTCAATAAATGGTGTTGGGACAACTGGGCAGGCACATGCAAAATAATGAAACCAGACCACTTTCTTACACCATACACAAAAATTAACTCAAAATGGATTAAAGCCTTGAATGTATGTGGGAAAGCACTGGACTTGGTTGGAAAATCTGTAAGAAGGATTCTCTGAAAGGTCAGGGGTCTCTAAGGGGACCCTGCCAAAGGTGGCAGCCCTTGCCTTGACTTTTCCAAACAAGTCTGAGCCCCTGGGTATTTTGGTGGAATCTCTATGTTTAGTCTTTGGACCCGACCTTGTAGAAGCATGTGCTTTCTCAAGGTTACTTACCCTGCTGATTGTATCTAGAGGTGAATTTTAGTTCAAGCTGTTGTTACAATAAAAGCCTAAGGAGGCAGGCAATCGGCTGTTGGTGCCTCCTGCCAAGCAGCCCCTTAGCCTTCTCTTTCACAGAAATGTGTGTCAGAGTAATCCATTCATCCATTGTTCAGGGTCTGCTGGTCAGTCCTGGCAAATGTAAGACCTGAAACTATATCATTCCTAGAGGATAACATTGGTGTTTTCTCCAACTCCTTAACATTGGTGTTAGCAGTGCCCTTTTCTTTCTTTCTTTCTCTTTCTTTCTTTCTTTCTTTCTTTCTTTCTTTCTTTCTTTCTTTCTTTCTTTCTTTCTTTCTTTCTTTCTTTTTTATCTGACTACAAAGGCAAAGGATACAAAAGCAAACAAAATGAGATTGAAAAACTTCTGGGCAGTGAAGATGACCTTCAACAAAATGCAAAGGCTACCTACAGAATAGGAGAAGATATTTGCAAATCATATATTCAGTAAAGAGTTAATATCCAGGCCTACCTGGCTTGGCTCCGTGGTTAGAATGTCAGCCCATGGACTGAAGGGTTGCAGGTTCAATTTGGGTCAAGAGCACATACCTTGATTGCAGGCTAGATCCCTGGCCCTCATAGGGGTGCATGAGGGAGGCAACCTGATCAATGTGTATCTCTCACATTGATGTTTCTCTCTGTTGCTACCCCACCCTTCTACTCTCTCTAAAAATCAATGTAAAAATATCCTCTAGTGAGGCAGAGCAGCATCGAACAGACTGTCAAACTAAAGCAGGAAGGCCGGGGAAGGTTAGGCAGAGGAGGGTGGGAAGGAGGAGGGTAAGAGATCAACTAAAGGACTTGTCTGCATGCATATAAGCATAACCAATGGACACAATACACTGGGGGGTAGGGGAGGCCAGGGGAAGGTCAAGGGGGGAAAAAAGGAGACATATGTAATACTCTTTGTAATATTTTAAGCAATAAAACAAAATTTAAAAAAATATATCCTCTGGTGAGGATTAACAAAATAACAACAACAACAAAAAGAATGAAATCTTGCCATGTACAACAACATGAATGGATCTTGAGGATTATTATGATAAGTATGGCAGGGAAAGGCAAATACCATATGATTTCAATTATATGTGGAATCTAAAAAAAGCAAAACAAACAAAACAAAAACAAACTTTTAGATACAGAGAACAGATTGGTAGTTACCAGAGGGGAAGAGATTTATGGGGAAGGCAAAAAGGGTGAAGGAGATCAGTTATATGGAGACTAGAGGCCCAGTCACGAATTCGTGCACGGGTGGGCTCCCTCAGCCTGGCTGGCGATCTGGGCCAATCGGGGCTGTCTCACCCAGTCCTGATCAGGGCCAATGGGGGCCAACTGGCGGGGGAGGGACTGCAGGAGTTTGGCTAGCTGGCCAGGGAAGGACTGCAGGAGGGCTCCAGGGCATGTCCGACCCTCTTACCCGGTCCCGATCAGTCTCACCCAGTCCTGATCAGGGCCAATGGGGGCCAGCTGGCGGGGAAGGGACCACAGGAGGTTGGCTAGCTGGCCGGGGAAGGACTGCAGGAGGGCTCCAGGGCATGTCCGACCCTCTTACCCGGTCCCGATCACCGGACTCCAGCAGCAAGCTAACCTACCAGTTGGAGTGTCTGCCCCGTGGTGGTCAGTGCACATCATAGCGACTGGTCAAGTGGTCAACTGAATGGTCGACCAATTGGTCGGATACTTAGCATATTATCCGGGGAAGGACTGCAGGAGGGCTCCAGGGCATGTCCAACCCTCTTACCCGGTCCCGATCGCCGGACCCCAGCAGCAAGCTAACCTACCAGTTGGAGCATCTGCCCCCTGGTGGTCAGTGCACATCATAGTGACTGGTCAAGTGGTCAACTGAATGGTCTGATACTTAGCATATTACGCTTTTATTATATATGGTAACTAGAATTACAGTGGTGATCACTTTGCAGTGATCAAATATTGAATTATAATGTAAAATTAAAATTTATATAATGTTATATACCAATTTTACCTCAATAAAAATTTAATTTTACCTGTTTCTTTTTTACTTTTTTAATGTAATTACTAGAATATTTCAAATTACGAATGTGGCTCTCTTTATTTATTTATTTTTTTGTTCATATTCTTATCGACCAACACTGATCTAGATGTCCTCCTGGTACTCTGGGTCACTCACTCTGAACAGCCTCC
Organism: Myotis brandtii; assembly: GCF_000412655.1. Taxonomy (NCBI): domain Eukaryota; kingdom Metazoa; phylum Chordata; class Mammalia; order Chiroptera; family Vespertilionidae; genus Myotis; species Myotis brandtii. The sequence goes on along the minus strand of NW_005354385.1, from coordinate 6,478,672 downwards.
TAGTTAACCTGACTGCAGTGACCTGGAATCAACACTTGTGAGGACACTCAGGGCTTGTACTAGGCCTAAGGAAATGGCATTCCTCAGCAAGTCATCAGGATGACACTCCGCTGAGAGGGGATCTTGCTTACTGACCTGGAGTCATCTATTCTCTTTGTTGGTTTTTCTTATTGCACTCATCTAGAAAAGTGATGAGCTAATGGGGAGACTTGCCACCCAACAACTGAAGTCAGATGACCAAGGTTCTTGCTCATTTGCTTGATCTGTTTGTCCCAGCCAGTATGTACTACTATAGTAGAATAAGGAGTCTTAAACAACTGTTAAAAAGTTGACATAACAGAGCCCTAGGAGCAGCAGTTGGCAGGAGCAAGCTGGGTGGTGCAGGCTGTTTTTCCTTCTTCTTTTTAAATATTTTTATTGATTTTTTAGAGAGAGAGGGAGGGAGTGGGAGAGAGAGAAACATTGATGAGAGAGAGAAACTTCAAACAACTGCCTCCTGCATGCCAACTACCAGGGATCAAGTCAGCAACCTGGTCATTTGCCCTGGCCTGGAATTGAACCCAAACCTTTCAGTGCACGGGATGGCACCCAACCAACTGAGCCACACCAGCCAGGGCCAGGCTGTTTTTTCTAGAAAAGGAAAGCACTGCTGGTATAACTCAAATAATGTGCCAGCACTCACTGTGTTAACATTCTTTTTTGTGCTTTTGGTAATACACTCTTCATGGTATGTCTGAAAGCCAAATTGTTGTAATCTTCAAGAGAAGTAAAAGCTTTCTAGATTTTATCATTTTGACAGGTGAAGCACATCTGCTATAATCAACTATTTTTTCAGGACCTTGGTCTCACTACACAAATTTAGAAACGTGCCTACCTTTTCTTTAATTTTTGGGGTTCTAATGTCAGTTTGCTGAGCAAAGTTTGTGGCAATGTCCAGGATACGCTATAAAATTCTTATATGAAAAGGTAGTTTTGGTGGGGAAAAAACACACACAAAGAGACACTGGTCTAGCTGCTTAGCTGCCAACACTCCCAGAAAACCCTCTTATGCTATATTTAACTTTTGTATCCAGAACTAAGTAAAGAAGTATGTTTCTTGTATTGCTAATTATGTTGCACTTCATATGCATTCATACAGATCAATTAAAAATATCCACTACAATGATTTCTGTATAAAGAATAAAACATTTTATTTTTTAATCTATTTTTATTGATTTCAGAGAGGAAGGTAGAGAGAGATAGAAACATCAATGATGAGAGAGAATTGATCGGCTCAATGATGAGAGAGAATCATTGATCGGCTGCCTCTTGCATGCCCACCACTGGGGACGGAGCCCGAAACCCGGGCATGTGCCCTGACCGGAAATTGAACCGTGACCTCCTGGCTCATAAGTCGATGCTCAACCACTGAGCAACACCAGCTGGGCAAGAATAAAATGTCTTTTAGAAGAATCCCTAAGCTGTAACATTCATTACAGATCTCAGTTTGCCTGAGTCTCTCTATATTGGGGAGCAACAGTGTGTCAACATGCCAGGACATTAGAAATATAAAGCAAGGTGCAACTCTCTTGAGTTCCTCAACTGTAGAGATGGAGGTAATGTGCATGGGGAAAGAGTAGATAAATCCCCCCAAACATAAAGAATGACTGGCCAACTATATTACAAAGGAAAAGGGAAGTCTAGATTTAGAAAAGATTTGGCAATTCTTTTGATATTTATATCCTTACCCCTGGAGAGTTCTATTTTTATCATTTAAAAAGTGTTGCATAAATATTCACTGAGTTTCTCTGATCCTCTTTAAGTTTGCTTCAACACCCAATGGACATTTTAGTCATGTTTATTGCAAGTGTTTGAGGAGCTTGATGAAGAAAAAGCAAAAACAAGACAATCACAAACTAGAGAGCTTTTTATCATTGTCTTCAAAGGTTTATCTGCATACCTGAATATTAGTTGAGTTGAATAATCCTGTTCTCAGTTTGGTCACTTGATGAAAGGTCTTGGATATATTTAAGTATTGTGCCATGAGCTGTATTCTATCCAACTTCTTACACCTAGATCTCTTCAGGACAGGCGGGGAAGGGGGGGACATTTGTGGTTTTCATTCAGACATTTTCAGAAATCAAATTATCCATATTTGGAGGAGAATGAGGACCACCTAAAGGCATAGTCTTGGAATTCACTAGGTATTAACTTTTCTACTTCCACCTAAATCTACATTATGCATTCCTGTTGGCCAAAACCTGGGCCGAAATTTTCCCAGGGAAAGTTCTGACTTGTAAGGCTCATTGCATAGTTCCCATGCCCACCACCAGAACTTACTGCTCACTGTAATTAAAACGGCTTTTCATCACCCAGTGTTAATGAGCATCGTTGCATCCTTTGATCAGTGTTCTTGCTTCTAAAGATGGATTCGTATTTCTGAAATTTTAATTCAAAAGGAAAATAAGCTCTGTGTCTCTTCAGCACATACATTATGTAGATGTGGCAACTATGGAGCTATAAAGAAGCACACATACATGTTTAATGTGCAAATTACATGTAAGAGGTAGCTTAAAGGCAACACACAGGGGTTCAAACCTCCAGTTTCAAAACTCATAGCAGAAACCAATGAAATATTTATGTTAGGAAGTCACAGACATCATATTTACAGATGTATATTCTACCATGAACAAGCAATTTATACACACATTCACACATACATATTCATATATCCGTATATAAAACCCATGGTATTTATTCCTGCTTCATTTGTACTGTCCAAAGACAAGTGGCCCTTCTAATGAAACATCACAGGACAAAACTTATGGAATTACTAGGTCATAGTTGTGTATAATCAGGCTCTGGATCAATTCCCTAAATTCCAAGTTTTATTTATCCTTATCTTCCTACTTCATTTATATAGATGTGGTTTTGTTTGGTAACTATAATGGTATTTTTGAAACAGTATGAAGAAAGTTCAGCGGTGGGTGAGGGTACTTATATATGTGCCTGGGTCAGGAACTCTGACAAGCTACTGCAGTTCACCAACAGCCTCCTGTGCAGGGACAGGATTGGGAATGTCAGAGTGCTCTGTGCTTCCTTCCCAATATCCCTGGGGTGCTCACTGTAATTAAAACGGCTTTTCATCACCCAGTGTTAATGAGCATCGTTGCATCCTTTGATCAGTGTTCTTGCTTCTAAAGATGGATTCGTATTTCTGAAATTTTAATTCAAAAGGAAAATAAGCTCTGTGTCTCTTCAGCACATACATTATGTAGATGTGACAACTATGGAGCTATAAGAAGCACACATACATGTTTAATGTGCAAATTACATGTAAGAGGTAGCTCAAAGGCAACACACAGGGGTTCAAACCTCCAGTTTCAAAACTCATAGCAGAAAACAATGAAATATTTATGTTAGAAAGTCACAGACATCGTATTTACAGATGTATATTCTACTATGAACAAGCAATTTATACACACATTCACACACACATATTCATATATCCGTATATAAAACCCAGGGTATTTATTCCTGCTTCATTTGTTCTGTCCAAAGACAAGTAGCCCTTCTAGTGAAACATCACAGGACAAAACTTATGGAATTACTAGGTCATAGTTGTGTATAATCAGGCTCTGGATCAATTCCCTAAATTCCAAGTTTTATTTATCCTTATCTTCCTACTTCATTTATATAGATGTGGTTTTGTTTGGTAACTATAATGGTATTTTTGAAGCAGTATGAAGAAAGTTCAGCGGTGGGCGAGGGTACATGTGCCTGGGTCAGGAACTCTGACAAGCTACTGCAGTTCACCAACAGCCTCCTGTGCAGGGACAGGATTGGGAATGTCAGAGTGCTCTGTGCTTCCTTCCCAATATCCCTGGGGAGTGAGGGAAGGGGATTTCCTAGTACTCAAGGAAAAACATGCATTTCCCTATTTTCCTGTTTCCCATGGAGAGATGAGTAAACAACAAATGCCTTCAGCCTCTTTCCCGCCCTTACTTTCTCTACCTCTTGAGAGAGATGACTCATCTGAATGGTGAGTCTTGAAGGACACGTTGGCTGGCCTGGGCTTGCCCCTTCTGGGATTTCCTGAGCCAGCCTGGCCATGTGATTCTCGCATTCTGGTTTCTTCTCCATGATGTGATAAGCTTAGCAAGCAAATTTCTGCTCGGGGGAAGGTGAGGAGGCGTGGGGTTGTTAGCAGTCTCTTTAGCCACAGATCTAAAGCTAGAGCTGCAAATCAGTAATAAAGCTGGCATTTTCATCTTCATCTGTTTGTCTATCTCTGTGCCTTCATTCTTACATAGTTTGAACTCAGCGAACTCAGTTTGGACCCATAAAATGCCTCACATTGATGAGTTAGGATCATGAAAATTGCACATTAGCTGCCTTCCTCACCCCCAGTAATCCTGTCACATAGCACCTCTAATCAAAGAGCTATTGGGTTAAGTAGTTAACAGAAGGCCACTGATTCATGGTGGGTAGTAGAGGGATGTCTCTCAGTGATGCCACTCAAATTCCCTTTGACGTGGAGGAACTTGACCAAAATACAGTGGTGAAAAGATCCATAAGATGGTGAGAAAACTAAGCTACCCTTTGGGGAGACTAATCAAAAATCTGTAACAAATGCTGATGGAAAGACTCTCCCAAGTAAATCAGAGATCTATCACGCTTAAGGAGTAGTAATATTCCTCACATCATTGCAGTAGCAAGGTCGATCCTCAGCAATAATAATGAGGTCTTATTCTGAGAGAAGAGCAGCAGAAGCAGTTGCTAGTTAAAGTTACCAGGTGGCAGAAAGAAACATTACTAGTAGAAGCAGGAAAACTTGAACATCTGGGAGCAAGCCAAAGGGTGTGAGAGAACTTGGAAAGCTACTTCTGTTAGCATTAGAAATCTTAGCAATATCCTTGTGTGTTTTCCATTCGCTGGGTGGGATGGCCTGAAGGGAACACAGTTATAAGTTTAGCCTGTGCGGTACCTGTTCTCCAAAACTCATCTCCCAATGAACTGTGCCCTGCAGTACACATGCTCTTATGTACTCCCTCCTCTTGAGTTCTGTGTGTTCTCACAGAATCAATAGTACGCAGTGAAAGTGACGCCACATGGCTTGCAAGAGTAGGTCAGAAGAAGGCTTGCAGCTTCCACCTTGTTCTCTAGGAATGTTTACACCAGGGAAAAACAGCTACCATATAAGGACTCTGACTACTGTGAGGCTTTCTTGCTGTAATGAAGCTCCTGGAGGGGCCATGTGGACTGATATGCCCAAGAAGCCCCCAGCTATTCACAGCATCTCAGCCTAGACACCAGACGTCAGTGGAAACACTGTTAGACGGCTAGTAGAGTCCTCAGATGACTCCAGCCCCAGCCAAAATATAACTTCAACTGCATGAGAAGCCGCAAATTAGAATCCTCCAGCTGAGCCCACTAAACAAACAGATATAAGAGAGATAAGAATGTTATTTTAAAAAATCATTGATTGTTTGGGTTGTCATGTATAGCAGCAGACAATCGGAATAGCCTTCACAACATGGGGTATAAAACTGTTGATAGTACTATCCCCAAACTGCAACAGCCAAGGAAGATTCCAGATGGAATTGTAATAAAGTGCTATCTATGTTTTACCCAATGGGGGGATCCACTTTCAGTTTGAATTCCAATAATAAAGTTGTTTTTCTAAAAGAAGCAAAAGCAAACAAACAAACCAAAAAATTGCCCTTCCCATCTGTTGGTCAGAAAACAAGGGCCTTCATGATTGACCAACAAATAGAGTAATTCCTGGAAGACTATGCAACTTGTGGAAGGTATTTCCAGGGAATCTTTGATTTAAACACACACATACATACGCGTGTGTTTGTGTGTGTGTATTTAAATCCAATACATAACATGAATTTGGCACAATTGCAGATGGAAACTGAAAATTATGCAAAAAGGAGTAAAGTTCTGAATAAGAAAAGAATACCCCAGCACAAACCACACTGAAATAGAAAGCAAGCAAAAGAAAGATTCAGGATATTACCCTGAGTTCAAGAGCTTCAGGTTTGGACTCACATATCCGGTTTGAATCTTGTCACTATCATTTATCAGCTGTGTGATTTGGTCTAGTAACTCAACCTTCCTGAGTTTATAATGGGTAATCTTAGTACCTAAGTACAGAACCATAAATGAGTATTAAACAAAGTGATAAATGCAAAATGCTTATTACCATGCCTAGAACATAGTAAGTCCTTAATATAAAGTAGTGATTATATTATACTTTTAATGATTTGAGTAGTTTTGTGTATTTTTGCTTGATTTATTTATTTATTAAATTTATTGGAGTGACATTGGTCAACATGAACATATAGGTTTCAGGTTTGAGTAATTTAAGAACCTATTCATCTAAGGGTTTTCACCAATTTCTTATTATGGGAAATTTACATCTCACTGTATATTTATAGACTATTGTATGAAATTATAAGTAAAGTATATTAGTTATTGCTCCTGAAACAAAAAATCCCTGAAGTTTCAGCAAATTATTGTAATAGTTTATTTTTTGCTTACTCGGCATCCAAAATGGGTATTACTTGGTGGTGGGCAACTCTTCTCCAAGTGGCAATTCAGGACCCCAATTTTGCCATTTTCAATGTGACTTCCATATTCACTTAGATTTAACCAGATAGGGAAAAATTGTAGAATTGTATTAGATAGGGAAGTCTTTTAGGAACCACGCTTGGAAAGGCAACATCCCTTCCAATCACATTTCATTGATTAGAAATTAGACACATGGCCAAATCTAACTGCAAGGGATTTTGTAGTCTAGCTAAGAACCCAGGAAATTTGGTAATAGACAGCTATCTCTGCCTCATAAACTACAGGAACAAAATGACAAATAAGTGATATGAACAATAACAAAAAAGGAGAATATATTGTATAGCAATTTATATACTTTTTCCTACTGGTGGGTATTCAACCACTCTCTACTAGGCATAATATTTTTATTTCCAATGTAAAGAATGCTCTAGATCAAGAGGTAGATTTGTAGTCCCTAGCTGGCCATCATTATCAAGATTCTAGTGCCCAAGCAGGAAAAAAGAGAAGTAATACTTTCATAAGATTTCTTTTTCTGCAGGTGTCTTATACAGGGTGAGGCAAAAGTGGGTTTACAGTTGTGAACACACGAAACAGAGTTTATTCTTGTATAATTATTTATTTACTAGTGGCCTGGTGCACGAAATTCGTGCACAGGGGAGGGTATGTTCCTCAGCCTGGCCTGCACCCTCTCCAATTTGGGCCTGCCTGCCGGTCAGATTGCCCCTAAACACTCTGCCTGCCAGCCTGCTCACCCCCAACTACCCCTCACCACTGGCCTGCTTGCCCCCAAATGCCCCCTCGCCAGCCTGACCACCTCGAACTGCCCCTCCTGCTGGCCTGCTTGCCCCCACCTTCCCTCCCCACTGGCCTGCTCGCCCCCAACTGCCTCCCTGCTGGCCTGCTCACTCCAAATTGCCCACCCCGCTGTCCTGATCACCTCCAACTGACCCCCACTGATGGCCTGCTCACCTCAAACTGGCCCCCCTGTTGGTCTGCTTACCCCCAACGGCCCTGCCCCCCACCGGCCTGATCACCCACAACTGCCCTCCCCTCTTGGCCTCTAACCACCTCTACCTTGGCCCTGCCACCATGGCTTTGTCCAGAAGAACATCTGGAAGGTCTCCCAGTCTAATTAGCATATTACCCTTTTATTAGTATAGATTATTGTATTATTTTCGATATGAACAACTGTAAAACTACTTTCATTTCACCATGTACATTATACAAATACCCAAGTTAAGGGCTACCTAAGTTTTTATGAGGGGAAAAAATCCCAATTCTATTTTCCTTCTTGTTTTATTCATTAGTGTGCTTCCTCAGCAACTATTTATTGGAATTGAGACTTTGTGCATATTTGAGTAGACCATTCATTCATTCATTCCATACCTTCCATATGTCCAGAGGTGTAGAAAGTATAAGAGAGAGAAGAGAGGACATGTTCTTGAACCAGTTGGAGAGCTGAAAGCCTATCTGCGAAAACAATAGGCCCTAGACCCGTATTCTACCAACTGCGGCTCGCGAGCCACATGCGGCTCTTTGGCCCCTTGAGTGTGGCTCTTCCTAAGCCTTAGGAGTGCCCTAATTAAGTTAATAACAATGTACCTACCTATATAGTTTAAGGTTAAAAAATTTGGCTCTCAAAAGAAATTTCAATCGTTGTACTGTTGATATTTGGCTCTGCTGACTAATGAGTTTGACGACCACTGCCCTAGACTATCTAGAGAACAATTCTAAGAAAATATAAGGTAGAACAGCCTCGTACAAATATGATGACCATATTTTCCAGGCCAAAAAAATCAGAACATGTGATCTGACAAAGGATTTTTAATCAATCTGTGAATTTGTTCATATGAAGGCTCACAAGGGTGTACTAAATTTGAGGTTTCACTGAGTACATGCCATGGTGACTTCTAGTTTGAAACTCAGTGTCTTTTGTCTGACAACACTCAGGCAAACTTGAGACTTTTTCCATTCCATTTCCACCTCCTGGAGGGTGATCTAAAACCTGAAGATACATGTCACATATGTAATATCTTGTCATGGGAGAAGGAGATCTGCTTATCTTTGTGGGCCACCCCTGAGTTGTTGGTTTCACTCATCTGTTTATTGGCCTGAGTGTCTGAAAGTTCTAGGAACCTTTTTCTCTTGGTTTCTGGGCCCAGCAAGGTCACTCTGTATCCTCCACCCAACACGGAGGCTCTCCAAGTCAGCTGCCTGCCCTCAGGCCCATCCACGTAGTTACTTTGCCATTTATGTGGCACAGGGGGCTTTGCTTTGAGGTTTGCAAACTCCTGGGCTCTATCTTAGGAAGCCATGTAATGGTCCTTCTGCTCCAAGATTCCAACTCTTGCCCAATTTATTCTGAGTTTCTCACTCTCAGCCAACTATTTCCACTCCACACTTCAGGACTTGGCCTGGGAAACTGGGCCTCTTCTCAAATGCAATCCATAGCAAATCTTAGTCATAGTCGCTCAGCTTCTTTGCCACCACTAGAAGGAAAAAAATGTACTTCCTGTTCTATTCATGAAGAGATTATTCTTACCATCGTGACACTTTCTTTGCTACTCTGGATTTTCATATAGACTATTCTTTCTCTCTCTCTCAAACTTGGCTCTTAATATTCAAAATCAAGTCTTTAGAATTAAAAACAATCCACAAAACAACACTTCTTTCTGACTCCATTTCACACAACTCAAAAGTGCTTTGGCTTTCAAACTATTGCTTCTGTTATGTATTTTTCAAGTCTTCTTAAAAGCTTAAAGGCAGGAATTTGACTAGATGCTTTCTCTCTGTGTCACCCCAGAATGGAGGAAAGTGCATAGAGAGTATTCTTGATGCTGTTTAAATGATCAGGAAAAGACAGGAGTAAATGAGTTTTTTTTCAAATACATGATTAATATGAAAATATTTTTCTGCTGAAGAAATCCAAGATTAATTCATTTAAACAGGCTACTTTTATGGAAAATAATGAAATAACATGAAATTGGAACTGTTCTGGAAAATCCCAATTGTATAGTTGCCATAAATTGCATTTTACAAATGTTAAATCCTGAGGGAATTTACTAATTGGAAAAGACCACCAGGGGTCAGAGAAAACTATGTGGTTAGCCTCTCAGTTACTGCCAGCATGTAGCTGTGTCAAAGGACAGATGGGCCTTTGTGTTCTCCTTAAATTCCATAAAGCAATACGTTTGTGTGTTATGTAACATCCCACTAGTATTGAATTAATGGCTCTCAAATTTACTGCTCAGAAGAATAATCCAGAGAACTTGTTTAAAAAATGCATCTGAGGCCCAGCTGAGATGGCTCAGTGGTTGAGCATCGACCTATGAACCAGGAGGTCACACAATTCCCAGGATCCCCAGTGTGGGGTATATAGGAGGCAGCCAATAAATGATTCTCTCTCATCATTGATGTTTCTATCTTTCTCCCTCTCCCTTCCTCTCTGAAATCAATAAAAATATATTTTTAAAAAATGCATCTTATTTAAAAATGCAAAGTCCTTTCTGGCCTGTGTGACTCAGTGGCTGAGTGCTGACCCATGCACCAAGTGGTCAGCAGTTCGATTCCTAGTCAGGGCACATGTCCAGGTTATGGCCTCAATCCTCAGTAGGGGGTATGCAGGAAGCAAATTATTGATGTTTCTCTCTCGTCGATTTTCTATCTCTCTATCCCTCTCTCTAAAATCAATAAAAAAACATTTAAAAAATAATAATAATAAATAAAAATGAAGAATCCTGAACTCATCTCCAGAGACTGATTGAATAAGCCAGGTTGGAACCCATTAAGCAGTTTTAACAGACACCCAAACGATCCCAATTCAGGTGGTCCTCAGACCACAGCTTGAGAAGCATCTCAGATCAAGAAAGGGAAATGTTCATTCACCCAGCTGTCTTGTTCCATAACAGGACTCCCATGACTCAGCATCATCAATCACCTCCCACATCCATGGCAATGATTCTATGGCTTGCCAGGGTTCGATTAAAGAGCCTACCTGCTGGGGCAGGTAGGTGGCCACCCACAATCTCCCATGCAGAATCAGCATCTCAACACCACCTGGGATTCAAGGATTTGCTCAGCATTTTGGCCATCTGGACACAAACTCACACAGCAGACAGTGAAAGGATTGCCAACTAAATTGCTTATGCAGCAACAAGCTTTTCTTTGGCAATTGGCCAGCTTTTGTGCCTTGACAATAAGTTATCATTTTTAGAGATCTGATTTTGTTTCCCTATAGGAAGATAATGTCTCTTAATTCTCTAAAAAATTAGCTATTCTATGTGAAATATTCTTGTTGCTATCAAAATACCCTGAAAATTACACTCGCTTCATTTGAATAGGAAGTATGATAGGAAGGTTATATGTATCTTCATGAACAAGAGCAGGACAGGTGAAGCCATTGGTGATTTATTATTGTTAAGATTTGTTGTCGTTGCTGCTGCTGCATTGCTGCTAGCATTTTTTAAAGGGTCAAAATTCACAAGAACAATCTCATTTCTGAGCATGTATGAAAACGTGGAATACAGACTTTTCTCCTCATTCACAATACCAATAATTCCAAAGACATTCTAAGGGCTTTTTATTCTATCCTATAGGCACTAGCTACATTTCCAAACATTCATCTAAGTGGAACAGACAGTGTGTACTCAAGTGCATTGTGCTGACTCAAATCGGTTGTAATAATTGGAACCAAGAGAGCTTGCAGATAAAATATTGGACTGGAACAAAATAGAAAATTTTACAGAACTTTGTGAAAATACAGTGGTGATTATTTCAAAGTTCCTTACTGGGAGAGGAATTATTTACTATCACGAGTTACAGGTAATGAGGTGAAATGAAATAAAAATGGGAATATGTAAGAAGCCTATCTGACTTCCTCCTTATTTAATGATGAGATTTATTTAATGGTGAGGTATATTCTTCCAAGAAAAAAAAATCCACATCAAATGAAGCATTGAAAACCAGCCTAGACAATCCACTAGAAAATGGATGGGGAAATCCTTCCCAGACAAAGGGGAAATCAATGGACTAACGGTTAGTCACTAACCGAACTTAATACACCTTTAGTGCTCCATCATACCCTCCCCATTTCTGCATTCTAGGAGCTAATGTTCCTAAAGAAATCATTTCTTCCCACGCATATGTCAGCACAGGAAACTATTAAATCCAAAAACATAGATAAATTAATTGTAAAATTGCTATAGGACATAGTGAAAATGGAAGTGATGGAAAATATCTAAGCAATTTAGGCTCAACAGGCAGCCCACACTGAATCGCTGGGCTTTGCCACTGTGAGGCTCTATCTACCTCATTCCCCTCTGCCTTCTTCCCTCATAGCGCGATCCACAATTTCTTTCAGCCTGTCTCAGTCCTTAGCCAATTCAAATACACTGCCCTCTCATTCCTTCCCTTGCCCCAGTCTGAGGGGACCTAATATTAAGTCATATTTAGGCTAGGGTTCTAGACTCAGTGACTACTGCTGCATTGAGTTCCTAATCCAGAATCTTGGATCCCTGCTCACAATTCCTTTTTGCCATAAGTGGACAACCATGATCATGCAGGCTTTATGCCCAGCTCCTAAGTAATGACAACTGCTTTTGCTGGTACTTCCTACTGTCATTACCTATGGCCCCTGCGCCTGGTACTTATGGGCTGGGGTGTTAAGCCCCTCCCCTAGTGTCATCCATGGCCCTTCTGTTTTCTTTCTTTTTTTTTTTTTTAACATATTTTATTGATTTCAGAGCAGAAGGGAGAGGGGAGAGAGAGATAGATGCATCAATGATGAGAGGGAATCATTGATCAGCTGCCTCCTGCATGCCCCATACTGGAGATCGAGCCCACAACCCGGGCATGTGCCCTTGACTGGAATCAAACCCGGGACTCTTCAGTCCACAGGCCAGCGCTCTATCCACTGAGCCAAACCAGCTAGGGCTCCTAGTCCTTCTTAAAAAACAATGTACTGTTTCTTTGCAAAAAAACCACTTTACTATGAGACTGGGCGTCAATTAGAGTACATTCCAAAATCTAGGTCCAAATTTGTCCAAATAAGTAAGATCTTAGTGGAACTTGGTTATAGATATATTTGTCCAATTCTTTCAATCCAAGCCTTTTTATATTTAGGCTCTGTGTTTTGGGTTGTTTGTTTTTTTACTGTCCAACAAATCTAATTTCATTTCATGTCTCTGCTTAAAGTCACCTGGCCACTGAAGAAATAGTGGCTCTACCAAGTTCATAAGAACCTGTCAAGATCTCAGGTACACTTTGTCCAACATCTTTTATATCATCAGTTTCTCTCATCTCTAATCTTCTTACAGGACTGCTCTATTCTAATTCTCTCTCATTCCTTTCTCTGATATTCCTCTTAATTTATCTCCTCATTTGAAGTCCCATGACCCACCTGTCTTTCACTGGTGCCCAGTCTCTCCTGTTTGTGTAGAGTATGTCTGCCAAAATAGCATATGTAAACACAGAAATTTCCAAATAAGAGAAAGAGATATGCAGTGTGTCACACTAAATGGGGAGTTAGATGGGAGGAAGACATTACCAAAATAAACAAATTTAATTCACACCTAAAAAGTCCAGTATGAACCTGAGTTTAATATAATTTAAATGTAGGTGTTCAAAAAGAAAAATGCAAATAGCCATTTATGAGAGTGGTGAAATTAAGCAGAATGCTACCATGCAGGACTGATGGAAAGGAAAGCAGCATGGATTTTGGAAAATGTAATTTAGTAACATCCACTGAAATTTAGAAGGTGTGTGCCTTTGAAATGCAAATCAAAACCACAATGAGATGCCACCTCACACCTGTTAAAATGGCTATTATCAATAAGGAAAATAATAAAACAAGTGTTGGTGAGGATGTGGAGAAAATGGAACCCTTATACGCTGCTGGTAGGAATGTAAACTGGTACAGCCACTGTGGAAAACAGTATGGCGATTTCTCAAAAAATTAAAAATAGAACTACCATATGACTTGATGACCCTTCTTCTGGGTATCTATGTGAATATTTTGTAAACATTTATTGATAAAGATATTTGTACCCTTATGTTTATCACAGCATCGTGCTTGGTGGCCAAAACACGGAAACTTTGGTGTCCTTCAATGGATGATTGGATGAAGAAGATGTGGTTCATATATACAATGGAATACTGCTCAGCCATAAGAAAGGATGAAATACTGCCATTTGGGACAGTATGTATGAATCTTGAGAATATCATGCTGAGTGAAATGGGTCAAATTGGGAGGGACAAGATTTCATTCAAATGTGGGATATAAATGGACAGCAACAAGTGAACAAGTAGGACAAACAGAAAAAGTCATAGACACAGACAACAGTATGGTGGTTACTGGAAGGAAAGGTGGATAGGGTAAATTGAAGAAGGTAAAGAGGATCAAACAGCTGATGTGAAGGGAGACTAGATTTTGGATGGTGAGCACACAATGCAATATACAGATGATGTGTTATAGAACTGTACATTTGAAAAGTGTGTACTGTTATTAACCAATGTCACCCCAAATTTAATTTTTTTAAAAAGTTGCATTTCTTTAATCCAATAATCATACTTTAGCAAATATTTGAGTGTTTCATCTGTGTTAGAAACTAGGAAAGCCTAGCAAAACAGATAGGTCCTGACTCTCACGGAGCAAGTATTCACAAAGGAGGCAAATTAATCAAATCACCAAGGATATTAATGTGACTAAACTACAACTGTGATGTATGCTATGAAGGAAAGGTACATGATGCACATACATGGGGGACCTGATTACATCTGCAGGGTCAGGAAAGGCCTCTCCAAGAAGGAGATCAAAGAATGAATAGGAGTACACTGGGTAGAAAGGAGGGGAAATATTTCAGACAGAGAGAACAGCATGTACAAACATTTCCTCAATCTGTTCATTTGTCACCAGATCCACCCTTGCCTGGTCCAACAAGCCAAGCTCACTCCCATGTTAGAGTCTTTTCATTCTCTTCCCCATGATTTCCCTTTGCCTGGAAATCTCTTCCCCATGATTTCTGCATGGTTCATTACCTTTTCATTCAAATCCCAACTATAAGAGAGGCCCCTCAGGACAGCCTTCGCTGCCGCCCAATAAGGAGGGGCCAGTTTGATATTCTCTCCTATCAGCTTCAACTTATTAGTATAACTATGAGCCATGATCAGTATCTGTTACTTGTCTTGTTTATATTGTGTTTGTTTTTTAATCTCTTTTCCCACTTTACCCCTCTAGAATGGAAGCTCTTTTAGAAGCAGAAACCTTACCTGTTTTTTCACTGATATAACCCCAGAGTCTCAAAGTAAACCAACATAAATGTTCTTCAGATGGAGGGAGCATGGGAGAACATTGGAGAAATTGAAAGAAGGCTGGTATTGCAAGGCAGCCAGGGGGGAGGGAGGTCAACCTGATTATAGATGGAAATTTGATTAGAGTAGGACAAGAATAGGCAGCATAACTCAATCAGAAGATATACAGTGATGAGAGATGGTGGTACAGGAATTAGTGGACTAGCAGTGAAGATAGGGAGATGTGGATAGATTGGAAAAATATGTAGGAGGTAAAACTGTGCTGGTGATGAATTGTATATGTTATTTCTACTGTGCAACTATTTAGATAGCAGTAACATTCACTAAGATAGAAAAACTGGTGAGGACTGAATTTGATGGAGCTATGACTTTGGTTTTAGATAAAATGAGTTTGTGGCAGTAGGATTTACGGGTCTAGGATCGTGAAGAGAGGTATGAGATAGAAAAATAAATAAAAAGTAATTTAAAAAGTAAAAATGTGTTGCAATCAACATGGTTCTGGACTCCACAGAGTCTAGGATAAAGATATAAATATAGAGGCCATTTCAGTATACACTGTAATGAAAGCCTTGGTCATTGATGAAGGAGGTTGTTTAGGGACAGAATATCATATGTAAAGAGAAGAGTGCCTAGGCTTGAAAAGGCTGCACTGAGGAAGAGGTGGTGGCAAAGCAGACTGAGAAGGAACAGCAAAAGCTGTAGAAACAAAAAGCAGAGAGCCTTCTAAGGAGCAGAGAGGATGGTTGAGAGTATGCTAAAGAAAAGAAATGTCCCATTGATTCTAACATCATACCAGTTATGGTGACTTTAGCAAGAATTGGTCTATGGAGAAATGTATTTTACATAAATGCTACACAAGCACATGAAGCTACATGATGTTCCCTGAAATAGTGTTTTGACTAGCATAAAAGAAAAACATACCTGAAAACAATCTATAATAATAAAAGGGTAATAAGCTAACTAGACTGAACGTCCTTCTGGGCGTCATTCTGGATGTCCTTCCGGACGAAGCTGGGGCCAGAGCAAAGCAGCCCCGGTCCCGGGCACCTGCGGCCAGCGGCCAGAGTGAAGCCTGGGTCCTGGGTGCTGGAGGGAAGCTGGTGCCGGCAGCCGGGGGAAGGAAGGCCTACTCTTGCACAAATTTTCATGCATCGGGCCTCTAGTCCTATATAATAAAGAGGTAATATGCAAATTGACCATCACTCCAACCACAAGATGGCCACCCCCATGTGGACACAGATGGCCGCCACAAGATGGCCAGCAGGGGAGGGCAGTTGTGGGCGATCAGGCCAGCAGGGGAGGGCAGTTGGGAGGGACCAGACCTGCAGGGGAGGACAGTTGGGGGGACCCAGGCCTGCAGGGGAGGGCAGAAGTGATTACCAAAGATCTTATATGCATACTAGAGGCCCAGGGCATGGATTTGTGCACCGGTATAGTCCCTAGGCCTGGCCTGCGGGGATTGGGCCAAAACTGGCTCTCTGACATCCCCTGAGAGATCCTGGATTGCGAGAGGGCACAGGACAGGCTGAGGGACCCCACCAGTGCATAAATTCGTGCACTGGGCCTCTAGTCCTATATAATAAAGAGGTAATATGCAAATTGACCATCACTCCAACACACAAGATGGCTGCCCCTATGTGGTCAAAGATGGCCACCCCCATGTGGACACAGGCTGGCTGCCACAAGATGGCCTGCAGGGGAGAGCAGTTGGGAGGGACAAGGTCTGCAGGGGAGAGCAGTTGGGGGTGACCAGGCCAGCAGGGGAGGGAAGTTAGGGGCAACCAGGCTGGCAAGGGAGGGCAGTTAGGGGTGACCAGACCAGTAGGGGAGAGCAGTTGGGGGCAACCAGCCCTGCAGGGGAGGGCAGTTAGGGGTGACCAGGCTGCAAGGGAGGGCAGTTAGGGATAATCGGGCTGGCGGAGCAGTTATTAGGTGTCGATCAGGCTGGCAGGGGAGTGGTTAGGGGATGATCAGGCTAGCAGGTAGAAGCGGTTAGGGGCAATCAGGCAGGCAGGCAAGTGAGTGGTTGGGAGCCAGCAGTCCTGGATTGTGAGAGGGATATCCGACTGCCCGTTTAGGCCCAATCCCACCGGCCTAAACGGGCAGTCAGACATCCCTCGAGGGGTCCCATATTGGAGAGGGTGCAGGCTGGGTTGAGGGATACAATCCCCCCTGCCCCCGCACAAATTTTGTGCACCGGGCCTCTAGTTTAAATATAAATGCAGAATACCTACATAGATTATGATACACCCATACATTGGAATGCGTGCAGTCATTGAAAGTGAGGAAATCTATGTATGATGATATGGAGAGAGGTTCAGATATACATATAAGGGAGGGTAGCATATTACAGATAAATATGGATGGCCTGTTCCTTTTTTTTAAACCTGCGCAGATTGATTGATACAGCTGTATAAAGGGGGAGAAATTAAAAAGAATTTGTAACGCTAAATTATTAACAGTGAGCTCTTTTTGAATGTATGCTAAATGGTGGGAGTAGGAAGATGGGGATGGGGTGAAATTTAAATGGTGAGATTATAGATACTTTAACTTTCTATGTATTTCAGATTTTTAAATATATATATTTTATTGATTTTTTTACAGAGAGGAAGGGAG
>NW_005354385.1:6456982-6460864 GCF_000412655.1 Myotis brandtii | reverse complement strand
CATCCCCAGTAGGGGGCGAGCAGGAGGCAGCTGATCGATGTTTCTCTCTCATGGATGTTTCTAACTCTCTATCTCTCTCCCTTCCTCTCTGTAAAAAATCAATAAAATATATATATTTTTAAAAAGCTGGTTATGATGTCAAAAGATATTGTTTAAAATCCTAACCCAATATAAAAACTGGATCTATAAAATTACTACTTCCAAAAGTATGTTAGGCAAGTGGATAATGTCATAACAGGCCAAGAAAGTTCAATTGGCACATTCACTAAGTAGAACTTCTTTTGAAGTACAAAACAATTATTTTATGACTTTAAGTTAAATGCTAGACATACCCAAATTGGTAGCCTTCCTTAATAAATACTTTTTATCTAATTTGAATTCCCAAGTTTTATACAGACTTATCAGATCTATGCTCAGCAAGAAGTTTCTTGGATTAAATAGTTTTATTTATTTAATTTTAAAAATTAATTAATAGATTCTATTTTAAGCAAGCAATGATGGAGACTTATCCAGTTATCATGGACTTACTAATTTTCCTTTTCTTTGGCATATGTCCAGTGTATGTATATCTCTGTGAGGGGATGCATACTAGTACACATACAAATGTACACTATATATCTATTTACACTGTGTATATATAAAATTAATGTTTATTTTTCCCTGTTGGGGACTGCGTTATGAAAAAATCATATGCAAACCAAGAATTTCAAAAAATCTTTATATGTATATATCTACATAATTGTATATGGCACTATAGATTGAATTGATTAATTTATTCTCAAACAAGAATTTCCAATATTTATTTACTCATATAAAAATGGAATCATTTCATCCATTAAAAATTTTTTTCTTTTCATCTCATTCATTTTAATATTTTAATCACTAAAATCATGTCATTATCCAAATATGTTATCAAATATAACTACAAAATAAGTAGATATGATATTTTATAAAATATTTTAAGAAATGTCTTTTAACATTTAAGCACCTTAAGTTTAATATAAAGGAATGTCACTCTTTATTAAATAAGCACATTGTTATTTACTATTTTAATTCATATAACTCAGAAATCATGATGAATCTCATAAATGGTTCAAATTTATAAAATGTGCAAAAAGCCTTGATCGGATTCTGCTGAATTTGCATACTCTGTAATTTATGAGAAACTTATTAACCGAAGTCCCCCTCCATAGTTTAATTATCATTGTTCTTTATTATATGATGTTTATCCTTTGGATATCAATATAATTTGTAATCATAATGTATGAAGCACCATGGAAGCACACATGAAGAGTAACTGGGTTTTTAAAAATACACAAAAGCAAATATTGATTTCTGATACTACATAACACCTCAGGATCACCTTAAATAGGAATATTATCATTTTGCCAGGTGTCCTTACACTGTAGCTCTTGCAAGCCAAACTACTATTTCAAGCACAAAACTCCTGTACTATTAGGAAATTCTGAAATGTTTAGGAATCCTGTACTAAAGCCTAATTTTTTTTTTTAAAAAAAAGCATTTTATATGTCTTTGAGTTGCTGAGCTGAAATACCCAAAACGTTTTTGGTCCATCGTCCTGCCTTTAGACAGTCTAATCATTCCAAAGGACTTAGATGCTATTTTATTTTTAAATATATCAGTTATGATGATTTCTCAACCGCCCTTCTAATCCATTCCAGTATTAAAAATTTCTTTTTCTCAGGCATTCCTTTTCTAGGGTAAACTAGAAGGAAACAGCAAAAGAGGACTGAGATGACTTTAAAATATTCATTCTTCTTAAAAAAAAAAAAGCACAAACAAAAAACAAAATGGATATTCTCTTAGGGAATTTTATGTACTGAGTTAATTAAGAAAGTCTGCTTGAGCAGGAAGATCAAGCATTCTTATAGGGCTGCACTTCAAGGAGGCCTTTCCTCCGTGAATGCAAACTTGGGCTCACAGTTGCTGGTGAGCCAGGCAGTCACCCTGAAAGAGTTCTACTGAACATAATCCCAGGGGACAGTGGCTCCAAGTTTGCAGATCAGGCATCTGCCCTTTTAGAGATCTCCCCCTCTTCACTATGAACCCCAGGATCTCATAGGAAACAAGCAAGGGAAAGCACCCTGCAAGTGTAAAACAGTCTAGAATTTTAGTGTCTGTCTTGTTTATTACCATCCCCAGGTTTGCCCTGGACCTTTCATCTTTCCTCTCTGAGCACTTCCTTCCACCCCCTTACACTTGTACATTTACAGAGGGCCCTGTTCTGTACCAATCAGATAAACAAACCCTGGCAAACCCAATTACCATTTATTATCATATTAATATATCACCACTCTTTTACATTTGCATTTTAAAAGAAACTTTCTTCAGATAAAATCTTATCATAAAAGCACCTTGCTGAGCAAGGGGGCAGGGGAAAGTAATTTTTGTTCAGAAAGGTAGGTCTCATTAATAGTATACTCATGGCAACGAGAAAGTAAGGGGGAAAAGCATTATTTTTGTAAAAAGTATTAATTTGTCCATGGAAAATGCTAGTATGTTGTGTATGCTGTTTGGTAAATTTATTGTGCATTTTAGCTTCTAGTGTAGTGTTTAATTCCCATTACTTTTACTTTTATGTTAAAGAAAGCAAAATCAGTTATATCGTTCTCAGTGCTAATAAAATTGATGCTGAAAATCTGACAAAGAAAACAGATGAGATTTTTCCTCCACAGACCTATCAAATCTCTGTCTGCAGCAAGGCCTTGTTTCCTGGATCCTACATGTTTTATTGTTTG
This sequence comes from Myotis brandtii, assembly GCF_000412655.1. Lineage (NCBI taxonomy): Eukaryota > Metazoa > Chordata > Mammalia > Chiroptera > Vespertilionidae > Myotis > Myotis brandtii. The sequence goes on along the minus strand of NW_005354385.1, from coordinate 6,458,105 downwards.
ATGCAATTGAAGACATATCATGGACACAATAAAATGCCAGATTGATTTTTTCTGGATGGGCATTCTCTCACAGTCATCTATATAATAAAAGCCTAAGTGACCGTTATGGCGGAACAACCAGAATGACTGGTCGCTATGATGCGCACTGACCATCAGGGGGCAGACGCTCAGGAGCTGCCCCCTAGTGGTCAGTGCACTCCCACAGGGAGAGCGCCGCTCAGCCAGAAGCCGGGCTCACAGCTGGCCAGCGCAGCCACAATGGTGGAAGCACTAAAGTGCAGTGAGCCAAGCAGTAAGGAGCAGTGAGCAGGCGGGCAGTAAGGAGTGAGGAGTCCTGGACTGTGAGAGGACGCAGGCTGGGCTGAGGGACCTCCCCGCACCCCCTTCCCACACCCCCCTACCCGCACCGATTTTGTGCACCAGGCCTCTAGTGTTTATCGTCTCTCGGCCGATTTTTTGCTTTGAGTTGAGAGCTAAAATTTGGGTTACGAGCCAGCTTCAGATACCCCACCGCTAGTTGGCACAGCGAACGTCACAGTGAACGCCACATCAGCCCAGCATCACGTGTCTCACTCGTTCACAATTGATTTGACATACGAGTAATTTGAGTTATGAGCTCCATCACAGAACGAATTAAACTCGTAAGTCAAGGCCCCACTGTAATTCAGGAGAGTCAGATGACAAATTCCTGAGCTACAGAGCAGAAGAATATCGGAGTTCTAGCCCTAGATTTACCATTAAAAACCCCAAAGCAAACCAATTGATTTCTCTTAATGAAGGTTCTAATTCAGTAGCTTTACTGTGGGGCCCATGATTCTGTGTTTCTAACATAGGTTTTCGATGAAGGTGATGCTGGTTCTCAGGCCACAGAGCAGTAAGATCCAAGATACTTAAGTCATATGTAAGTAACAGCAGTTGTACTTGTTACACAGTGCAACTGGGTAACATTGCTGAGAAAATGTTTGGAAATTAAAGACCCGTGTAAATGGGAAGTTTTATTATTTAAGATATTTTAGCACCTTGCTTTTGAAATACACCCAATGTGAAAATCTACCTTTGCAAAATAGATCAATAATTAAGAAAGAATTTACTTTTTTTTTTTTTTTTTTTTTTTGGGGGTGTC
>NW_005354385.1:6456561-6456883 GCF_000412655.1 Myotis brandtii | reverse complement strand
TTTCTGGGTTCTCTGTTCTGTTCCATTGATCTAAATGCATGTTCTTGTGTCCGTGCCAGGCTGTTTTGATTACAGTGGCTTTGTAATATAACTTGATATCTGGTATTGTGATCCCTCCAACCTTGTTCTTTTTCTCAAGATTGCTGCAGCTATTTGGAGTCTTTTTGAGGTCTATGTAAATTTTTGGAGTATTTTTTCTAAATCTGTGAAAAATGCCGTTGGTATTTTGGTAGGGATTGTATTAAATCTGTAGATTGCTTTGGGTAGTATGGCCATTTTAATGATGTTGATTCTGCCAATCCATGAACATGGTATATTCTTC
>NW_005354385.1:6439692-6455427 GCF_000412655.1 Myotis brandtii | reverse complement strand
CTGTCCAATTTTCCCAACACTATTTATTGAAGAGACTGTCTTGACTCCATTGTATGCTCTTGCCTCCTTTGTCAAATATTAATTGAGTGTAATGGCTTGGGTTTATTTCTGGGTTCTCTGTTCTGGTCCATTGATCTAAATGCATGTTCTTCTGTCAGTGCCAGGCTGTTTTGATTACAGTGGCTTTGTAATATAACTTGATATCTGGTATTGTGATCCCTCCAACCTTGTTCTTTTTCTCAAGATTGCTGCAGCTATTTGGAGTCTTTTTGAGGTCTATGTAAATTTTTGGAGTATTTTTTCTAAATCTGTGAAAAATGCCGTTGGTATTTTTGTAGGGATTGTATTAAATCTATAGATTGCTTTGGGTAGTACGGCCATTTTAATGATGTTGATTCTGCCAATCCATGAACACGGTATATTCTTCCACTTGTTTATATCTTCCTCTACTTCTTTTTTCAATGTCCCATAGTTTTCTGAGTGTAGATCTTTTACCTCCTTGGCTAAGTTTATTCCTAAGTACCTTATTTTGTTATTGTTGTTGCAATGGTAAATAGGACTGTTTTGACAATTATCTGCTTTATAAGAAATGCCACAGTGATTTTAAAAAAATGTTTTCACTGATTTTAGAGAGAGGGGGAGAGATAGAAACATCGATAAGAGAGAAACATCAACATTCATTGGCTGCCTCCTGCACCCTTCCTGCTGGTGATCGAGCCCACAGCCTGACATGTGCCCTGACCGGGAATTGAACCAGTGACCTCCTGGTGCATGGGTCGATGCTCAACCACTGAGCCATACTGGCCTGGCGCTACAGTGATTTTTTTTAAGTTATTGACATCCCTTAATGTATTTAAAGTGATTTAAAATTACATTTAATGCATGGCTTCTCATGAGTACAACCATTTCATAAACCTGTATGCCAGTAATTTATCATAAACTAAAGTGACACCTATAGTCAGAGTCTATTTAATGCCTAGATGATCATCCCGTTTCTGTCTATCTGACCTAAAGTCATAACTGAACTCAACTTAAAGAACTAATTTGGTTGTTTTTCCCCATGGAGTGGATGAATGGCAGCTGCAGCACTTTGTGTATGTGAAGAGAGCATGAACTTGTTCATAGACTGAAAAAATTAATCAACCACCCTAGAAATAATGAAGTCTATTATTTTAGAGGAATAGAAAGATTTTGCAAAATTTCTTTATATCATTTCTAAGCCTATACCTAGTTCAAGTCAGAACTTATGGTAAGATATTAAAAATAAATAGCTCTAAAGTGGTAAACCATACGAAAACAAAATCTTTCCTTTGATGAAGGGACTAAGAAAGGAGCATTGAATGTATATGTGTGTTAATGTGAGGATTGTTTTTTGCCTGCCACTCTAGATCTTACAAATTTACATTGAGCCAATGGGTCCAAGAATTAAAACAGTGCACGGATAATTAAGGACTGCTTAAGCAAAGAAACTGGAATAAAACCATAGATGCCTTGAATATGTGGATTAGGAGTTGCCATGAGGTATTTATTAAGCTGTATCTAAAAATTATAGCATTAGTTCAAGTGATTTTGCAATGTGGCCTCTGAACAGAAAAACAAAGTAAAAGTAAAAAACCTAGTTTGTATTAAATTGTTATATAATTAAGAAAAGAAATGGTTACCATAAGTTATGATTTAAAGAAGAAAAATACTTCCTTGCTGCCCTAATTGATCTGATTAGCAGTAGCTGGCATTTCTATCTTATTCCCCTTTCCAGTAGGTAATTGATCCATTGGAAACATTTTATAAAACACAGTCTTTTCTTCTCCTGACGTTAATAGCTCCTTGTTTATATGACTGTATGTGGCATTGATTACAAAGACATTTGTTGGATTCTAGTTTTATACTTATACATTTATAGGAACACAGCAAGGATTAGGAGAGACTGCATATATTGTCTCAATTTATTGAGTAGTAAAGCCAGGAACAAAGAAATGAGAGATGTTAGAGATTAGATGACAATGTATTGACTTTGATTGAATCCAGTTCAAGAAGACGGTTAACTGCTTCCAAAAGTATTTATAAAAGTCCTAGCCATAAACTGTATATTTGAGGCATATTTGACTAGATATTAAAAGCTGTTTGATGCACACACATGTTCTTAACAGCATTATTTACAATAGCAAAAGATGGAAACCGCCCAAATGCCCATCAATAGAATATTATTCAACCAGAAAAAGGAATGAAATACCGATACCTGCTGCAACATATGCAAACCTCAAAAGCATTATGCTAAGAGAAAGAAGCCAGATAAAAAAAAGGTCATGTACTGTATGATCCCATTTACATTAAATATCCAGAATAGGTAAATCCATAGACACAGAAAGCAAATTGGTGATTAATAAGGGTTGAGAGAGGGGACAATAGGGACTGATGCTTTAACAGGTATTGGATTTCCTTCTGGGGTGGTGAAGATGTTTCCCAACTAAGACGTAGTGGTTGTACAACACTGTGGATACATGTACTAAAGGCACTAAATTGTTCACTTTAAAATGGTTAATTTTGTTATGTGAATTTCTTTTAAAAGTATATATATTTTTATTGATTTCAGAGAGGAAAGGAAAGGGAGAGAGAGATAGAAACATCAATGATGAAAAATAATCATTAATCAGCTGCCTCCTGCACACCCCACACTGGGGATCCAGCTGGCAGCCCAGGCATGTGCTCTGACCCGGAATCAAACCCTTACCTCCTGGTTCATAGGTCGACGCTCAACCACTGAGCCACGCCGGCCAGGCTTGTTATGTGAATTTCACCTCGATAAACACAGTTTGAGAATGAACAAATATAAGTGCAATTAATCAACATTATAGCCTAGTCAGCATAGTGCCTGGACAATAGTACTTCAATAAACATTCATTGAGTGAGGAGTGAGTAATAAGATTAGAGTTCTCTTGCTACATGGTCTCTTTTCAGAAAGACAACTTTCAGATTTTTGAATTATCGGCCCCTTCTGAAACAGTGGAACTGGAAAGCATTATTAAAATCACAGAATTTAGAAGGGGAAGAAATGTTAGATGATAGAGTCTAACCTCGTTATTTTACAAAGCCCACAGATGTGACTGGCCTTAATTAATTAACAGCCAGTTCGTTTCATTGGTACTAGAAATATGAGATTCCAGATTTCCAGCTCTCTTTGCTACTCCCCCCTCTTCGGCCAAGACCCAAGATCCCTGAGAAGGGTGGAGTATGGTGGAGGAGGAAAGAGTTGGCCAGACAATGGCTGTAATAAAGTTAGTTTACTCTTGTGGATCAGGACTCAGGCCATATTTGGGTGTGGAGGGAACACAGCTGTACTAAGAAGAGGAAAAACAAAGTGGGTGGTAAATAACTTATCAAAAGTATAAAATGCAAATCTCCCAATGGTGGATGCAATTCTATTCCCAGGGGGCAGATATCTAGAATTGTTAACTCTTTTTCTTAAGAGAGGTTAATTTTGCTTGAAAGGAGAAAGATGGAGGTGGGTCCCACTTAAAGCCAAGGTCCCACTTAAAGCATTACACCTCATACAAATTTATTAAAATTATTTAAAATCTGATAGAATCTTACAATGAAGATCTAGTTCAGAAGAAATATGACTAATAGTAGGGCTTATACTTCTGTATTTTGTAATAATACAATTTGCTTGAAGATGAGCTCATTTTTGATTCCTTATCCTTAAAGATATTACTTTAGAATCTCCATTTTTTAAAATCCATCATAAGGAGGCTTTTTCAGTGGCCAGAGACTGAAGTTAACATTAAAAGGAATACTAGAACATTTCTTCTTTTTAGCATTGCTAAAAACAAATGTGAACCACGCTTTTAAAGTGTGTGTGTGTATGTGTGTGTGTAAGTTCAGAGCTGATGGAAATGTTCCAAGGACTGTAATACTAAGAACGGGCTCTCAGCCAAGGGCCTTTGGTTTTAGAGAAGGCGAGCACGAGCCAGCAGAGAATGCTCTCAGCACTGGTGGGAGGTTGTTTGAAGTTGAAGGGGTCAGACTATTTGATGCTCAGGAGCGGAAAGAAACAATGGTTCTCTGATAATTAGGATAGTCATCCCAGCAGGGGAGCCCATGGGCTTTGTTTTCTCTGAGGCAGAAGTGTCTCCTGGCTATGGCTTAATCTTGCAACTTTGAGGAATCATGATATCTTTGTGTGCTTCAAACTGATCCTGCGTGCTTACTTAGCAAACTCCTTCTTCCATAAACAGACATTATAGAAGATGAAATTCTAGGACTTGATCCTTGTTCAAAGCATTTTGTATGTAGACCATAGCAGTAATAACACTGCAAAATCACTAAGATGAAAGCACATTTTTCATCAGCATACTCTTTTCTGTCCTTCATTCTTTTCTCTTTTGATATCTTTATCTTTTTATATAATGCCAATTGATTCTGTTTTATATTTCCCCAAACCCTTCATCGCTCTATATTGTCATTATTAAAATACTAGAGGCCCGATGCATGAAGATTCGTGCAAGAATGGGCCTTCCTTCCTCTGGCTGCCGGCATCGCCTTCACTCTGTCCAGAGCCTCCTTTCTGCCTTTGCTCCTGCCCGGAGCCGCCTTTCTATGCTGCCCAGAGACCTGGAAAAGGCTGGGGCCATGTGGAACACCTGCATCGTCGCCATGGCAACGACGCAAGGTCCCGCCCCACCCCGCCCACTCAGCACCTGTGTATGCAAATTAACCTGCCATCTTTGTTGGGTTAATTTGCATACTCACTCCTGATTGGCTGGTGGGCATTGTGAGGATATGGTCAATTTGCATCTTTCTCTTTTATTAGTGTAGACGAGGGGCCCGGTGCACAAATTTGTGCACGGGTAGGGTCCTTGGCCTAGCCGGCAATCAGGGCCAATCAGGTTCCCCCACCTCCCCACTTCCTCCTTCCCTCGCTCCATCAGCATCCTGCCGCCTCTGCCGCTGGTTGCCTGCCATGTTCTGCGCCACCCCCTGATGGTCAGCGCACATCATAGCAAGCGATCAAACTCCCGTTCTCTGGGTCAAACTCCCAAGGGGATATTTTGCATATTAGCCTTTTATATATATAGATTTTTCCAGGCTTGATCCTTTAATAATTCTTATCCTGGAACTTTCTAAGCTTAAATATCAAAATCAAAGAAAAGTCCCACTTTTGGGACTTTTTTCATGCCATATACACTCATAGGGCACAAATCTGACCTTTTCCTAGGCCTGATACCTATGCTGCTTTTTTCTTTATTTGTATAATTTATAGTTCTGTTTCTGTGACTTTATTTATTTATCTATTTATTTATTTTTGTGGCTTTATTTATTTATTTTAGAAAGATATTTTTTGTTTTTATTGATTTCAATGAGCAAAGGAGAGCGAGAAAGTGATAGAAACATCAATGATGAGAGAGAATCATTGATTGGCTGCCTCCTGTACCCACCCTACTGAGGATCAAGCTTGCAATCTGGACATGTGCCCTGACTGGAATTGAACCGTGACCTCCTGGTTCATAGGTTGACACTCAACCACTGAGCCACACTGACCAGGTGGTGACTTTATTTATTGATCTGACCCTTCAACATCCTCTTTTTAAATTGAGAAAAGTTCAGTTTTTACTTTCAGTATTCTTTTGACAGTGATTGTAAAGTTCAAATTTTTAGTGGTTTACATATACTCCAATTTAGTGGTATTATTTGAATTGATCTATTTTTAACATTTAGTTTATCTCCTATTTTGTTAAGTTCAACTCTTATACAGAGCTAGACCCCTTCATTGCAGAGGTAGCAGTTCCTTACGTCTTTGGGCAAAACAGAACTAACACTTTGAAGTCTGTTAGCAACTACTCAGTCTAGACTTTGCATCTTCCAGAATTTCCTTGGTACTTCAGCTGAGCCTGAAGTCAGCCCCAAGTGCGATAAGCTAAGTTCTCCATTGCAGATGCTTTTCTGACTCACAGTGGACAACAAAATGTTGGGTGGAACGGTGCCATGACAGCAGAAACAAATGGTAATGGGGAATCCTGGAAAGCAGCCTCTTATATGCAACAAGTTCAGGAAACAATGAACAAGAAGATGGCAAGCACCACATACTCACTGTACTTAGAGAGGCTGGTGGGTTCTGCACATGCTTCACATATAGCCTAGATTTGTGGTGAGGCCCTCAATATGCGCAGGGAAACACTTGGAGTATTTTTCAGCCAAAAACTTTAGATATGAGTAATCCATGAAGGATAATAAAAATACTTTGAATTCCTTTTCTCCTAAGAGATCAAATTACTCTAATATACCTTAAAGTAAAGGACAGGTTACTAAGAGGAAAACTGAAAAGCTTAGAGAAGTTGGTTGACAAAGCAAGTCAGTGGCCAAGTTGGAACTGGAATTGGGTCTTTACTTATTTTAGAGAGTTGACAATTACTTGGTGAATGTAGGAAATGTAGACAAGCAAAAAAATGTTCCTTTTATCCCAGATCATTCTGACCAATGATTGAGGGCTTAAACTATGCACATAAAATTAATTGGCTAGTCAGAGACTCAGAATAAATGCACACATCATGCCACTAGTTAATCTTTATAATATGGGGGGAAATATGACATGTTTCATAAATATTTGTTATTAAGATTTTTATTTAAAAGATTTTATTAAATGATAATTGCATTTAAAAAGATATAGACGTTTATAAAGCATAATAGCCAATTTATGTTTAAGAAAGAAATGTGCCATAGTGGTTGTCATATCATTTTATGCAGAGTATTATACAGCTCGTTGAAGCCAAGAGAATCCTATGTGTTTTTAATATCACTTAATTTTAAGTTGAAGATTCTGCCAATTACAGTACAATAAAAGTATAATGAAAATGACAACCTTATATGGAATTACTCTAAGAGGCTAATAGTGGAAAAGAATTTAAACTTAGATAATAATAATAACACATTTATAGAGAAGCAAATGAGAGATTTATGTCATTCTGTAAATGTATAACAAGATAATCATTCCTTAATTAACATAAATTGCAGACTGTTTGAGGAAATTACTAATTCAGTGTAAATGAGCTGGCTATATAACTGGTTACTTGACATTCAGTTAGCTTGCATGTTTAATTCCATTTTATTTGGAGTTAAGAATAAAGTGAATAAAAGTTAACATTTTAAAACAAATACTTTGGGAAACAATTGGCTTCTTAAATAAATTATAACAAAAAGGCAAAATAGCTATAAATGAAAGATAGAACCTTAAATAAGTGCCAGTTACTCAACTTTTGATTACCCCAAATGAGGCTGTGTCTTCTGAAATATATATTTCATTAAAATTTCTCTTGCTCAGTAAAATTTTCAATTATTAGATGAACTCAATCTCCTTATCCTAGGATTACCTGAGAAATTATTTACTTTTTTATTAGACTTTTAGTGGTTACCATAATTATTATGACACTAGAGGCCCAGTGCACGAAATTCATGCACGGAGGTATGAGGGTCTCTCAGCCCGGCCTGTGTCCTCTCGCAATCCAGGACCCCTCGGGGGATGTCGGGCCTAAACCAGCAGTTGGACATCCCTCTCGCAATCCAGGACGCTGCATACACCGGTGACCATACTTTTCATACAGGTGAAAGGCATCTTGCTGTTGTATGGGTAGCTACATTTTTTGCCCTGATTATAAAAAGTAGTACATAACATGATCCTTCTGAGGCAGTAGTACCATTTTTCCCATCTTATGGATGGAAAAACTGAAGTTAAGTAATTGGCTTTGTCACACAGCTATAAGTGTCAGAATCAGGGCTGACCACAAAATGTGCAAGCCAGAGTCCATGCATGTCATCCTGTTTTTTCAGTGTTAGAGAGGCCTTGCCAGGTTTTAATTTTTAAATCTAAGAGACTGTTCCCAATATATAGGGTAGGGTCCCTAGGCCTGGCCAGCGATCAGGGCCATCTGTGGGACAACCAGCGGGTGGGGCGATTGGGGGCCCCCCCGCTGGCACCCGCTTTAGCTGGCGGCCTGGTGCCACCTGCTGGCTATCCCTGCCCCCTGCCACCGCCATTGCTGGTCACCTCCCTCTGCAGGGTGACTGGTGGGTGGGTCAATTGGGGGGCCCCCACTGGCACCCGCCTTGGCTGGCGGCCTGGCACTTCCCACTGGCCGGTCCCACCCCTCGATCGCTGCCACCAGCGGTTGCCTCCCTCTCAGTCTGGGCAGCTCCTGTGTTGAGCGCCTGTCCCCTGGTGGTCAGTGTGCGTCATAGCGACCAGTCGTTCCGCTGTTCGATCGATTTGCATATTAGGGTTTTATTATATAGGATTTGTGATTTATCAAAATCTGATATTTATTTGTACTGTCACCATCTTTCCAGAAAACACTAGAATCTTAGAACACTTTAACAATATTTTATCCCCCCTAAAATACTATCGTTCTTTATTTTTCTCCATGTTTTAAAGACCAAAAGTCATTATTACTGTTTATGCAGTATATACTCATTTAGATTTACCCAAATGTTTAAATCTCATTGCTTTCACAGCTATCTACATCCCCAGTTGGGATCATTTTTTTTTCTACCTAAAGAATACACTGTAGTGTCCCCTTTAATGTAGATATGCATGTGACTAATTCTCTCAGTTTTTGTTTGTATGAAAATGTCTTTATATCCTGCTGGAAGCCAATTCTACCATGTCATAATTGCAAGAGTTTCATCAAAAGGTTGATGGAACTTGGGGACTCAACAGCGTTGAGTCACACATGTAGTCACCTGTTGGGAATGGCTGGGGGCATTTCCCCAAACCTGGGAAGGGATGATTGTTGGCTGCCAGAAAGCTCAGGGCATCTTAATCTACATGTTATTGCCTCTTACTGGCCAAACACCTGAACAGCCGTAAGCTAATTCCCCCATTCTGACAATGCTTGTGTATACCCTTTGAAGTGTATATCTCTGCCTCGCCTCAGGACAAGTTGTGTGAATAAAAAGCATGGGGTCCTGAGACAAGGAGAACTTAGATCTTAGTTTCCTTTAAACCAAGCTCCTCTGACCCTCACATGCCTTTCAAAATTATGCTTTGTCTCTGGACTCCTATTTAATCTATGCACAGCCTTCTCCAGATTTCCTGAACCCTTCTTGATGCCGGAACAAGAGCACCAATAATATCCTTTCAATATTTTTTCAAATATATTTTTATTGATTTCAGAGAGGAAGAGAGAGGGAGAGATAGAAATGTCGATGAGAGAGACATATCAATTCGCTGCCTCCTGCACGCCCCTACTGGGACTCAAGCTTGCAATCCAGGTATGTGCCCTGACTGGGAATCAAACCCGAGACCTCTTGGTCCATGGGATGACGTTCAATTCACTGAGCCACTCCAACTGAGCTCCCCTTCATTACTGAAGAGTATTTTCACTGTGCATGAATTTCTGGTTTGGTTGTTATTTTCTTTCAGTGCCTTGAAGTTATCCTACCATTGTCTTCTGGCTTCCATTGTTTCTGTTGAGAAGTTAGTTGTTGGCTTTTACTGCTCCTTTGACAGTAATCTGTCTGCTTCCTCTATATCCGTGGTGGATTTTTTATTTATTTTTCTTTATCTTTCCTTTTCACAAATTTTTCTGTGATGAACCTAGGTGTGGATTTCTTATGATTTATCCTGTTTAGAGTTTATAGAAATTCTTAAATTTTAAACTTAATCCTTCATAAACTTTAGGACAATTATTAGTTATTATCTCTTTAGATATATCTCTTCTTAGTCTCTCTCTTCTTCTTGGATCCAATTATATCTATGTTTCTTTTCACACTTTATCCTCTATGACTCTTACACTTTCACCTATAACTTCTAACCTTTTGACTCGTTGTGCTTCATTCTTAATATAGCTTTTGTTTTAATGTGTCTAATCTGAGTTTTAATTCCAGCTATTAATTTTTCATTTCTTGGATTCTATTTTATAACATTTTCAAGTTTCAAGTATTTTATTTTCTCTAGCTCCCAAAAGTTTCAATTTTATCTTTTATCTTCTTGAGCATGGTATGCATATTTATTTTAAAGTTTGTTTCTGATAACTATAATGGCCTCTGAGGACCTATTTCTGCTATTATTTCTGCTAAATAATTATTTCTATTAAATATATTGTGTTATCATATATTTTGGGGTACTGAGTTATTTTTTATTATGTGCTAGACATTGTATTTGAAAATGCTTATAAAATAATTTGATGACTACAATAATATTATACTGCATAATAAGTTTATATGTCTTCTGCCAAACCCTGGGATAATAGCAATCCTGAATAACCCTTATCAAATTCTAGGAATTAAGATAATATGAAACCTAGTTCCTGTGAGGACTGATCTATATGCTGTTCACCAGCTTTCCCAGGATTCAGTTCTTTGAGATTCCAACCCAAACTTGAGGAGTGGTTTACCATGGCTACTCCTCTCTTACAGATCCTTGTAGATCTTGGACTCCTACTTTTATGATCCTATCTCCAAGAGGTTATTAAAAATATTGATCAGACTATTGGTTTTTCTTCTTTAAATGGCAAGTGTTTCCAGGGAGAAGTAACTATAAATAACAAGCTTACCTTTTTGGAATTTCAGCTTTTCTTAGATGTTGTCCTAAAAGTCTTTATTTGATCTTTGACGTTTTCTTTAATTTAGCTTCTAATTACTATGGGTAGAAGTTAATCTGGTAGTTAGGCATTTTAGACACAATCATCTAAAGATAAATATATAAATTTAAAGACTGCTAACCATCACCTCATTCTCATCCTAACACATTTTCTTAGAGACTCCCAGTTACTTAGGAATGCAAGTTGATTTAGGACCAATCAAGAACTTTGGTTTTGCTCTAGAATGGACACATTGGAAGTAGAATGTCAGTTCTCATAATCACTGTGGTATTGGGTATTTTGTAGTGTCTATCTATATGTTTGGCGTCCTCTATGTTAAAATTATCTGCTAGAGATGGATAAACTTTGCCCCAGGTGTTTGCCTCATAAAATTAAAGCCTAAATTGATTATAGATTTACACAGGGATTTCTCTGACAAATAAATAAACTTAAAATAGATCAAAGACATATATGTAATAGCTAAAATAATAAAAACTTAGAAAAAAGATAAGAGTTAATCTTCATGACCTTTGATTTAGCAATGTTGTTTTAGATATAATACCAAAAGCATGAGCAGCAACCATAACACAATAGATAAATATAACTTCATCAAAATTAAGAGCATTTGTGTGTCAAACCATATTATTAAGAAAGTGACAAAACAACTCATAGAATGGGAGAAATTACTAGCAGTTCGTATATTGGACAAGGACTTTTATCTAGACTATATAAAATACTCCTACCACTTAATAATAAAAAGCCAAATAACTCAATTTTTTTAAAAATGGGCAAAGAATCTGAATAAATATGTCTCTAAAGAAAATAAATAGCCAATAAGCACATAAAAAGATGCTCAACATCATTAATCATCAGAGAAATGCAAATCAAAACCACAAAGAGATACCACTTCACACCCAATAGAATGGATATAATAAAAAAGACTAATAATGAAAAGTGTTGGTAAAGATATGAAGAAATCAGAATCCTCATATGCTACTGGTAACAATGTATAATGGTACAGTGACTTTGGAAAACAGTCTGATAATTTCTCAAATATTAAACATGGAGCACCCTGGCCATTGTGGCTCAGTCAGTTGAGTGTCATCCTGTACTCCAAGAGGTCACCTGCTTCATTATCAGTCAAGGCACATGCCCAGGTTATGGGTTCAATCCCCGGTCAGGGTGCATAGGTGAGGCAACTGATACATGTTTCTCTCTTACATCGATGTTTCTCTCTCTCTCTCTCTCTCTCTCTCTCTCTCCTTTCCTCTCTCTTCTCCTATATATTAAAAGGGTAATATGCAAATTGACCCTAACAGCAGAACGACTGGGAATGACTGGTCACTATGACACACACTGACCACCAGGGGGCAGACTCTCAATGCAGGAGCTGCCCCCTGGTGGTCAGTGTGCTCCCACAGGGGGAGCTCTGCTCAGTCACAAGCCAGGCTGATGAAATCCAGTACAGCAGTGGTGGTGGGAGCCTCTCCCGCCTCCTCAGCAGCACTAAGGATGTCCGACTGCAGCTTAGACCTGCTCCCCGCTGGCAAGTGGGCATCCCCCGAGGGCTCCCAGGCTTCAAGAAGGATGTCTGACTGCCAGCTTAGGCCCAATCCCCCGGGGAGCGGGCCTGAGCCAGCAGGTGGACATCCCCTGAGGGGTCCCAGACTGTGAGAGGGCACAGGCCGGGCTGAGGGACCCCTCCCGAGGGCACAAATTTTTGTGCACCGGGCCTCTAGTAATCAATAAAAACATTTTTTAAAAAGTTCAACATGGAACAATCTCCTTCTAGGTATATACCGAACAAAAATGAAAACATATGCCCACACAAAAACTTGTATATAACTATTTATAGCAGCATTATTCATAATAGCCAAAAGGTGAAAACAGCCTAAATGCTCATCAAATGATAATTAGATAAACACAATGTGATATATCCACACAACAAAACATTCTTTGGCCATAAAAATAAGTACTAATACATGTTACAACATAGATAAACCTTGATAACATTATGCTAAGTGAAAGAAGGAAGTCACATATAATTTCATTTCAGAATAAACAAATCTATAGAAACAGAAAGTAGATTAGTGGTTGGCTGGAGTTGGTGTAGGGGGTGGGAAGATTGAGGGGTAATAGCTAATAGGGACAAGATTTCTTTATAGGATGATGAAAATGTTCTAAAATTATAATGATGGTTTAATATATCTGTGATATACTAAAAACCATTGACCTGTACACTTTAAATAGCTAATTTTACGTGAGTATATATATAAAAGCCTAAGCAACCGGGCGACTGGCCAACCGGTAGCTATGATGCGCACTGACCACCAGGGGGCAAATGCTCAACACAGGAGCGGAAACCACAGGCATCGAAACATGGGACAGACTGATGAATCTCAGAGGGAAAGCAGGAGAGGGGAGGGCGGAAAGAGATTAACCAAAGATCTTATATGCGTACTAGAGGCCCAGTGCACGGATTCGTGCAGTGGTGGGGTCCCTTGATCTGGCCTGTGGGGATCAGGCTGAAACTGGCTCTCCGACATCCCCTGAGTCAGTGGTTCTCAACCTTCTGGCCCTTTAATACAGTTCCTCATGTTGTGACCCAACCATAAAATTATTTTCGTTGCTACTTCATAACTGTAATGTTGCTACTGTTATGAATCGTAATGTAAATATCTGATATGCAGGATGGTCTTAGGCGACACCTGTGAAAGGGTCATTCGACCGCCAAAGGGGTCTCGACCCACAGGTTGAGAACTGCTGCCCTGAGTGGTCCCGGACTTGCGAGAGGGCGCAAGCCAGGCCGAGGGATCCCACTGGTGCACGATTCCATGCACTGGGAATCTAGTATCTTAATAAAGCTGTTATAAAAAATTTAGATGATAAAAGGAGGCCCTTTTTCATATTGACATACCACAGATCAATAAGTTTTGTGCAGAAAGTGATAATGGTAAATGTAATATGTCTTGAAAGTTAGTCTAAATAATGCAAAATCTGAAAAAATAAGGTGAGAGAAACTGTACTTACTTGAGATTACATTTAAGGAAAGAGAACACATTAAGTCCTTACTTATGTCATTGGTTCATTGGTATGATCTAACGCTTTAAGTGAAACACATAAAACAAAACTAATTTTGCTATAGGCTAATTAATCTAAACAAGAGTTAAGTTCTTACTGCATCTCACCAATCGTATAATGAAACAATAGCAAATAAAACGATGTTATTTGAGGATGTGCTATAAATGTAATTTCTGTAAAAAAAAAAAAGCCTTAATTTACTTTATTGACTACATACTTTAGCGATAGGAAGTGTTTTAGTAATTTTGCTGCTTATCTATATTTAGTCTAGCTGAATAAATCATGCAAATCTAATCCAGAAAATAAGATATTCCCAGGAAAAAATATGGCTTTAGACTTATGTGGGGAGCATAGTTCAGGCGAAATCTTGGCATGTAAATTTCCGCTTAAGAAGTCATTAGTTTGTTGCCCAGCATAATAAAAGAATCACAATTAAGCAATAAACCTAATTTTATGAAATGTTTATTTTGATATTTAAGCTGCTAAGTGCTTAAATAAGAAAATACCATCAAAGGGGCAAGAGGGGATGGGGGACATCTGTAATACTGTCAACAATAAAAAAAAAAAAAGAAAATACCATCAGCCTAGAAATGAATATATCACAGAGACAGGTTAAAAGGAAAAAGAAAAAACAGTCACCATGGTGCATGGCAACGTTTTTCTTCCATGAAGCAATTAAGAGCAGGGTGAAGACGGGAAAAGTAGCTTGTTGTGAAGTGAGTTTCTTCCTACTTATTTATGAGGAAGGGAATTGAAGACAATGTTGAATTTCTAATGAAAATCAAAGTGGTAGAATCACAAGCAGTGGATCTGGGAAGGAAATAAATTAGGTTAGTGATCTGCATTTTGCAACCCATCATGTGGTTTCATGCTCTGATTTCATTTTGAAAGTTCGCAATTACCAAAAAAGTTTGAACTTTTCTTCATGTATTTGTGAGCCGTTTCTGCTTCGTCTTAGCAAAATTTCTGGTTATTTCTGTTAACCATCTCTTTATTGTATTTTTCTTACTGAGTTACAGAAATCCTTTGTACATTTGGGACAAAATCTTTGTTGGTAATATGTGTTGCAATTATCTTCTCCCAGTTTATGGGTTTTCTTTTTACTCTCTTAATGGTGTCTTTTGATGAACAAAAGTTCTGAACTTGAATGTAGTTGGTTCGTTATTTTTTATAATTCTCTGTTTTAAGAAATCTTTCCCCATCATAAGCTATAAAGATATTATCCAGTATTATCTTCTAAGAGTCTCATTGTACTGTTTTCCTATTAGGTAATCTACTGTTTTTGCATGTATCGTGTGAAGTAGGGGTGCTATTCCTCACCCCATTCCCCATGGTTATCCAATTGTACCAGCACCATTTACTGCAGGCCAATATTTCCTTGCTCATTTGCAAGATTTAATAATCTCAGTCAAGCACAAAATATCCATATCTGGACTCTCAATTCTGCCCACTATTCTTCTTGCCTATCATTGTGGAAATGCTACATCATTTTAAATACTATAAATTAATTTTATTATGGGTAGGCCAAGTTGCTTCACTTTATTCAACTTCAAACAGATCTTGTTTATTTATTCATTTATCTTTAAACAACTCTTAAAAATATGTTTTTATTGATCTTTTAGAGACAAAGGAAGGGAGAGGGAGAAAGAGATAGAAACATTGACTGGTTGCCTCTTACCCCCAATGGGGACAGAGCCCTCAACCAGGGCACGAGCCCTGACAAGGAATCGAACCGGTGACCTCTTGGATCATAGGTTGACCTCAACCACTGAGCCACACTGGAAGGGTAGGTCTTGATTATTACTAACCTTTTCTTTTCCATTTAAATTTTAGGATTAGTTTGTTTAAATTCAACTATAAAAAAGCACCCCGGGATACTGATGGGAATTACATTAAACTTATATAGAGCCATTTGGGGGAAAGTGGCATCTTTGCAATATTGAATCTTTCACCGATGAACATGGCATCTCTCAAATAGTTATATTTATCTTTTTTAAAAAAAGTCTTTATACAAAATTTTATAAGTTTATCTTAAAGATTTTATAACTATTCTTAATTTATTTCTAGGTACTTAATATTTATGATG
>NW_005354385.1:6434727-6437867 GCF_000412655.1 Myotis brandtii | reverse complement strand
ACCAATGGACACAAGACACTGGGGGGTAGGGGAGGCCGGGGGAAGGTCAAGGGGAAAAAAAAGGTGACATATGTAATACTCTTTGTAATACTTTAAGCAATAAAACAAAATTTTAAAAAAAGAGAAAGGATTAAGGATAAAATGAAAAAAAAGAGTAAGCTTTCACTGTTTTATGAATGAAATTTGATGTTTTATTTTATACCTACCCATTGTCAAATTTAGAAGATTTTATTCTTAGTTTTCTAAGAGTTTTATTACAAACTAGAGGCCCGATGTACAAAATTCATGCAAGAGTAGGCCTCCCTTCCCCCAGCTGCTGGGACCTGGGCTTCCCTCTGGCACCTGGGACCCGGGCTTCCCTCTCAACCCCAGCTTCATCCAGAAGGTCGTCCGGAAGGACATCTGTTCTAATTAGCATATTATGCTTTTATTATTATAGATAAATGATGCTTTATCAAATGCATTTTCTCCATTTATGGAGATAATAATATGATTTGTCTCCTTTATATTATTAAAGTGGTAATTAAGTTTTGTATTCCTGGAGGTAAACCCAATTTTGTGATTATCTGCATTTTTTAAAACTGAATATGATTTGCTAATGGTTTGTTTAGGATTTTTTGCATTTCAATTCATGAATGATATTGGCTTGTAAATTTTTCCCTTTAATTTGTTCAACTATTATTTATGAATTACATGTAATCTTGACTGCTTGCTATGGTTCCACAGATCCCTGTGGTTCTGTTCTTTTTATGTTTAACCATTTTCCCTCTCTGTTCCTCAGACTGAATAATTTCCACTGGCCTGTCTTCAAGTCTCTGACTCTTCCCTCTTTCATCTCCATTCTGCTATTAAGTTTGTCCAGTGGAATTTTTCTTTCAGATATTGAATTCTTCAGTTCTAGAATTTCCATTTTCTTCATCTTATAGTTTCTATTTCTCTGCTGGGATGTCCTATTTCTTCACTATAATCATATTTTTCTTTACCTCACTGAGCATAATTGCAATAGCTGCTTTAAAGTCTTTGATATTTCCAACATCTGGGTCATCTGGGATTGGACTTCCTCATTGTTGTTTAGGTTGTATTTCCCCAATTCTTTGAAAGTCAAGAAAATTTGGATTGTATCCTGATGTGGTAATTGTTGTGTTGTCGATTCTGGAGTCTGTATTCTTTCATATTTCTCCAAAGAGAGTTGACATTTTGTTTAAGCAGGATTCTAATTGGTTAGACTTAAACTGCAAGCTCTGTCTTGCCTATAATGGGTGGAGGCTTAAATCTCAGGTCAGATCTTTTATTTCAGGAGAGCTGCTTACAGTCTGCCTTATGTATGTGTTGCTCAGAGGTCAGCATTGGGCAGAATTTATACATAAGAATTTGGGATTCTCCTTCTTAGGCTCTCTCTTTTCAAGGATTCTGTCTCACTCTCTGGAAGCTCTTTTTACCCCAAGTTCTGTCCCTGGCTGCTCAGGACAGAAAGATGGCTGACTCTCCTTCAGAGTTTTAGCTGCTCACACATGCCTCATCTGCAGTCTATCCCTACAACCAAGCTGTAAAAACAACACCAAACACCAACCAAACAAAAAACAAACAGGAAATTCATCCCACGCTGATCATGTCTTCCAAATTTTAACCTCTCTCCAAAATGTGCTGCCTTTTGTTCTGATCAGTCTGCAGAGATCTCAGGGAGTTAGTTTTTATATTTTATCTGGTTGGAGTTTCCATCTATTATGAGTTTACTCCTCTCCGCTGGAAAGTAACTTTTCCACATCCTAAGTTACCAAGTCATGTTTTAAGAGGAAATGTTAGCTAAAAAGACACTCAAAATATAGTGACAATTGCGGGGAGTAAAGTAAGCCCTGGCATTACACGTTCATTGATGAGGGAGTAACAGTGCGTTTGCCCATTCCTGTCGCAAGGCCACAGCTGGCCACTGTGTTCACACGCTTCTTAGGGTTGCTCCTAAAGGCAAGACTATGACTGAACTGGGGATCATTCTGTCACAAGCTCTTCAGGTGTCCCTCACAGCAGCTTAGTGTAAATCACTGACCTCCAGCCTGGAGAACTAACCCATCTGAGACAGCTCAGAACTTCTGGCTTTTTCATGGCCATCACGGTCATCAACAAATTAATAATGTTGCAGCAACCATTTCCCAGAGCAGACATCACTTTAGCAGAGCTTTCTAGGAGGCAGAGGTCATTTACCTCAGAGACACTTCACAAGCATTCATTACCGCATTTTTGTTTTGAAGGATGGAAGGGCGAATTGCCGGAAGGCTGTACAAATCACTGTGGTTAATGTGCGGAGGGAAAACCAAGGCCCCGAAGAGCACAAATGGCATGTTAGAAGGCACCTAATGACACACTGGATAGGATGTTGGACACATATAAATACTAAACTTGTCAGAAACATTATGTTTTTCATTGTTCCCATGTTTACTAAGGAAGTACTCACAGTAAAACTTGGCAAGTCTGAAAATGTTCCAAGATTCTTAAATTGGCCTGTACTTCTTGTAATGATAGTTACGTGTAAGAAATAATGTTCATGTTTGTGAAAGGATGTTGTGCCCTTTAGATCTCAAATCTTGTGTGTGTGTGTGTGTGTGTGTGTGTGTGTGTGTTTTAATGGGCAGCTTTATGTCATGTTTAAATATTTTTAAAGCAGTGTTTCTCAAAATGTGGCCTAATGGCACCCTGCATTAAAATCTGTGGTGTTGCTAAAAAGGCAAATTCCTAATCTTACTGCAGCCCTAGAGAATGAAAATCACAAGTAAGGAGAATGGAGAGATCCTGTCATTGTGCTTTTTTGTCAGCTCCACCAGGTGAGTTCCATGCGCATGAAAGAGAACTATACGGGCGGATCTCGCTTTATTGTACTTCACAGGTGTTGTGTTTTTTATAAACTAAAGGCAAGATCCTCTCCCCAGCAAAATGATTACAACTCCCTTTATTGTCATACTCACTTGGTTAGGGTGGTCTGGAACCAAACCCACAGTAGCTCTGAGGTATGCCTGTATTAGAGTCTCAGAAAGATACTCTTGCCCATAAAGAGGACAGAAAAGTGGATTAATACATTCTGAGATTGTTTTCTTTTTATTTCATACAGGCAGTGTATCTCTCCAAAGTATAGAACGCCATGCTAGGTG
>NW_005354385.1:6419917-6434021 GCF_000412655.1 Myotis brandtii | reverse complement strand
TCTTCTACTCGAGCTCTGTAGTCAGACTGCATGGTTTCAACCTCAGCTCCACCCCTCATTGGTTGTCTTTGTACTGCAGTATTTTCATCTTTTAAAGTGTAAGTTGTAAAGTTAACTACTGGAAAACTGCTGAGAAGACAATCAGATAATCCATACCAAGTGTTTTGCACAGTGCCTTGCATATAGTAAGCACGCAATATATTGTAGCAAATTCTAGCTATTATTTTCATTCCCTTGCTGTACTCCTTATGAAGACCTTGATTACCCTGTGTCTAGGATTTACTTTTCTGTTTAATAAATATATTTTTTATTGATTTTTAGAGAGAAAGGGAGAGGGAGAAAGAGCTAGAAATATCAATGATGAGAGAGAATCATTGACTGGCTGCCTCCTGCACACCCCCTACCGGGAATTGAGCCTGCAACCAGAGCATGTACCCAGACTGGGAATCAAACCGTGACCTCCTGGTTCATAAGTTGATGCTCAACTTACCAGGAGTATCTAGGATTTTCCATGAGCTTCCTGCCTGGTTTCTCTGCCTCAGAAACTGCCTCCCTCTCCACATAAACACACCAACCAGACACATGCACCTTTTCCAGACCGTCCTACATTCATAAGCACACACACCAGAGTTCTCTTCCTAAGGATTTTCTTTCATTGTGTTATCTCTCTGCTCAAAACTTCACTACCTCTATGAAAAAATTCTCTATTGTAGCCTGCAATCCAAGTTGTTTCACAGTGTGGCTTTCATTGCTTTTCCAGTTTTGCCTGTTGCCATTCTTTTACGCCAGTGGTTCTCAAAATTTTGGTCTCATGACCCTTATTCATTCTTAAGAGTAGGCTTTATTTATTGATATTTATCATATTTTAAATTAAAACTGAGAAACATTGAAAAGATTTACTGATTGATTCATTTTAAAATAACAATAATAAGCATATTATATGTTATTATAACGAATAGTTTTGTGAAAAATAAATGCATTTTCTAAGTTAAACAAACAGTGAGAAGAATATTACTCTCACTTTTTCCAGTCTCTTTAAGCACTGGCTTAATTGAAGACAGCTGCATTCGGATATCTGTTTCTGCATTCAATATGTTTTTCTAGTTCAAGTATATAAAGAAAACCTGGCCTCATGCAGCTCTGTAGTTGGAAAAGGGAGATGTATTTAAAAGCTTTCCAGAAAACTGTCGGTATTCTTCTATGATACAATACCAATATTCGATAAGTGGTAGTCCCAAAGATCAGCTATAATGAGCAGCCCAATGCCACATTAAAATCTGCGGGGCCATTGCACTCTGAGATGATTTTGATCTCTCAGACTCCTTGTAGGGTCTCAGGCACTGAGACCCTTGGACTGCACTCCGAGATCAACTTCTTTACATACCCTTTGCATTCTGCATCTTTTGTTTTTAAAATGTACCCTGGAGTTTGGTTTTATTTAGGGACGGTGAGGCGAACAGATCAGGAGATAACTGCAATTAAAAAGACAGTTGGTGACTTACAGTTCCCAGGAGGAGGGGCACACCAGGCCATGCAGAGCTGCAGGAAGCACCAGCGTCAGGCAGGAGGCAGAACAAGTGTGGGAACATATGGGCAAAAGCCTAGGTGTGGTTTTCCTGGGAAGGAATGCATGCGGCAGGGTAAGCAGCTAAGCCTGTTTAGGAACAGGGAGTTTGAATAATTTCTGTGGGCTCTGGGCTACAGGTGTTATCTCTAGTTATCTGATACCTGGCCCTAGAGCAGGCGGGTAGTGACCTGGACTTCAGGAGCCTGACAAAAGGAAGCAGAAGAGGGTATGGACACAAGATTTGTTGGTTTGATACAAGAATATCAAAGGTATGCTTGTGCTCAAAGGCAAGCCATGTGCTGTTTTTAAGAATTAGCTGCTGCTTAGAGGGGCAATCCTTCTTTGACTTAGCTAATGAGTCCTATTTGAAAGATTGCTATGTAACAAATATTAACACTTCATAAATGCCATATAACTAAAAACAATGTCAACCACAAGATTATGATGGTGTATTTAGGAACGATATTTTCCTTTCTTTAGCCTTGACTGAATATCACAGCCTAATTTGTATGACAGTGAGGCTAAATGGAGTCAATAAACAACAACTTAACAGGTATCTGGAGACTAGCTAAAGAAAAAGCTGTATTTTTCATTTGTCTCTGTTTACAACTCCAGATCCCTTTGCGAATACAAAGAGCGTAAACATTTTATTTTCTAGTGGGGGCAAGAAAAGGGAACACATGTGTTGAGTGTAGGACTGATAAAAATCATTCACTAATTACACTTAGGGTTTCATTTTCCCATTTCTCTAATAACTGCTATGCCTGGATGCTGCTAATGCACTAATGAATTGGGAAGCAAAGATTATTTCATTTTAAGTGGAATATGGAAGATGTTAACCTTATGACTAAAGTTTAGTCCTAAAACAGTAACTTGGTAGTGGGTTAAGACTCCCATACAAAGTATTTAGAAAAATACAGCAATTTATTTGGATTCACGTGATAGTTGTTTTTAGCATCTAAGATGTCACTCTTAGACTATGGGGATGTTTTATGGAAGAATATTATCCTCTATTTTCTTCTAAGAATTCATTTTGAACATATCATCTCCAAATTGATCTTAGTCTTCTGTAGAACCATTTAACTTTGATAACTTTACCATACTGAGATTATAAAAAAAAAAAAAGGTCTCAAGTTTATTGTCTAGCAATGGTCATTTGATGCCCGTTATGCTCATTGTCTTAATGTACCTCTTACATCTACAAAAAAAATCTTCACTTATAATACATTAATATCCAGTTAAGAGGTCTATTATCACTTTATCAATTCCCTTCATAGTTTTATATGCTGTATATTTTTAAATGAAGATTATAAGGCTTCATTTTTATTAATATTTTATAAGCAAATGAAATAATGTGACAGTGTTTTGAAAAATAATGCCATATATGTGTAAGCTACAGTTTATAAACTCTGATTACACATCTTAACATCTATCTTTTTTAATCACTTGGCTGGTTTTCAGATAATAGGCCCAATATAATTTATCACTTTGATGATGGCTTTCTGGATTGTTTTGAAAGTTATTATAGTCTTCTTCAGGTACCATATAACTAGAACCATAAAATATATTTCCACAGTTATTGGACTAGTTTTATAGAAAAGCAAGTAAATGTTTTCTGCATTGCTTCTGAATGTCTTCTCTATTTAAAAAATCTTAAATATTTAAAAAAATCCTAAATACCGTGCTGTGGAGAGTGATCCACCGCTACATTTGCTTGTCCTGCAGTTCAGTAGTATCACTTGCTAATTATGGTCATTACACTTAGTATCCAATCACGTTTAAGTTAATTTATTATTCACTTTAATAATAGAAATAGTACAATGTCCCCCTCCCTCCTAAAACTAAAAAAAAAAAAAAAAAAAAAAAAAAAAAAAGACTCCTGGTAATTCTTGCCCCTGATCTTTCCCTATAGTCATTGCGTGGATGTGCCCTCCTTTATCATGTTGATAATTCCCACTTCTTCCCATATCCTTTTTTAAAATGTATTTTTACTGATTTCAGAGAGGAAGGGAGGAGAAAGAGATAGAAAAATCAATGATGAGAGAAAATCCTTGATTGGCTGCTTCCTGCATGTTCCACACTGAGGATCGAGCCCACAACCCACGCATGTGCCCTGACCTCGGAATCAAACCGTGACCTCCTGGTTCATAGGTTGACACTCAATCACTGAGCCATGCTGGCCAGGCTCCCTTATTCTTTTGACAATTAGGCCCATCATCTTTATAGATTTCCCTTCTATTTCTGGTGCAATTACTTCCGCTACTGAAGTCGTTAATGATCTACATTGTATACAGTATTCTAGTTCATTTTTGCATTTACACATTTTCCTGAGTTTCCCAAGTGGGGGCTTGGTGAGCCAGGGCTGGGTCAATGTGAAGGTAACAGAATTTGATGTCCAGGAAGATAGGAAACACAGGCCTGACAGCAAAGCTAGGACAAGCCTGGTGGAAAGTCAAACTGGTGAGAATATTGAATTTGTTTTTTGCAAACCGAAGCACCAATTAGAAGGGTCACAGCAGAGAGGAGATGTTGGGAATGATGCGCAGGTTAGGAATCAGAGACACTGAGCAGAACAAGAGAAAACAGGAGAAAGACACCTAGAAAGGTTCCTCATGGGCAGTGGTTCTCAACCTTCCTAATGTCGCGACCCTTTAATACAGTTCCTCATGTTGTGGTGACCCCCAATTTCATTGTTACAAATTGAACATAATTAAAGCATAGTGATCAATCACAAAAATAATATGTAATTATATATGTGTTTTCCAATGGTCTTAGGCGACCCCTGTGAAAGGGTCGTTCGACCCCCAAAGGGTTCGCGACCCACAGGTTGAGAACCACTGCTCATGGGGCTTGAGTATAGCATGGGGGCTTCCAATAGGGCACCTGAAGCCTGCCTGTGGATGGAATTGCGTAGTTGAGAACACCGAGACTGATCAGGTGCATTCATTTCTTCAACCAACACTGTTTACACATCCACAAGCCAGGAGCAGGTAATACAAAGAACACAAAGTCACAGCTTTTGGTAGTTTAGAGAGGCATTATTTGATATTACATATAGCTTTTTTGGTATAAACAAAACAATGTTTTTTAAGGACATCTCATCTTCAATATTTAATCTGAGACCTATAAAATACCTTATTTAAAATATCAACATACTCGCAGAAAATATGATTAATTCCTGCAACAAATGTGGTTTCTTATTCTTTGTATAAATCTTTAAAGTGTTTTTTTAAAATTGAGAATTGCTCTTAACTAGAAAAAAATCTATAAACTTCAACCAATGTTAAGAATATTAGACATTTAGAGAAAACCAACATACGCTGTATGACTACTGGGTTAGACGGCATGTATTAATTATGCCAAAGAAAGGAATCTTAGAATTTTGAAGTTGGTTTCCTAAAGGAATTCATTAGTCCATTCTCAGTATCTTCAAGAAATTATTGGAAACCAAAAATGGAAATATAATACTACCTGGTATAAAACCACGTTCCATCACTCCTTGGAATGTTTCACTTCTAGTAAGACTGCAGTGATTATGGAACGGATCAAAAAAGGGGACCCAAACTGGACAGGAGATAAAGACAATTATTTTATTTATTTATTTTTGTTTTGTTAATCCTCACCTGAGGATATTTTTCACATTGATTTTTAGAAAGAGTGGAAGGGAGGAGGGGGAGAGGCACAGAGAGAGAAACATCGATGTGAGAGGGATACATCCATTGGTTGCCTTCCACACACATGCCAATCCGGGCTAGAGACTGCGACCAAGCCTGCAATTGAGGTCCGTGCCCTTGACCTGAATCAAATCTGGGAGCCTTCAGTCTGCGGAACGATGCTCTATCCACTGAGCCAAACTGGC
Organism: Myotis brandtii; assembly: GCF_000412655.1. NCBI lineage: Eukaryota > Metazoa > Chordata > Mammalia > Chiroptera > Vespertilionidae > Myotis > Myotis brandtii. The sequence continues at coordinate 6,428,595 of NW_005354385.1, read as the reverse complement.
TAGGGCAAAGACAGTTATTTTTTAAAAAATAATTATTCTGTATTTTCGAAACAAATAAATATTTTAAAAGATAAGATCTGAGAAGGATATAGCTGAGTACAAATATTGAATAAATTCTGAATTCTAAAATTAGGCTGTACCCTTTAAAGCTACAAGAGGTAAATTTTAGAACTAAAAATGACTATTCCATAGCATGTGTAAATATGGCTATACATTGCCTTAAAACAATATTTTAAATCTCAAATGTGTGTTGAGATTTTGCCTTAGTGCCCTGTCCAGAAAACTGCTCTTCTGGCTGTCCCTTTGCAGAGATTTATGGAGTTCTGGTCATCACAGGCATAATAAGCACTGTTGAATGACCAGCACACAAGAAATTAATTATAAATAAATACTACATTTATATCAAAACTTAAAAGGAGACAATTTATTAAATTCTCATGATCAAAAGTGAGTATTAATTTTAAAACAGCACATGCTGGTTTATGTTGATATTCATTGGCAAAATGAATTAATCAACAAATACTTTTTATTAAACAATGTAGAATATGTAAAACTTGGTATGTTATAATGAGGCATTATTTATATGACTTTTTAAGGTAGATAGAAAGGACAATGTTTTTAATTTTGTCCAAATTAGGTCCCTGAAATTTATTTCAAAGTTTGCCTCTATGTTTCCTAGTTAAGGCCATGCAAATTGAGTCCAGGAGTGAAGCAATATCGCCACCTACTGTGAAGAGCGTGGCAATGATGGTGATAAAGGGAAAAATAAGTAATTCTACAGTTCTAAATAAATTATAAAGTAAATATTAAGCTAACTTTATTGTAATTATATTATACCACTTTTCAATTGTATTTCCAGTAAACCGAGTTACTAAATAGAATCAACTGATTCTGCTAGGAGTCCTGTGAAGCTAGAGCTCTTTAGCTGTGGGATTTTAAGATACCTTTCATCTCAGTAATTTTCTTTAAAACACGTACACATGTGTGTACATATACAATTTCCTGAAGTTGTACTCTTTTCTTCTACAACATAAACCATTAATGTTATTATTACTTCTGTTTATCCTTTATTTTTCCATATTATCTTTTTCATAAGCTGATTTCCAAATTGATTTTTTTTAGACTGTCCATACATAGTTTCTCTTTTAGTTTCAATCTACTCATTTTGTGAGAGTTTACTTTGAGATAAGATTTCATTACAATCAGAAGAATTCCTAACACCTAATGTGTTAGGCTAATTATCCTCAACTAAAATATTTTAAATGGTACAGACCATTGATCTTTATTCAGTTAGCACTTGGTATTTCCCTTTTTCCTAATCTTCCATTAATCATTTTCCTAAATCACTCTCTACATCTGAATATAACTCATTAAAGGGCAGCTATTATACAACTTTCACCCCCCCATCATCAAATCATGCCCCTACTACTAGTATTTTGTAAATAGTAAGCACCCAATGTTTACTAAATGAAACATGAAAAGTGTGATGTACTTAAAAAATGCTTTTATTCATTGTGCAAGAGTAGGGAAGATAAAGTAACACAAAGGTAGAAAAGGTAAGTATTTTATTGGTTATTTGTCACTTTGTTTTCTTCAGCCAGCATTGGAATGGGGGTGGGGATTGGAAGGCAAGAGGAATGACTCAGAGAGGTAAAGGACATGTAATCAATCCAACATGGGATTATTCAGTGTGTCCTGGTTCCTATTGCTATAACCAAGTACCATCGACTGGATGGTCATAAACAGAAATTTGTGTCTCACTGTTCTGGAGGCTGGAAGTCTGAGATCAAAGTGCCAACGTCATCGGCTCTGGTGAGATCCTCTTCTGGGTTACAGGCTACCAGCTTCCTGTACCTTCACATGGCAGAGAGAGAGTGAGCTAGGTCTGGCCTCTTCTTATAGACACTAATCCCATTAATGAGGACTCCACTCTCATGACATAATTACTTCCCAGTGGCTCCACCTCCAAATATCATCACATTGAGGGTTATATTTCAGCATATGAATTTGGGGGGGACAAAAATCTTCAGTCCATAATGTAGTGTTTACAGTATTCTAAGTAATAGTCTAAATCAAGCATGTCAGGCATGTGGCCCGCCGGCCGAGAGTTTGACATGCTTGGGCTAAATGCTTGGGAGAGGCACAGAATTTAAAAACCACACAGATCCTTATGCTGTGCTCTTGGGGAGTTACAACAATCACACAGCCAGCTCAGAGGAATATTACATCCCAAGTAGTGCAATGTTGACCATCTGTTCAATAAAAGGTTCCGAGACATGGAAGATGTGGATTGGGACCAACTGAAGAATGCTATAGGAGAATATGGGTGTTGCATTGAATCTTAAATTTCCAGATGTGAAAAACAAAAAGTACAAGACGAAGATAGGTGGAAGAGGAAAGCATGTATGTTTGGAAAGGGAAATATTGTAAGGCACAAGTAATACAAACAAAAGGCACTTCTATTTCCCCTCCAACTGATTTTTACAATGTTGTCTAGTGCGGTGGCAATATGCTAGCCACTAGCTACATGTGGCTTAGTTTAAATTAGCTAACATAAAATAAAATTTAAAAATCAGTTATTTTCTTTTGTAAAAATGTTTTTATCCTCACACAAGGACATGTTTTTGTTGATTTGAGAGAGAGAAGGAGACGAGGGTGGGGGGCAGGGGAAGGGAAGGGAGGGAGAGAAGGGGGAGAAAACTTCAATGTGAGAAACATGAACCATTGCCTCCTGTACACTCCCCAGCACAGAGGTGCTGACCAGGATCGAACCCACAACCTGGATATGTGCCCTGACCAGGAATCTAACCAGAGACCCTCTGGTGCACGGGAGGGTGCTCCAACCGAGCCACACTGGCCAGGGCTCAGTTCTTTATTTTCACCAGCCTGATTTCAAGTGACCAATAGCCACAGGTGGCTAGTAGTGCAAATGTAAAACACACCCATCACTGCAAAAAAGTTCTTTCGTGCTATAATAAGCACTACTGAGCACTTACTATATAAAAAGCTTCCATGATCCTATTTAATCTGCATTGCAAATTTATAAAGTATATACTTACAGGCAAGAAAACTGAGGTTCCTATTAAATATTTTCCCAAAGTCACATAGTCAGTGGCAGGGCTGTGATTTGAAATTTCATCTGACTTCAAAAACTGATGCTTTAAGCCATGGGAAATAAGGTTACTGGGCAGGGAAAAATGAGTTATTTACCAAAACAATAACATCCCAGGTCGAACTTTTCATGGCAGGCAAAATCCAATAGGTTCCTGAGTAAGGGAACAAAATCATAAAAGTGGTATTTCAGTGCAATTGGTGAGTGTGTGTGTGTGTGTGTGTGTGTGTGTGTATGTGTGCGCGCGCGTGCGCGCGTGAGCTGAATTTAACAAGGTTATTTTCTTTTATCAAGGAGACAGGGGCTCAAAAGAGGTTGTATAACAGAAAAATGTAAAAGTTGCATTTCTTTGCACACCAGAGCAAAAGGAGTCTCTTTAAAATGTGAATGTTTACCAAAGACGAATCCTCTTGCTCTTATCTTGATACAAGCTCCTCTACGTGAGATCTTCCATGGCTCTCATGTGAAGCAACAGCCTCCTAAACGGTCCTGCCTGGGTCTGCTTCTTCGTCTACATCATGGACAGTGATGTCAGATTAATATCTCGAAACTCTTTTTAGAAAACTATTCTGCTGCTCAAAATCTTTAAATGATTATCTAGTGCCTTGTATGCTAAACTTTTGTTTAAAATTAGCTTGCTCTTAAAGCTCTTCCCAATCTGTCTCCTCTTATCTCTATCTAGCCTTGTTTTCCATTCCAACACTAGCCTTAATCCTAGACAAATCCATCCAGAACGTCTCCAAACATATTTTGACATCCTGGTTTCAATGCTATTTTTAAAACCAGCTCCTTTCACCTGCAAATGATTCCTACGTGCACCTATCTTTATAGCATAAAATGCAACCACTTCCCTGATCTATGCCAGGTGTCAGGATTTCCTCTTCTACGTACCAAGTCTTTGTACCAGAGGTTTTAAGATGGTTTTGCTTGATCCATTATTAAAATGTTGAAGTAATTCTTAGCACTTAAAAATCATTTTAAAATTGGAAACTCTAGTAGGGCCCACACTTCAATAAATGGCGAAAGTTTATTAGTAGTTACCATTGTCAGAGACATGCTGTTTGGTTAGATGGTCGTGGCTACATTTGGAAAGTATTATTGAGCCCCTATTGCTTGCCCGACACTTTTAGATGCTGGGGATACAGCAATGAACAAAACCGACCATAGAATTTATGTTCACAAGAGGAGAAACAGAAAATAAGTAAATTATGTATTAGGAAGTGATAAATGCTATGGAAAAATAAAGCAGGGTTAAGGAGAGGGAGTATCTGGGTGAGAGGGTGCTTGCACTTTTACATTTACTTAGATCCTGGCTGGATCCTAAGGGAATTTGAGTTTGTGACCTCAACTATGCAGTAGTCCACCCTTACCTGCGGTTTTTCTTTCTATGGTTGCAATTATTCGTGGTCAACCATGGTCCAAAAATATTAAATGGAAAACTTCAGAAATAACTCCTAAGTTTTACATTGCGAGCCATTCTGCGTAGCATGATGACATCTCCAGCCATCCTGCTCCAGCTGGTTGGGGCTTGAGTCATCCCTTTGTCCAGCATATCCCCCTAATGAGATCAACTTGTGTTAATGTGGTGCGTGTGTTCATGTAACCCTTATTTTACTTAATAATGGACCCAGAGTCATTCACACAACTTTCATTAAAGTATAACTTCAATTTCATTAGTTATTGTTAATAATTTCTTATTATGCTTAATTTATACATTAAATTTTATCCTAGGTATGTATGTATAGAAAAAACAGGTAATACCCAAGGTTTCAGGCACCCAAGGGGGGCAGGCCTAGGGCTGCATCCCCCTCGGATAAGGGGGCTACTGTATATCAGGACTGTCATATACTGCATCCTAGGTATGTATGTATAGAAAAAACAGGTAATACCGAAGGTTTCAGGCACCCAAGGGGGGCAGGGCCTAGGGCTGCATACCCCTCGGATAAGGAGGGCTACTGTATATCAGGACTGTCATATACTGTCATGTCTATGCTCCTGTCAGCAACCTGAGGGCAGGGGGTGTGCCTCGCTCCTCTCTGGACTCCCAGAGTCCAGCAGTATTTTCTGGGCGCCTTTTCACGATGGAAGTAAAAAGTTAGGAGTCCCCAGAGTCAAAGTTATTCCCAGAGTGGTTATTCCGGTGGGGTTCAGGCACCAGGAGAGTGCAGCACCATTAGCCCTCCAAGAGAAGAACCAAACCCGATGTCCGTTCTCAAAGCCGCCTCTCTGCCAAGGCTCCATCAGTTTCCAGGGCAACAGGACTGTGACGCGACCGCAACCGCAACCGCGGGTTCACGGCTGCCTGCAGGAACCAGGCTGCCGCTCAGGAACCAAGTACTTAGCCGTTTGAACCCGCAGCCTCACGCAGAAAACCCCGGACAACCGCATCCCTACAGCGACGCCCCTAGCACTGTATCTACGGGCCTCTGGCGTCGCCCAGTAGTAAGCGCGACAACTTCCGGCCCTCGAAGGACCCCGCTCCGTGGCTTGCCGGGGTCCTAGGGATGGAAAGGTGTCCACGGAGAACGCCTGATGCCTACGGGGGCCTGTAACCAGGGCTGCCTCCTCCTCCTGGCGGGCAGCGGCGACAGGGCCGCTGAGAGGATGCCCACGGCTGCCGAGACCTCGTCCCAGGGGCGGAACCGGGGGCGGAGCGCGGACCCGGAGCTGGCGGATCAGGCGGGACTCAGGTAGGTGCGACGGCGGAAGTAGGAGGTGTCGGTCGGAGCGGAGCCGTCTAGGAAGCTGCAGCCGCCGGTCCTCTAGCCCCGAGCAGCTGCCCGTCTCAGCCAGACCGCAGCGACCAGGGCGCGGGTGTGGGCGAGATGCCTCTGTTCGCCGCCAACCCATTCGAGCAGGACGTAGGTAAGTGCTGGTTCCGGGCCGGGGCTGCTGTGAGTCGCGGTAGAAAGTGGGCGGTGGCGACTCCGGGGACTGGAAAGCCAAAGCCGAGGGAGAGAAGGGGGCGTCGCCGCCCGGAGGGTCTCTTCGCCCGATCGCTGGCGGCCTGGGGAGGGCTTCCCACCCACCTGAGGCTGGGGGCCCCGGGGGAGGCCGTTCCCTTCGCCAGACGCTGGAATGGGGAAGAAGGACCTGGGACTTGTTGGCGGCGGGGCCGAGGAGCAGTCGGGGAGCTGACGGTGCAGACTCTTGCTCCCTGTAGAGCCGGTTAGCACCCCTCGCCCTTTTAGGGGGCGATGCAGATGCGGAGACCTCGCGGTCCAGGGCAGCCCAGCACTAGAGGCCTTGACCTGCCCCATTCAGCGGGAGGAATCTATTTCCCCTCGCTCCTACACAAATGCACCCCGGCCCTGAGAGCGGGGCTTCAGCATTTGTTTACCGCCTTTGAAAGTGTTCCTCCCTGTCCCTGGCGGGCGCAAGTGCTACGAAATGTTGTCTTGGGGTATGAAAAGGAAAACCCCAGGGTTTCAAAACCGTCCAGAACAACTAGCATTTATTGGCTGGGGCTGTAGGAGCGCTTTCGTCTCAGTGACCATGAAGTGAGAAGAAGATGAACGGGATAAGAGAACTTACTCTTTTTTTGCGGGGGGGGGGGGGCACTAGACTCAAAGTAAAACAAATAGGCTAAGTAAGATTTGTTAAAAGAACCCTAGATGGAGCTTTAGGACTTGGTGGAATGAAAAACGAGTGGCTAAAAATTACCAGGATCACACAGGTACTTCACATCACAGCCCTGAGCCACCTGTTTCATAAGTTACAATTTTCTTACTGTGAAGACACTAAAAAGTGCCCTGTTTTGATATATTAATGTGATTCCAAAAGTGTGTTCAAAAGTCAAATACAATGTACATTATAAGTCACTTCCATTCCCAAAGAGCTAAGCGTTTTTATATCTTGATCCTAGATAGTCTTCAAATATGTATTTCTATAATTTTTTAAAATATATTTTATTGATTTTTTACAGAGAGGAAGGGAGAGGGATAGTTAGAAACATCGATGAGAGAGAAACATTGATCAGCTGCCTCCTGTACACCTCCAACTGGGGATGTGCCTGCAACCAAGGCACATGCCCTTGACTGGAATCGAACCTGGGACCCTTAAGTCCACAGGCCAACGCTCTATCCACTGAGCCAAACAAGTCAGGGCTGTATTTCCATAATTTTATTCAACTTTTTTTCTTGGTAGTTTAATACATGTGACTGGCATAAGTTTAGGAAGCAGCCTTTGCTAATGATGTCTTCCTTTATTGCACTGAGACTGGTATTGCTTATTAGTGGCTAGTGGCCCGGTGCACGCATTCGTGCACATTGAAAGGAAATTAATTAGAAGAAATATTTTAATATCGCTATTCACCCTTTCCCTATAATAGAAGTGTCAACCAAATTCAAAATCGACAATGACAGATTGATGTGTGCGATTGGCACCAGCGAGAGCTTTATATGTATTGCGCATGCGTGAGTCAACTTAGCCTTTTTAGATATAGAATAAACTTGCTTAATTAGACCTGCTTTCTGATTTAGCTAAACTTTTTCCAGCCCAGTGAGGCACCCCAACTTCTCTTTCAGGTAATTGTCAGCAACACAGTAATAAATATTAACACGAAGCAGATTATTATTGTAGATCATGCAGGGAGAACAAAGGGTAAAATATTTAACTGCAGCAGTGTTTGACTATATTCTGCGCAGTGAGAAAACCTGAAGTATTTTCAAGTTCCACCATTTCTTCTTTTCAGTCGGGTCAAGTTTCTAAACTTTCTAAATCTCCATTTTCCAGTTAATGAAAAGAAAATAGGATTCTTCCAAGTCTCCTATCTACCTACTCCAGGACTTCAGTGAGGATCAAATGAGATGAGGCACTTGAAAACATTTCACAAACATTTGGTTAAAGTGTAAAATGTTTCCACCTGGCTATAAAGCAAGTCATATTCCTGGGCTGAAGAAATTCCCAGGAGGCTAGTCACTAGGGAGAGGAAGCCGGGTGTTGCTATGTGATGTCATTATCTGGTGCCACAGCAACTGTTTCGGGCTGGGCTGTGGGCTGCATTCTGCGCCATGGGGTCTTGGCAGCGTTGGCTGCGATTTGGTGGGGTGAATCGGGTGGTGGCGGGGTCTGTGTCCCACTTGGGGGAAGCTGAGTGTTGGTTTGTCAGCGCCAGGTCTGTAAATGGCCAGTGTGCATCATGGCAGATCCTGCGTTGACTGTCTGCCCCCTGGTGGTCAGTGTGCATCATAGCTACCGGTTGGACGGACACTTAGCCTTTTATATATATAGAATATAGACTAGTAGCCTGGTGCACAAAAATTTGTGCACTCGGGGGGGTGGGGAAGGTCCCTCAATTATTAAACATTTATCGGCACAACACTGACCACATTGGTGGTGGTGGTGGTCTTGTCAGAATGTGTTATATTATGCAGATGAAAATCTATTTAAACAGATTTGATGTAGATATTTTCAAAGATGGAAGAATTGTCCCTGTCAACTATTTTAGTTGATTCATATCTTCACTAATTGTCATCATTGCAAAGTTTTCAGTCCCCATATGGATTGCTGGATATAATAGGTCATGCGCTGTCCCTGTCCTTTGTAGCCTTTGTTACCTTAAGGA
>NW_005354385.1:6413576-6419166 GCF_000412655.1 Myotis brandtii | reverse complement strand
CCTGTTTGCTTCAGTGCATGGCTGCTGGCCGCCATCTTGGCTGACAGTTAATTTGCATAAGGATATGCTGATTAGCCAATGGGAAGGGTAGCGGTCGTACGCTAATTACCATGTTTCTCTTTTATTAGTGTAGATATAGATTGCTGGTGTGAAGACTTTCATTGTGTATTAGTGAAATAAAACAGAATGGGCAAACTAGAATAAGATAAATGATTTTCACATTTTAAAACTGTGGAACTCTTTCTTCAAGGGAAATCTTTTCTGGAAGCCCACTGTTTTCTGATTGAAAACTTCTAGAAGTGGGTTGAGTTGTTTTCACAGTTTAGTACCAATGTAGTAAGAGACACTGCTGTGCAGACATAAAAATACAGCTCTGTATAGATTATTTCATGGGCATTGCCATTAACCAAACCTTAAGTACTTATTTATTAACTCAAGTGTGATTGTCAGTATCCAAAAGACTTTTTAAAGGTGAAGGAGCAAATTTAATTGAGATCCATCTGTAACTTCTCCAGAGGTTCTCAACCTGTGGGTCGCGAACCCTTTGGCAGTTGAACGACCCTTTCACAGGGGTCGCCTAAGACCATCCTGCATATCAGATATTTACATTACGATTCATAACAGTAGCAACATTACAGTTATGAAGTAGCAAGGAAAATAATTTTATGGTTGGGTCACAACATGAGGAACTGTATTTAAAGGACCAGAAGGTTGAGAACCACTGGGTTAAGCGATACAAGCAAGTCATTATTTAACTTGAGATGTCTACAGGAATGTTTCTTTGCCATAATGCATTGTCTTTTTCACTTACTCTCTTTGATTCAGTCATATTTTTACCATTTTTTCTTTTTTTTTGGTCATAGCTTTGTTCACCTTTCATTCAATAAACATGTATTGAATGATTACTGTATGTCAGACATTGTATTAAGTTCTGGGGACACAAAAATTTAATAGGCAGACTGGATTACTGCCTTCAGGAAACTCAGTCTAATGGAGGACACATATACACATAGAAAGGCAGTTGTCATGTAGTGTGATTATCATAGTACTAGAGATAACATGACATGCTTTATTTACATACTTCCCTTTACTTAAAGTAGTCATCTTCTCTGAAGAGAAGACTAAGACCTCCAGGCAGACTTTTTGTTTGTAAAGGTATTGACACTGTCCTCTCTTCCCACTCCCCCTTTTCTGACAGTATTTCTACCTACAAGAAGTAACCTTACCTTATGGTATGGTCATTTTGTAATTAAGGGCCTTTAAAGATGAAACTATACGTTTCTTTGATTCGTATTGAGTCTCACCAGAGGGTGAGCAGTCTTTCTGACATCATTCATGTCATGAAGAAACCCTTTTCTCAGATTCAGAGGAAGAGCTGTAGTGAGTCATAAGTTGATGATAGAATATGACTTGTCAAATGGAAGCAGGCCAAAGGCCAGGAAGTTCCCATTTTTTTCAGAGTCAGAATGTACAAATCCTGATTGGTATGCTAGGAATGGTAGCATGAGAGCTCTTTAAATATTTGTTGGATTTATTCAAATCTGGATTTATTTTTTGTTTTAATAAAATTCCTTTGAAGCTGTGCTGAGGCAAAAACAAAAATATACACACACTCCAGTCCAGCATCTTAAAGGGAATATAGGGTTTTTGGTTGGTGCAGCCATCTTAAAAGATTTTAAGGGAAAAATGAAACATGCGGACAGAGCCACAGTAGGACGATTTAGTGGTTAGTGTTAAAAGGAATGTCATTTCCTTATATTCTGTACTATTTTTCCAGTCTCACTGCATTGGTTTCTGCCTCGTGACTAGTCTGTTCTGCTCCCTAACTCCAGTTCTATTTGCTTATCTTTTTCTCCTTAGTCCAGGCAATCTTTCTTGCAAGGTTCTGCCTCTGCCATTTACTATTCACTAATAGGCTTTTTCTTTTTTCTTTCTTTTTTTTTTAACAACCTTGGTATCTCCTTCCTTAAAGATACACCTACTTGTGTCCCACAAAGCTGACCTCAAATTCTACCTCTATAAAATTCTGACAGTGGATTGAAGTGTGAACTTTTATCTTAAAAGTGAAATTTGAATGCGTGTATTGTTGTGTCTTTGGCTTGTGTTATATTAGAACTTGAAAATGAGTTAGCTTGGGAATTTTATATTTACAAGAAACCCTAATATGAAAGTAGATATTGATTGTACTTCAATAATACAAATATGTTCAAATTTATAACATCTATGTACTTATGTCAATTCTTGAACACAGTGAGGTTCTATCCTATTCTTTTGCTTCCCTTCTCAGAGTTAAACACTCTACAAAAAGCTATAAACTCTAGCTTTATAATATACAGTTATATTATAATATACAGTTATATTATAAAATAACTCTTGAACAACATGGGGGTTAGGGAAACCAACCCACTGCACAGTAAAAAAATCTTCATATGACTCCCCTAAAACTTAACTACTAACAACCTCTCTACCTCTCCCTTCCTCTCTGAAATAATAAAAATATATTTTTTAAAAAAGAAAATCATACGAGAAAATACATTTACAGTATTGTATTGGATTATCAACACCATAAGTTTATGTCATCTGTTTTAGGCTCTGGTTCATCAGAAAATTTTTTCAAATTGTCTATGGAAAACAATTTGCATATAAGTGGGACCATGCAGTTCAAACCCATGTTGTTCAAGGGTCAACTGTGTGTACTGTGCATACCTGTATACTACATGTATTGCTTTGCCTGTTTTTAAACTTCATAAAAAGTATCATTCTGTGCATTTCATTTGCAGCTTGTCATCCAGCATTTTTTGTGTGATATTCCTAGCTTTAGTTCATTAATTTTAAGAGCTATGTGGTATTCCACTGTATGCTTATACCACATTTTTTATTCAGTCCCCCATTAATGGACATGAAGTTTTTCCCCCCAGTTTTTTGTTATTACAGACAACATTGCAGTAAAAGTTCTTATCCATGATTTTCTTATTCACATGACTGAGAGATTCTCCAGGGATTGTATCTTGAAGAGGAATTCCTTTTACAAGTGTGGATAGTGCAGAGTTGTAAAATATTAGATAGCAGAATTACCCATCTAAGTGTTTGTGGGAGATTTTACTCCCAAGAGTGGTGGAATGAGTCCCTATTGTTCCACATTCTCATTAACACTGGGTATTGTCAGATTTTAAATTTATGCCAGTTTGATGGATGTGAAATAGGGCATTGTTTTCATTTTATTTTAACTTCATTGCTAGTGAAGTTGAACATCATATATTTCTTGGTCATTCCATTTGTATTTTTATAAATTGCCTTCTCATTACTTTTACTTATTCTGTAGGATTTTTTTTTAGGGTTCCATATAATTCTCTACTAACCTTTTATTGGTTATGAGAATTGCAAATATAGATTCCAGTTTGTTGCTTCTTTGTACTTGTTTCGGATGTCTTTTATTGTTAAGAAAATTTAAGTTTTAATTTAGTTATATTATTTTTCTTCCCTGCTTTAAAAGAATGTATTGATTGATTGATTGATTTTAGAGAGAGGAAGAGAGGGAGGGAGCAAGAGAGAGAGAAATACCAGTACATCGATTTGTTGTTCCACTTATTTATGCATTCACTGGTTGATTCTTATATGTACCCTGATCAGAGATCGAACCCACAACTTTGGTGTGTTGGGTCAATGCTCTAACCAACTGAGCTATTCTGGCCAAGGCTTTGCCCTTGATTTTATATTTCTTGTTTAAGAAAGCTTTCTATACCCTGAGTTTATAAGGATTTTTGTCATATTTTCTTCTGAAAGTTTTATTAAAGCTTTGATTTTCACAGGTCTTTAATGCACCTAGACTCAATCTTAGTGTAAGTTCCAAGGAAGGATTAATTGGATAGTCAATTGACAATAGACAATAATCAATTTGTTTAATCACCATTTACTGAATTGTCTATCCTTTCCCCACTATTTTGGAGAACCCTCTCCTTCATACAGTACATTTCCTTTCACGAGGCCTGTGTCTGTGCTTTCTGTTCCACACTGTTCTCTTTAGCTATCACTCACCAATACCACAGTCTAATCTCAGTGACCTTTATAGGTGGTAGAGCAAGTCCCCAGTCTTGTTTTTCTTCACTTTGATAGTCTTACCTGTTTTGGGCCTTTGTTTTATGATCATTTGGTCAAATCATAAAAGGGAATTTATTTTAGGCTCTTTTAGGATTTAAAAGAAAAGACATTGTAATTTATACTTTTGTTTCTTATGAACTGATCATGTTGACACTTAAAATACACATTTTTATTCTTTAATTCTACTAGTAAGCTTACTTAGATTATTCTTTGAAAGTAAGGTAAGTGGGAGAGAGGATGATTTTCTACAAGTGAATGTACAATATAATAATACTATAGCAGTGTACTTACATGGATGTGTCTTTGTACTGCCTTTGTTTAAATGAAAGGACCTCAGAGATGTTCTTAATGTTAAAAGAGTACATTTTATTTATAAGTATGTCATGTGGAATATCAAACACTGGTCATTTGACAGCTGATAGTTCTATCCATCTATCACCCAAATATCAAAACAAAACTTAAAGTATATCATTTCTTTTTCTCCTGTATTTTGTTCCCCTTTTTGGTTGCCATGTATACTCAAATCTAACCTTCTCCCTCCCCTACCTTGGGTGGTTTTTTTTTTGGGGGGGGGGTTGTTTTTTTACGTTTTCATTTATTAACAAAATTTTAAAGTGTATTTGCTTTCAGTCTTTTTCCTATTTCAAATAGTCAGTAACATTGGTGAGAATATTATTCCTAGAAACCTGAGAAATTTTGGTATTGCCCAAACATATGTTTCCTTTATAGGACTGAACTTCACCCTAGCCTATTGGCATCTTCAATTCTTCTTGTGTAGTAATAAATATTGCTTCCATCTTCTAGACTATTCTTATGTTATTTTCTTAATGGATCTGTAACTGTCTATGCTTAAGGGACAAGCACCTCTCTGTTCCTATGACACAACACCTCTAACATATTTTACTATTGAGACCTATTTGTGACAGCTATTACTGCTCCATTCAAAGACGACTTTCTTTAGTCTCCTCTAGTTAAGGAATGTCGAAAATTGAAGGTCCTGGGAAGTAGCTACAGTTTGACTGACTTTTAATGAACCTCAGAAGATATATTTAGTAGGTCTCTTTTGAAAGCATGAAGGGAAATGATGAAGGATTTAAAAATTTTGTTATATACAATACCCCTATTATTTAGTACTAGAGGCCCGGTGCACAAAAATTTGTGCACTTGGGGGGGAGGGGGGGTTCCTCAGCCCGGCCTGTGCCCTCTCGCAGTCTGGGACCCCTCGGGAGATAACGACCTGCTGGCTTAGGCCTGCTCCTGGGTGGCAGAGGGCAGGCCCAATCCCTAGGTGCAGCCCCTGGTCAGGCTCAGAGCAGGGCTGATTGGGGAGTTGGGGCGCCGCCCCCTGTCATGCACAGAGCAGGGCGGATTGGGAGGTTGCGATGCCACCCTCAGTCACGCTCAAGGTAGGGACGATTGGGGGGTTGAAGCACCGCCCCCTGTCACACTCAAGGCAGGGTCGATGGGGAGGTTGCGGCGCCACCCCCTGTCA
>NW_005354385.1:6412173-6412538 GCF_000412655.1 Myotis brandtii | reverse complement strand
CTTGGTTGGCAGTTAATTTGCATATCGCCCTGATTAGCCAATAGGAAGGGTAGCGGTCGTACGCTAATTACCATGTTTCTCTTTTATTAGATAGGACTAGAGGCCCGGTGCACGAATTCGTGCATGGGTGGGGTCCAGCCTGCCCACCCCAATTGGGGCTGCAGGAGGTTGGCCGGCTGGCCCTGCCGCAGTACGTGTCATAGCGACCAGTCGTTCCAGTTATTTCGGTTGCTTGGCTTTTTTATATACTAGGTGTACCGGTTAATAATGCGGATTTTGTAATCAAAGAAAACAGGATAATTTCAAGAGAAACATCAGAAGTGCTTTATTCAAAGTAATGTCCATCGCTAGCTACACATTTCCCC
>NW_005354385.1:6406166-6411899 GCF_000412655.1 Myotis brandtii | reverse complement strand
GACGTTCTTTGTCTTTCACATAGAAATCATCACTTTTAAAGTGTTTAAACCAGCATTCACAAGTATATTGAGATGGAGCATGTTCACCATAAGCTTCCTGAAGTATACGATAACTTTCAGCAGCACTTCAAAATAAATGAATTAAAACTTCCTGCAAATGCTCTTTTTTTGGCACAAAATTAGACATTTTTGAGCATAAAAATACCTATGATGTTAACGCCTTCAGAAAATTTGACATAAGAAGTTTTGAAGCTTGTTGTCAATACAACAAAATAGCATACATATCAAATTGCATATATATCAACATATGTGTAACTCCAGCTATTGAAAAAAATCCACATTATTAACCAGTACACCTAGTATATAGATAATTTTTAAATAATAGCATATAGAATTAAAAATTGTTCGTTACTGAATTTTTTTTGATAACTGACAACTCGCAAGCTCTTATATTTTTCAAATAATTTTTCATTTTATAATGAATTGGTCCAAAGAAAGAACATTTTTATATCTTTAGTAGAAACTGGCAGCTGTGGTTTCCATGTAATACCAAAATGAATTCTACTCATTTACTTGCTTTCCATTTCCTAGTTTATTTCTGCTCTAAAGAAATTCTTTTGCCAGTTTTTTTCTATTCTATAATTTTAAGGTATAAAAATAATTGTTTTCTTATTAACACATTAAAAATAATTTTCCCTCAAGGTATTAATATGTTGTATCCTAATTATAATAAAATTTTATGTTGGCTTCTATTCTAATCTTTGTGGGGTTTTTTTGGCTCAATCCCTTCACCTTTTTCACCCAGCCTTCCTATCATAGTCTTGGTTACATAATTAATTTCCATGTGATTGGGTTTTACATTTGATCTGATAAAAACATATTGTACTCAGAGAATATATTGTGTATATTATCCTAAATTATTTCTAGTTTTTGGTAGTTCCATGTACATTTGAAAAAAGATTTCAACTCTGCCTTAGTTTACTCACTTTACATAGTTCCAATGTGCATGAATTTAGTTACCATGTTTTAGTTAAATAACATCAATCTCCCAACAACAAGCCTTGAATACCTTAAGCATGGAACCTAGGCAAGCCTGCTTAGATTTTGAACTACAGAATTATGAATTAGTAACAGGTGGTATTTTAAACTATTTAATTTGCAGTATTTTGTTAGAGAAAGTTTTAAAAAACAAATAAACTGAAACTCTGTTCAGTTTCTTAATCTTTATTTCTCTGTTCTTCAAATTTGATTACTTTTTTAAAAAAATGTATTTTATTGATTTTTTACAGAGAGGAAGGGAGAGGGATAGAGAGTCAGAAACATCGATGAGAGAGAAACATCGATCAGCTGCCTCCTGCACACCTCCTACTGGGGATGTGCCCGCAACCAAGGTACATGCCCTTGACCTGAATCAAATCTGGGACCCTTCAGTCCACAGGCCGACGCTCTATCCACTGAGCCAAACCCGTTAGGGCAATTTTTTTTACTTTATACTGGTCATTGTAGTTACTCTTTGTAAGGAAGTGGCTAGATTATGTTGTCTTCCTTTAAGAAGTGTTGAGTTTTGTTCTGTCAGGTAGTTATATAATTGGAGGATCTTTTAGGTTTTTGTCAGGCTTTGTTTTCTTTGTGAGGCAGACCTATTTTGATATTGAACTAAATTCTAGGGACCTTTACTCCTAAAATGTGGTGTGTTGGGGGTTTCAACTGAATGTCGGAAATGTTCTCTCTACTCTAGTTGGCTGGAGTGTTAGTCTGTTTGGCCTGCCATAACTTAATACCATATATTAGGTGACTTAAACAACCAAAATGTATTTTCTCACAGTTCTGGAGACTGGAAGTCCAAGATCAAAGTCCCAAGAGGGTTGGTGTCTAGTGAGGACTCTCCCCTTGGGATGCAGATGGCCGCCATCTCACTGTGTGCTCACATGATCTCTTTCTGTGTGTGAGGAGAGAGAGAGAGAGCTTTCTAGTATCTCTTCTAAGGACACTTAATCCTGCTGGATTAGGGCCCTATTCTTATGATCTCATTTTACCTTAATCACTTTGCTAGAGGCCCAGTCTCCAAATACTGCTACACTGGCAGGTAATTACAGATGGATTTTGTGGGGACACAGACATTCAGTTCATAACAGGCAGAAATTCCAAAAACTCCAGCATTGCACTACCTTTCAGCCCCATAGTAGGTGATCTCTGCTACACTTCATCTTGAGTCTCATTGTGTGTGTGTGTGTGTGTGTGTGTGTGTGTGTGTGTGCGCGTGTGCGCTGGGAGTGGTGTTGATTAACAAGAAGCATGTGTTCAGAAATCTGGTCTCTGTCTCTGAGTTGCTCTACTAGGGCTGGTTTTCCTTATGTTGGGACAGGAAAGTCTTCCCAGGCAGAAATCTGGGGCCATTGTGAGGTTCATTTCATATTACCTTTCTCTGAAAGATCTCAGACCTGCACTGACTGTTATTCATTTTCTGAACACAGTTGCCTCATATATTTTGGCCTTTTTTATACTTGTTTTTGGTAGAATAGCAGATCTGGTACCAGATATTTTGTCATGGTTGGAAGCAGATCAGTCATGAGTTCTTATTTCCAAACATAGTTGGAGGAGCTTTAAAGATCTCTTGTGGGCATTCTTATTTTATATAGTTAATTTTTTTTATTACTGATAGAGCCTATTTTATTAAAAGTTTTATGAGTAGACTTGAATTCTTTTTAAAGCTATGTGTTGAACATAATGGACTCTGTGGAAGGGGAGCCTTATTTATGGACTGTTTCTTTATGATATTGTTAGAGTCTTTCTGAAATGTTTCACTGGGTAGATGAAGCTCTCTATAGGTAGTAATCAAAACCTGGTGATGAAATGTTATGGCTTACACCCACGAAACCCTGGAAATTTAGCAGGTAGGCCCCAGGAGAGCTCATTTAACTCTCTTACTTTCTATGCATTTGACATAGGATAATGTGAGCTATGGCTCCAACACTGGGCAAAATGACATGCTCTAAAAGAATGTTTCCTTAATTATAATATTTAAAATTTTTCCAGGAGTTTAAAATGCTCCTAAGTACATAACTTAACTGCTATTTTGTTCACTTGAAAAATGGAATTCTTTTTGGCAAGCTATTATAAAATCTTCAGATTTTATACTTTTCACAAAGAGTAATCATGAGCCCTACATGTGTAGAGAGTAATACTCTGCTGGATAGGGTATTCAAATCAGGGCTTTTAATTTTCTAAATAATTAGTCAAATAAAAATATTCTGTTTAGATATTTTTGAAATTATTAGAAGGGTTTTGGAGGGTATTGCATAGGTTTCACATTTAATTGTGTTTCACATGGCCAAAATTGTGTGTCAAGATTTGATAATTGATTCTGGTTTCTCAGATCAAAGAGGAAAGGATAGATTCTTAGATGTTGGATCTACTGCAGATATTGTGTAAGAATATTTTTCTATCCGTGCCTATCACACCATGTGCTAAATGAAATTTCTGAGTAGACTAAAGATTTACCCATAAAAGAGAAACAGTATATATACACAAGAGAATATAGGTCAGCGGTTCTCAACCTGTGGGTCGCGACCCCTTTGGCGGTCGAATGACCCTTTCACAGGGGTCGCCTAAGACCATCCTGCATATCAGATATTTACATTACGATTCATAACAGTAGCAACATTACAGTTATGAAGTAGCAACGAAAATAATTTTATGGTTGGGTCACAACATGAGGAACTGTATTAAAGGGCCAGAAGGTTGAGAACCACTGATATAGGTAAATATTTAATCTTCAGGTAGTTGAAAACACTGGTGAAAGATACTATTAAAAGAAAAGAATGATAGATCTGTTCAGCACAAATAAAACTCCACCATAAGCAAAGGGAAAAGATGAGCATGAAGTTGGCAACCTTTTGATGCATGGGATGACACTCAACCAACTGAGCCACACCAGCGAGGGCAATATAGTATATTTTTGGAGTGTTTTAAAACTATATATGAAACATTCACATATTGCTAGTGGGAACATAAAATGGTACAGATGCTTTGAAAAACTGCCACATCCTAATAAAATTAAATAGAGTTACTGTGAGATTCAGCAATTCTCCTAGGTATATACCAAAGAGGTGTAAAAGCATGCATCCACACAAAAATTTGTACATAAGCATTCATTGCAGCATTGCCTTATTTATATTAACCAAGAAGTTAAAAAAAAAAAACCGGAATGTTCATCAACTGGTGGTGAAATAAAATAAGGTATTATCTATACAATGGAATAATATTCAGCAATAAAACGAAGTGAAGTACTGATACATTCTTAAACATGGGTGAATCTTAAAAACATTGTGCTAACTTAAAGAAGGCAGTCAGGAAAGACCGTATGCTGCATGATTTTATTTATATGAAAAATCCAGAATAGGAACCTATAGAGATACAAAGTAGATTAGTGGTCTGGGGTGGAGAGGATGGGGCGAGACTATACTGTGACTGCCAATGGGTATGGACTTCTTTTTAGGGTAATGAAAATGTTCTAAAATTAGATAGCAGTGATAGTTTCACAAGTCTCTAATTATATTAAAAACATCAAATTGTGAATATAAATTTATTCACACTTTACCTGGGCAAATTTTATTAGTGAATTATATTTCAGTAAAGCTGTTTTAAAAAGTTCATGTAAATGTTATTTATTATTATTAACTACTAGTGGCCTGGTGCATGGATTCATGCACATTGAAAGGAAATTAATTAGAATTATTGGGGTGGCACCTTGGCTCAAAGGGCGTCTGCAGAGTGAGTGGGGGTCCCTCTGGCAAGTGAAGTCCCTCAGCCTGGCCTGTGGGGATTGGGCTAAAACCGGTTCTCTGACATACCGAGAACCGCAGCTGCCAAGTCACCACAGCTCAGCAGCTCCTGTGTTGAGCATCTGCCTCCTGGTGGTCAGTGCGCATCATAGGTACTGGCTGGTCGGACAGTCGGATGGTCACTTAACCTTTTATATATAGATATTTAGAAGACACTTTATTGGTGCACCTTACAACATTTAATTTATTGAGTGATATAATTTAAAATTAAAATTAGTAAAAATACCGTATCTTCTGAAGTTTTTTTCATAGTTCTTTTATATTTAGCAAAAGCAAAGGCAGGGCTTATTCTATGCCTTACTTAGTATTTTATGTTACATAAGATATGTCCTAATTTTTGTGTGTGCTGATATCTTATAGAAAAAGCCACAAATGAGTACAACACTACGGAAGATTGGAGTCTTATTATGGACATATGTGACAAAGTTGGAAGCACTCCTAATGGGTAAGATGCCCACCATGCTCAGTAAATGTCTAGGGACTTAGTAACCTGTGTCTCTTTTCTTGGTGTAACTTAGAAAAGAAAATGGGGTTTTACTATTTATTTTGGGGGGAATAAAAATAAAGTGATCATGGTGGCAGGATTTATGGGATAGACCTTATCCTTAAAGAACAAATGGAAAAGAATTCAACTGAAAACCTGAGATAAATTAAAATACATAAATCCAGTAGAGATAAATTAAAATACACAAATTCAGTGGCACAGTAGAGACATATTAACAATGTATTGACTAGTTGTTCAGGAATTTCTCTTGTAACTTAGACATGTATGGGAGTCTTTTAATAATGAAGTAGATAAATGTAATAGGTAATATGCTGAAAAATCTTTCAGTAATGAATAGGTAAATAACATCATAATGAAAAAAGTGAATATAAAAAAGGGTACTTT
>NW_005354385.1:6369736-6405751 GCF_000412655.1 Myotis brandtii | reverse complement strand
GGATTCATGCACATTGAAAGGAAATTAATTAGAATTATTGGGGTGGCACCTTGGCTCAAAGGGCGTCTGCAGAGTGAGTGGGGGTCCCTCTGGCAAGTGAAGTCCCTCAGCCTGGCCTGTGGGGATTGGGCTAAAACCGGTTCTCTGACATACCGAGAACCGCAGCTGCCAAGTCACCACAGCTCAGCAGCTCCTGTGTTGAGCATCTGCCTCCTGGTGGTCAGTGCGCATCATAGGTACTGGCTGGTCGGACAGTCGGATGGTCACTTAACCTTTTATATATAGATATTTAGAAGACACTTTATTGGTGCACCTTACAACATTTAATTTATTGAGTGATATAATTTAAAATTAAAATTAGTAAAAACACCATATCTTCTGAAGTTTTTTTCATAGTTCTTTTATATTTAGCAAAAGCAAAGGCAGGGCTTATTCTATGCCTTTCTTAGTATTTTATGTTACATAAGATATGTCCTAATTTTTGTGTGTGCTGATATCTTATAGAAAAAGCCACAAATGAGTACAACACTACGGAAGATTGGAGTCTTATTATGGACATATGTGACAAAGTTGGAAGCACTCCTAATGGGTAAGATGCCCACCATGCTCAGTAAATGTCTAGGGACTTAGTAACCTGTGTCTCTTTTCTTGGTGTAACTTAGAAAAGAAAATGGGGTTTTACTATTTATTTTGGGGGGAATAAAAATAAAGTGATCATGGTGGCAGGATTTATGGGATAGACCTTATCCTTAAAGAACAAATGGAAAAGAATTCAACTGAAAACCTGAGATAAATTAAAATACATAAATCCAGTAGAGATAAATTAAAATACACAAATTCAGTGGCACAGTAGAGACATATTAACAATGTATTGACTAGTTGTTCAGGAATTTCTCTTGTAACTTAGACATGTATGGGAGTCTTTTAATAATGAAGTAGATAAATATAATAGGTAATATGCTGAAAAATCTTTCAGTAATGAATAGGTAAATAACATCATAATGAAAAAAGTGAATATAAAAAAGGGTACTTTGGGGAGATGTAGCAATTAAGCTGAATTGATTATACTTTAGAAGTTTAGAAGACTGATGAAAGCATGTTTTAATATTACAGTTTTTCAGGGTGCATTCATGCATGTTTACACTGAAACCTTAAAGACTGTTTATCTTGCTCACTTTTTTGAAAATAAGAATTTGCTGTCTGAAAGCTAAGTCTGTCTTGAACAAATGAAAATATATTTTTATATGATAATAGTTCTCTTGTGTTGACGGACCTTTTTTGAAATGATTTGGCTCTTGGTTTTGGAATATGTAACTTTTGCAACAAGCTTTTTTTTTTTTTAACTTCTACAGGTTTATGAACAAAAGATTGTGTAGAGTCGTTTTATAGATTTATTCCTGTAATGAAGTAAAGTTTGCAGGATTTTATTTTTAAATTTAAAGTTTTTTGGTAGTAGTATACCTCATATTTTTAATGTTTGATTTGAAATTCTGAATAAATACTTAACCTTCTTCATTTTTTTCTTAGAGCAAAAGATTGCCTAAAAGCCATAATGAAAAGGGTAAATCATAAGGTTCCTCATGTTGCTCTGCAGGCATTAACTGTAAGTAAAAGTCGTTATTATTTTATCAAAATTTTAAATGTATATTTATTTTATTAAGTTAAGATACTATCTCAACATATTTGTATTGATTTTTATTTTAATTACAGCTTCTTGAGGCTTGTGTGGCAAACTGTGGAAAAATATTTCATTTAGAAGTATGTTCCCGTGATTTTGCAACAGAAGTACGTGCTGTGATAAAAAATAAGGTAATTTTTTAAAAGATATTTAAGTTATTAAAATATGTATGTACTCTATGTCATTTTAACTATATGAGCATTAATAAAGTATTATAAATCAAATCAATTTTAGATAAATTTGTAATGAAATACTGTTCTAAAATTTGATGTTTGCACTTGTAGCACCAAAAACTGTTTTCTTTCCCAAAGCATAATGCTAATGATAGTAGCTGGTCTTCACTGATGGTTAGTTGGCAGCTGCTGCTTTAGGCATTTTACATGTACTCTTGTTTAATGTGTTGACAACACTTAGGAGTTAGCTTCTCTTGCCATTCTTATTTTATAGATGCAGAAACTGAGGGTTAGAAGTTAAGTAACTTGTCCAAAGTCATGCCAGCTAGTAAGTAGCATAGCTGAGGTTCAGGTTCAGGTTTCTGTTACCAGAGTCCAGATGAATCACTGTTCTGTACTGATTCCCATTAGAGATGGAGAGCAAAGGGGGCTTTTAGTTTAGAGCAGGATGGAGGGGGTCTTCACTACAGGGTTGGTGTTACTGATTTCTTTGAAATGGAAACTCTTGAAGCACCAGATTTTTGTTTGGTTGACATAAAAATCTTAATGTTAAGAAAACATAGGAAAAGTGATCTCTGAATATAAAAGATTTGTTGTCATTACAGTAAGGCTTAGAAATTGATGTTCAAAAAGGGTAATTTCTCAAGAAATAACTGTATCTTAAAATGTAAATAGGCACTTATCAAGTACTCATCCAGGCTAGGGATTGTTGGCCTTTTGTTGATGTTCAAGCAAAGAAAATTTTGGTGATAATTCTCTTTGTTGTTAAATAATTCACGTACTAATTTTAACCACAATTGTTTTTTCTTTACCTTTTTTTAAAGGCTCATCCTAAAGTATGTGAAAAATTGAAATCTTTAATGGTGGAGTGGTCAGAAGAATTTCAAAAGGACCCTCAGTTTAGTCTGATATCTGCAACTATTAAATCTATGAAAGAAGAAGGAATTACTTTTCCTCCAACAGGTTCTCAGGTAAGAGCTTCATTCAAACCCATGGTTGACCCTATACTATTTTGAGGGTATGTATTTTATGTAAAATCTGGGCAAGGTCTGTTTTAATCATGCTATGATAAGGGCTAGGGAAAGAGACTAAGAAGAGGAATATATATATATTAGACTATAGACTAAAGAGACAAAAAGAATCTTTATAGCTGACCAGGTCTAAGGATTCAAGGTACATTTTTAGGACAGAAGTCTTATAAGTAAAAAAAAAAGCAAGCATTTTCCTGCTCTGTCCTTTCTGCATGTCATTCTTAAAAAAATCTGTGTTAACAAACTGGTTGATGATTCAGAATCCTGGACATATCTGTCTTCTATACCTTTAAGTTTAAGCATGACCTTCTTTAGTCCTCTGCTATGCCTGAAGAGCTGCACAATGAGTAGTAAAAGGGGGCTTAGCAAGCATTCCTAGAACTGCACTCCTTGTCTTTGCCGTTCCTCCTCCTCAGTAGTTTTCATGGCTTCTTGCTGCCACTTCTCTTGTAGCTCTCCGCCTGTAGTGATACAGCACCTCTCACTGAGTAAGGGACCTTGGATTATTTAGATCAGGAAGTGCAATCGGGAAAGGTTATTATTCATGCGCTTTCTGTATGCCAAGTTCTGTGTCAGCTACTAAGACTTATGTGGGGTATAAGCCAGTTGTGTCCTTTTTGAGTTTATAATGTTTTCATGAAAATTCTGATCTTTTATTTTAGTATTTGAAAACAACTACTTAAAGTTATCATAAAGAACTTCACTTTTAAATGAAACTCATTAGTTAATATCAGTTTTATTTTAAATTAGCATGTGTGAGTAATTATAGAGCTTGTGTTTTCTTTGAAAGGATAGTTGTGTTTATTTTAGTTGTACATTTACAGACTGTCTCGACTGCTGCCAAGAATGGTACGTCATCGAACAAAAACAAAGAAGATGAAGACATAGCTAAAGGTAAGTTATCAAACGTGTAATTTGGTATTACTGGAAACATCCTGGCCAAAACAACTTATTGAAATAAATATTATAATAAAACTGGGTATACTTTTAGTATTTTAGTATTTTCAAAGCTAGACACTAATAGAGTCTGAAAAGTAAGGAAAACAATTGACGTGATAAGATTAATTCATTATCTTTGTCAGTAATATGTATTTAATGTCCTACCTTTGGAGAGCTTACATTTCACCTTTTCTTTAATGCCAAAGTTATGAGTCAAGCACAGAAATATATGTTCACGGCTTGTCCTATATGGAAAGCTACCCATTTTATAATGTCACAATCTGTTTGCTATAAAAATAATAGCTGCTGTATATGACAGACTGTTATAATCAGGAATGAGCAAAAACCTTATTTTAAAAAATGTCATGATTCTCTGCCCCTCAAGAAAGTTAACTGCTTAGTGTTTAATTAAACAAAATACTGACTTGCTTTATTCTTACTAAATATTACATTATCTAATATTTCTTTTTAAATTTTGAAAAATCAGAACTAATTCTGGCTACCTTTCTTTTGCATTTTAATTTTTCAAACTAGCTATTGAATTATCATTGCAAGAGCAGAAGCAGCAGCACACGGAAACAAAATCCTTATATCCATCTGCAGAAGTTCAGTTAAATAATAAAGTTGCAAGGAAAGTGAGAGCTTTATATGATTTTGAAGCTGTTGAGGACAATGAACTCACCTTTAAACATGGTGAAATTATTATTGTTTTGGATGACAGGTATGTTTTCAGTCATTATTTCTGGAATATTTTGAAGTTCAGGATCATATCCTTACTTTAGAACCCTGGATACTCAGCTTTTTTACTTCAGTATATCATAGGACCTGTTCATATCTTAATTGTTTTTCCTAAAATAAAACTTACAAAAGTTAGACGAGATAATATGATTTTCTTGTTGTTTTGTTAAATTTGATTTTACTTTATATCTTACATAAAAGATGTATAAAGTGAGTATCACAGTTGGGAAACATAAATATTCAGTTATCTAAATGCATTTACATTGGGGATTTTGTATACAAAAATTACTGGCAAGTCAACTTTAGGAAGACATATAGCTATATTATCTTTGGTCAAAGCAACCAAAAGCTATGCTCGGCTCCTCCCTAATTCTTAAAATGAGGACACAGTTCTATCTTCTAAAACCTAGAATAAAGTAAGGGAGTTAAAATTACTATACAGGTCTGGCTGGTGTGGGTCAGTGGTTGAGAGTTGATCCATGAACCAAAAGGTCACAGGTTCTATTCCCGGTCAGGGCACATGCCCGGGTTGTGGCCCAATCCACATTAGAGGGCTTGTAGGAGGCAGCTGATAAATGTTTCTCTCTATGTTTCTATCCCTCTCCCTCTAGAATAAATAAAAAATATTTTATTTTATTTTATATTTTTCTTGATTTCAGAAAGGAAGGGAGGAGGAGAGAGAGATAGATTCTCAGCGATGAGAGAGAATCATTGATTGGCTGTCTCCTGCACACTCCACACTGGGGACCAAACCCGAAACCCGGGCATGTGCCCTGAGCCAGAATTGAACAATGACCTCCTGGTTCATAGGTCAATGCTCAACCACTGAGCCATGCCAGCCGGGCATAAACAAAAAACATTTAAAAACCTAAATAAATAAAATTGCTATGCATGTAATTGTATGGAATTCTATGTGAATGCCATAAAAGAGGCAGTGTTGGGGTCCAGAAGAGAACAGATTTGCATGTGGTGCAAGCATCTGGGAAAGAAGGCTTATCCAGAGTCCATTTCAGATGAACTTTGATTTTGAAAGGACAGAAAAAAATTGCAATAACTGAGAATAGGAAAACAAAGGTCTCAGGCAGTCAAGGTAACACTGTGTTCACAGAAGTTTTTTCCTTTTTTAAAAATAACCCTTTGGAATGAGCACATGACCCCTGAAGGAGAGTAAATAGATGTGAAGGTGAAGAGATAGTGTGGGCTCTGAATGGTGACAGTCTGAAAGGTCAGGCTTCTGAGTGTTGTTTTAGTGAGAATATTTACAAAAGAACCTAGGTTTACACTTCTGAAACTCTTACCCTATATAATAAAAGCCTAATATGCTAAGTGTCCGATCGTCCAGTCGGCCGTTCAACCAATCAAAGCGTAATATGCTAATGATATGCTAAGGCCGCTCAATCACTCGCTATGACATGCACTGACCACCAGGGGGCAGACAGTTGACTGGCTGATCAGTTGCTATGACGTGCACTGACCACCAGGGGGAAGACACTCGGACCAGTAGGTGAGCTTCCTGCTGGGGTCTGAGCGATTGGGCTGGACACGCCCTGGAGTTCTCCCACAGTCCCTTCCCGGCTGGCCAACCTCCCGTGTCCCTCCCCGGCCCCGATCGTGCACTGTTGGGGTCCCTCGGCCTGGCCTGCGCCTTCTCACAATCTGGGACCTCTCAGGGGATGTCAGAGAACCAGTTTCGGCCCGATCCCACAGGCCAGGCCGAGGGACCCCACTGGTGCATGAATTCGTGCACTAGGCCTCTCGTATAATTATAAAATTAAAGACATAAAATAAATAAAAACAAATCTAAAAAGGAGTAGTTTTTACTCTGAGATTCAAATTTTGAGCATTACTTTTATGTAATAAAAATTTTTCTAAAAGAAATTGCTGGCTCACAAGGTAGGTAAAGCACAGGTACTTCATCGCTATCTCCAGAATGTCTGTATTACCCTGTGCTGTGTTAACCAAATCTCTGAGTTTTTCTTTTGTAACTGTGTGAGTCCTTCATAAATATTCTGTCTCTTGACATTCTTTGGTGTTTGTGTGGCATTATATACCTATTATAGTCTACAAGCTTGCACTGAGTAAAGGGTTATGTTATTGTGCTGCACATGTTATTTTTACTGATGTCTAATTAAAGCACAAATTCATTAAATTATTTAGACTCTTACAAAACGATTTTCAGTTGAGACTTAACACTACAAAAAAGAACTTTTTTTTTTCTTTGTAACTGCTAAGAGAATTCAACATGAATGTGATGGAATGTGTAAGTTGATTGCCCTTGTTTTGAAGACAGAATATTCCAGTCTTAAAATTGCCATAGACATACTTATCAGCATGTATAGGTTAAATGTTGTCATTCTGGGTGATTGGTTATCACTGCAAGATTTTAAACAAAGGCAAACTGAAGTTAAGT
Source organism: Myotis brandtii (assembly GCF_000412655.1). Lineage (NCBI taxonomy): Eukaryota > Metazoa > Chordata > Mammalia > Chiroptera > Vespertilionidae > Myotis > Myotis brandtii. Next base: position 6,398,782 of record NW_005354385.1, on the reverse strand, counting down.
AGCAGTCTTAGGTTAAAATCAGGTCATCTAGAATCTAGATTCTAGATGATTCAGAATATGACTGTATTCACTGTATTTATATTGCTGTGGAAATGAAAGCATAAAATAAAGAATTTCACATATAGAACTTGAAAAAGTCCCTTGAAAATACAGCATTCTTGGACTTCAATTGAAGAAACATAGAACTGATAGAAAAGGCACAATTTCTTATTAACAGTGTACCAAAAGGCTTTTTACTTTTTCCATTTTTAGCTTTATCTCACCACTCCTTGTTTGTTCTGTATATACCATTTCAAATAAGTGGAATTCTTGCAGTTCCAAAAATGCCATGTTGTGATTAGACTTTTGTGGCATTGTACATTTGGTTCTCTCTGCCTGGAAAGCCCTGTCAAAGGAAGCAAGCGCATTTAGAAAAGAAAAGGAACTTTACTTGCAAGGAAGGTTTGCAAGGGAGTCCCAAGTTTAGAAAGATTGTTCCCAAATTAAAAAGTAAAATAGGTAATTTTAAGAAAAGACCCCCACATGATTACTAAGTTTCCAGGTTTACTATTTGTATGTTTGTTGCAGAAATAGCACTTTTCTCACATGATTATCATATCCATAAAAGGCTTCATTTATCTTCAGCCATTGTCGTAAAAGGTATGAGAGGGTCTTTTCCCTGCCAGGTATCAAGGCATATTAATAAGCTATAGCAAGTAAATTGTTTTAGTTAGGAAGTCAGTATCTTAAAAGAGAGGCTAGGTTTAGGTTTATTTTGAGCCCCAAAATGAGACAAAATGACTTTGTTTACCTCAGTGTATTTTATTTCTTTGGTCTTTAATTTTCTTGCTTAACCAGAATGGAGAAGGGCATTTTTATTTCCTCAGCCCTCATTTCCTTTTCCTTCTGGTGAGTGCGAACTGAAACATCAAAACCCATGTCAGATTTTATAACCTCTGGGAAGCCTTTAACCCTTCCTCGGCCTTGACCTGTAAATTAGGAGTTCCATCTTGGTGCCAGCATGTGAATTATGACTTAGTAAATTCTCTTTGTTGTACTTTTTAAATGAAATAAAGTTGCAGAATCATAGAAGTTAATTTATCCTTAAGTTTCATCTTTAAGAATGCCTGCTCAATAAGTAAGATTTTTGAAAAGGAATAGATAAACTTATCATTATTTTCAGATTTTATGATTGTCCATATAGGATGTCCAAGAGAATTGGTGGACAAACTATTAAAACTGATAAGAGTTCATCAAGGTTGTTGGCTACAAGCTCAACATATAAAATCAATGGTATGCTTTTCTATAATCACAACTATTTAGAAAGTATAATGGAAAAAGATGCCACTCTCAACAGTAACAAAAATTATAATGATCTTGGAATAAATAAACCTAACAAAGATATATAAGGCCTTCATGGACAAAATTATATAAAATTCTTTTAAAGAAATATAAATTCATACAACATTTACTGGGTTCATGGTAAAGAAACCTTAATATTGTAGATTTCATTTTTCTCATATGAATGCATAAATTCAGTGCATTTCCAATTAAAATCCCAACAACTTTTTATAGAGAACTTGAAACATTTAAATTAATATAGAAATGTGAACGGATGAGAGGGTCCTTTCCCTGCCAGGTAACAAAGCATATTAATAAGGTGTAGTAAATAAATATAGACTATTACAACAGAATAGAATCCAGAAATAGGTTCATGAACAGATAGCAGCTTGCTGTTTGAAAGATAGGATATCATAAATCAGTAAAAAAGGTATTTTTCAGTAAGTTTTGCTGGTGTGAATGGTTCTTTATATGGTACAAATAAAATTTTATTCAGCTTCACACAGTACATAAAATTTCATTCCAGATGAATTAAAGAGAGGGATAAAAAAGAAAACTAAAACTATTAAGTACAAGTATATAGAAGAGATTTAGGAATTTAAGGATGAAGATTTCTTTCAAATAAAAGTGTAATCCATAAAAAGATTGTTAAATTTGATAACATGGAACAAAAAACACAGTGGAATAAAAGAAACCATACACATTTGTTAATAGACAAATGACAGTTTGAGAGAAGGTATTTTCATAATGAAGTTCAGACAAACAATAGCTATCCAGAATACAGAAAGAACTACAGATCCATGAAAAAATGCAAAAACCCAGTGGGGGCAAAAATGCACAGGAGACCTGAATGAGCAGTTTGTATACTCTGAAAGGCCAGCAAGCACACATGGATACTGGGTAAGTGCAGATGAGCACAGCAGATGTGATTTCTCTCCTGCATGATAACGTGTTGCTTGGATAGTTAATGTGCACGAGGGGAAATGACTTTCTCACATGCTACTTAGGGAAAGAGTGTGAATTGCCATAACCCCTTTAGGAAACATTTGGCACTATCTAATAAAATGGGAAATGCTTATATCATATCTACTAGAGGCCCAGTGCACGAAATTCATGTATGGGAGAGGGTCGTCCCTCAGGCTGGCCTGTGCCCTCGGGGGATGTCCGACTGCCGGTTTAGGGGATCGGGCCTAAACCGGCAGTCGGACATCCCTTTTACAATCCGGGATGCTGCATGCACCAGTGACTATACTTTTCATACAGGTGAAAGGCATCTTGCTGTTGTATGGGCAGCTACATCTTTTTGCCCTGATTATAAAAAGTAGTACATAACATGATCCTTCTGAGGCAGTAGTACCATTTTCCCCATCTAATGGGTGGAAAAACTGAAGCAGAGAGAAGTTAAGTAATTAGCTTTGTCATACAGTTACAAGGGCTGACCACAGAATGTGCAAGCCAGAGTCCATGCAGATCATCGCTGCATCATCCTGTTTTTTTAGTGTTAGAGTAGCCTTGCCAGGTTTGAATTTTGAAATCTAAGAGACTGTTCCCAATATATAGGGTAAGGTCCCTAGGCCTGGCTGGTGATCAGGGCCAATCTGTGGGGCGACTGGCGGACGGGGCAATCAGGGGCCCCCCGCTGGCACCCACCTTGGCTGGCATACTGGCGCCGCCCACTGGCCAGCCCCACCCCCCGATTGCCGTCACTGGTTGCCTACCTCTCGGTGTGGGGGGCAGACACTCAATACAGAAGCGTCCTGCGTTGAGCATCTGCTCCCTGGTGGTCAGTGTGCGTCATAGCCACCGGTTGTTCCGAAGTTCGGTCGATTTGCATATTAGGGTTTTATTATATAGGATGGCCCATCAAGTCCATGTTTGTGCATAAGCCTAGAGAGAAGTGTTGCAGGTGTCCCCCCGAATCTAGAGTGATCATTGTCTCAATCTTTGTAATGGTGTAATATTGGAATTCCTAAATGTCCATCTGTAAGGGAATGGATAAATCAAATATGCCATATTTGTATGATAGAACTTTAAAAAGGATAAACATCTGAAAAAAATCTGAAAGTATTAAAATATAATTGAAAAGATCTATAATTATATAGAGTTGGCTTAAAGATATTTGTAAATGAATAAAAAATATACTGACAAGAAGGCTACATAGCAGCTTTATGGTGGTGGTGTGGTAGGATAGATGTGGGTTGTTGATAAAGGGGACTTCAGTGTTATCTATAATCTTTTTATTATTTTAAAAGCCTGGAATTGTATGTGAACAATTGCTAATTCTAAATGTAAGTATGAGAATACGGATTTGTTTTATTTGTGCTTTTCTATATCTTTTATTAAATTTAAGACCTACTTTTAAATATAATTGGATGTGAACTGGTATTTTTCAAAGTAGGCTAAATTTAATTTTTATCATAATTCATCTTGACACAAATGCATTGAAATGTATAGGAACAAATGACATTTTTGCACTATATTTTTAGTGATGCCAACTGGTGGAAAGGAGAAAATCATAGAGGAATAGGACTCTTCCCATCTAATTTTGTAACAACTAATTTAAACATGGAGTCGGAGGCAGGTAAGTTAAATCTTAGGGAAGGTTAAATTGATTCAAGTTTTTTTCATTTGAATTTTATGCTTCAATTTTGAATATAAAGTAAATTGGCATTTAATTCTTGTTTTAAAACATTTATAGGCAATACAATTTAACCTAGTTCTTACCATTTTTAAGGGGTTAACTTATCCATGTCAATTCCAAGAATTATTTCTTTATCATGGTGTTTTAAATCTTTTGAGAGTTAACATATGTAGTGACATATGATGCCTAAGATAATTTGTGACCAATTAAATATTTAAATCAACCTATTTATGATTTAAGAGGCAGTTTATGTCGGTTCAATACAAAGGATACTGGTTTTATTCATCATTGAACCACAGTATTGAAGGAGGGGCAGTGGGGCTAGGGGCTGGTTGACAAGTGCCAACTGTGGTTACAGGGGTTAGGAGAGACTTTTCCCCACCTTGATTTGATCCTAGGATACTCCAGACAATAATATTGTTATCAAGATGGTAGGTTTCCCTCAGCTGCTCTCAACCTTGCAGAGAAAGCTTCCATTTGTGATGCAGGCAGGGAGGTGAGGGGAGCTGAGTGTAAGGAACAGCTAATAATAATACTAATGATGGTGGTGATCAGAAATAAAAGAGCTCAGGGCTGTTTGAGCAGTCATGTATCAGGCATTTTGCTAAGTCCTCTGCTTACACTATTTAATCCTCACAAGTCTGTGAGATGGGTAATTTTGTTAACCCATTTTACAGATAAGGAAACTGAGGCTGAGGGCTTATGTAATAGGTGATAGAGCTGGGATTCTAAAGTCAGCCAGTCTGTCCTCATACTGATTCATTATAGGACATGTTGGTGCCAATCCTTACCAATTCTAGAGCACTTAAATTGAAAGCTCTGTGCATTGTATATAACAGTGATTTTCAACTTTTTGCATCTTGTGGCACACAAACTATTAAAATTCTTGCGGCACACTGGTTGAAGATTGCTGCTGTATAACATCCTTTTTGTATGGTAGAGTATTGCATTTAATTAAAATAAAGTTGAGGGAGATGAATATTCATTTGAATACCAAATACTTTACCACTATTTATACTTTACATTCCTCTGGTCTGACTGTAAATAGATATGAAAATTGGAGGTATCATTTTTAATAACCTGATAGAATCATGCTCACGGGATGCAATAGAGCAATTTCTCCTTGGCATAGGCTGGAGAGATTGAGATGCAGTTTTAAAAGTAAAAAATATTCTGGGTTTTCATTATATTTTTATGTTATGCTAAACTCTGCTTCTTAGGACATATTTGAAAGTTAGGCAAATATTTTAAAGAAGTGGCTAATTGAGGGGACTTAAAGATCCTTTGATTATACAGAGTTTTATTGTAATTTTCTTTTAACCAAAGTTTGCTTATTAAAATACTGGAGGCCTGATGCATGAAATTCATACACCGTTTATTAGATTAGACTAGAGGCCCGGTGCACAAAAATTTGTGCACTCGGGGGGGGGGTGCCTCTCAGCCCGGCCTGTGGCCTCTCGTAATCCGGGACCCCTCGGGGGAATGTCCAACTCTCATAATCTGGGACCCCTCGCTTCTAACCGCCTGCCTGCTCGCTCCTAACTGCCTGTCTGCTCGCTCCTTACTGCCTGCCTGCTCGCTCCCTATTGCTTGGCTTGCCGTACCTTAGCGCTGCCGTGGAGGGAGGCGGGAGAGGCTCCCACCACTGCCACTGCCAGCTGTGAGCGGGCTTCTGGCTGAGCGGAGCTCCGCTGTGGAAGCACACTGACCACCAGGGGTCAGCTCCTGCATTGAGTGTCTGCCCCCTCGTGTTCAGTGCTCATCATAGTGACTGGTCATTGTGGTCGTTCCGCCATAATGGTTGCTGGGCTTTTATATGTATAGATAGTATATGATAACAACACTCAATTAACATTTAAATAGTTTGAGGGTATATGTATAAATTATTTTTCAACCTTCTCTATATGAGAGGTTTTTTTCGTTTTGTTTTGTGTTGCTTTAATTATTAAAGTTAAGTTGCGATCAAGTCTATTTTTGTTCATATAGGAAATACTTTTTTTATAGCAAGGAAAGAGTGTAGAAAGGGCACATAGATTTAACTGGAATTAGCTAACTAGATAATATAGTCAAACCTCAATTCTTGAATGTCTCCCATCTCAAACAATTTGCTTCTCAACCTGACAACCCTTTCATGCTCATGATACCTGTATGATTAGTCAGGTGTCTCACAGGCGACAAAGAAGAGAATGAGCAAGTATGAGTCAGTTTACTGCTAAAACTCATGTTAATATCTCAGAAAATTGTGCTGTGAATATGTTTGTCTTTTTTTGCTTTTGTTGCTACTTATTAATATTAAATTTTCTTCTTTACTGTACATTTCACTTTTAAATTTTCATTTACATTTCATGTCATTTCATTAGCCATGTACTATATATAAGAAAGGTTAAAACAGGAAATCATTTAGGGGTCTGGAATGGATTAATTCATTTTGCATTATTTCTAATGGGAAAAAATGATTCAGTTTTTGATCAGCCTTCCAGAAATGAATACCCTACTCTTCTATATTTATTCACTCTAGTGGTAATACCCATTTTCCAGAAAATGCCTGTTATGATCGTTCCCATTAATATTGCTTGCTTGTTCCACTAGAATGAAGTGCCATCAGGGCAGGTATTCTTGTCTGTTTTACTCATTGGTGTATTTCCAATGCCTAGAACAATGCCTGGCACATAGTAAGAGCTAAATATTTGTGGCATCAATAATTGAACATATGTAATAACGTATGAAATGCAATGACTGTACTACTTAAAGAATTTCCTTTTTTTCTTATTGATAATTACAGACTGCTTAGAAACAAATGACTAAAAGACCATAGTAAATGTTGAGGAACTTAAAGTTTACTTTGTTTTCATAGCAGCTGTGGACAAATTGAATGTAATTGATGATGAAGAAGAAGAAATTAAGATATCAGAGCCTGAGCCTGTTTATATAGATGAGGTAGAGCCCTTCTTTTGTTTAATAGTTAAATTATCACGACTTTTAAAATGCACTGTCCTTGAAAATGCTTGGAAAGAGTAATTTCTATGTTCATTGAAATGAAAACTCTAGTGAGTTTTTAAAGTATCCTATTATTTTTTAGGATAAGATGGATAGAGCCCTGCAGGTACTCCAGAGTATAGATCCAGCTGATTCCAAACCAGACTCCCAGGACCTCTTGGACTTAGAAGGTACTTAGTGAATATGAGGGATTACTTTACTGTCCTCTAATGTTTTAGTGGTTTATAACATCTTAAATTTCTTCTACCTTGTGTTTGCTTGTAGAGATTAGAAATCTGTGGCGGGAAACAGAATAGTATAGTTACACAGTAAACATATTACTTGGAGATTGTTGTTATAAACCTGCCTATCCTCTTCCAGAAGAAAGTCTTTGTGTTTCTGTAATCCCACTAATGAAATTGCCTGAAGAGATTGGCAGTCTAAAAAAGGACAGAATAAGAAATAACAGCCTATTAATAACTTAATTGAGTCAAAATATTAAAAATTCTTATTCCTGTCTTTATTCTCTTGTATAATTTCAAAGGTCAAAATTATACATGATCTGTGTTAACTTTGTAATGTAGTCATTTGATGCATACTGATGTCTTTATAGTCCTCAAGGAATTGAAACAAAGCAAATGTTTTTATGCCTTTTAAAAAAATTCTTTGAGGGAAAAATCTTTACCAATGGATAAATCTTAAATCTTTCAATAAAAGAAAGTCCAGTTATGACTATGGAATATTGTAGTCATTATATCAGTGTTTCATTTGGAAATACACATGTTTAATTTTGAAATGGCTTAAATAAATGAAAAATGTTCATATTTCATCTCTTCATAATTACATATTTTATACACTGACTCAAGTTTATTTTACTTAGCTAATGATAGTTTCCTAGGTATTTTTAAGATTTTGAGATAACTCCAAATTTCACAGCCTGTAAAACTTAGTACTTTTAGAGAACACAGTGGAATTTCTGTTTTTTTTTACTTTGCCTTTGGTCACATATTAATATTGGTGCTGAATAGTATTAAAATTAGGTCTTATATAGTCCTTCCTCTAGCATTCTCTTTGTATTATGCATGGTGTTGCATAGTGGTGCTCTGTTGTTAAACATTGTTTAAATTTACTTAAACTGGTTTAAGTTTAAAGATTTTAAAATATGTTTATATTTACAGGTATCTGCCAACAGATGGGTCCAATGATAGATGAAAAACTTGAAGAGATTGATAGGTGAGATTTTTTGTGGTCAGTCTGGTCAATCTATTGAAATTACTTCTCAGTTTCTCAACTCTTACCAACTAGTAGCAAAGTGCTACTTATTATTTTGGTAAAAAAATTTTTTTTTCATGGCAACAGAGTATCTGTAGAAGCATGGACTCTTGTTCTTATGGTGCCAGTCTTCATTTTCTTACTTGGGCTGGAATTGCTGGATAATAAATAATGAAGAATAAATTTGTATAGAGTGCAAAATGAGAACAGGGATCTTAGCCAAGCATTGTCTTGTTATGTGATGAGAATTAGTATTTGTAAAACTTTCAAGTGAAATTTCCCTTTTATTTGTGAAGCTAAATCCAATGAACATACCTTCTCTTATTTTGCTTCCTTGTATTTCTGTTGTGTTGTGTTTTTAAGTTCATTATCCCAGCTACTCTTAATCTTCCTTAGAAATAGCAGCAGCACGGAAAGATAGGTTATCAGGGTATTGATCTATTTATTTATTTTTTAGCCCCTTCTGTTCCTCAGAGCTTTCTATCTGAGGGAGAAGTAATAGTGAAGGGAAGATAAGGATAATAAGGCGTTAGTGTTTCATAGTCATCCCTTTTTAGGTTCTGTTTATTGAACTGCTGTATAAAGCCGCACAAGAACAGGGGCTACTTTACTTACTGCCTTCACCAGAGAAGGGTAGTAGCAGCAAGTTTTTCTAGTCACTGGAGATTATAGTCTTTGTTCCGTCGGGCTTTTGTAATATATTCTTTGTATTTTCTACAGAAATGAAAAATACATCCCTGTTGCACTTAATGGAATGATAGTGGTAGTCTCATCACATTTTATTGTTCTTATTTTGAGGGAAGCATTAACTATCTATTTAAACATTTGCTACTTTGGTTTCGGTGCAGGGGTGTTAATGGTCAATGAATGGTCAAACTGGAAAAGGAGCCTGTGGTTAATTCTTAGCCATACTTCTGTTAGCATGGACACTAATGTCTGAAGCTTCCTGTGTGGTTTACAACTGATAGTTCTGAAAGTGTGACCTACCTCATACAGTCACACATGCAAGAGAGGAAACAGCATATTTTGTTTGTTTCAGGTATAACATTCTTAAAGAGGAAAGGTGTCAAGTCTTGATAGGTCTCAGGCCAGGTCATTTATTTGAGAGCCCTGTGTCTGCCTGTTTGCCGGCCTCTGCCTCTTGTCTCTTAGGCCTCTTGCGTGTATATGAAAAAGAGCTACTTTTAATAAACAGGCTTGATGGATGCCTGATAAAGTGACCATGTAACTTTTATGAACTTGTCAGTTGCAAAGGGAGTTCTTTATTCCTCCCAGCGGAACAGACAGACGGGTACCAAGTCAGAAGGATTTTCTCTGGAGTTCCTTGGGCAAATTGAAAATATATTCTCTTATTTGGATTTGTTTTTACATAATAAGGTATCTCATTTCACTTACTTTCTCAAAAGAAATCAACAGATAAGAGCAGTAGAGACTAGTTTATATAACATCATTTTCATTTTCAGGGATAATTATTTAAAAAATTTTCAGTTGATCCTTTCATGAATATAAGCAAATGGAAATATGCGTGATTTTGTTTGTGACTGTGTTTTTATTTCAGTCATATTGTATTTCATAGCAGACTCTGGGCCTTGCCTGAGTTCTTTCTTCTACTAAGATTTTTAATTAAGGCCTGGACTCTTCCCAAAATTGAGAATTTTTTTTTCTTTGTAATTGAGTTTCCAACAGAAATCTATAACACATGGAACAAAATTCTCCTAGCACCAAAATTATGATTTGATTGCATTTTATGAGGTGTGGAAAGGACTAGTTTTATGAAGTCACATTAGCTAGTTATTATAAGAATTAAATAATTCCTCCTCCTGTTTTCCCGTTTTGAATATTCTTTCATTGTACAAGGTGGGGCAAAAGTAGGTTTACAGTTTCTCGTATGGAAAATAATTAATATAAGAATAAGTTCTGTGTTTTGCATACTCATAACTATAAACCTACTTTTGCCCCACCCTGTATATAAAGAACTATTTAAAATATGAATAGAAAATGTGCTAAATTTGCCTAACTGGCGTGGCTCAGTGTTGGAACGTCAGCCTATGAACCAGGAGGTCACGGTTTGATTCCTGGTCAGGGTACATGCCCGGACTGGGGGCTCGATCCCCAGTGGGCGGTGCTTAGGGGGCAGCTGATCAGTGATTCTCTCTCATCATTGATGTTTCTCTCCTTCTTCGTTCCTCTCTGAAATCAGTAAAAATATATTTTTTAAAAATGTGCTACATTAAAAAATAATTTGTGTTGCTAAATATATGCTTAAAAACTATGAAGAGTATTAAAGTGCTTTTCTTCTATATCAGGAAGCATTCAGAATTGTCTGAGTTGAATGTAAAAGTCTTAGAAGCTCTGGAACTCTATAACAAATTGGTGAATGAAGCGCCAGTGTATTCAGTTTATTCAAAGCTCCATCCTCCAGCACATTACCCACCTTCATCAGCTGGGGTTCCAATGCAGGTGAGCATGTTTTTTTAGAATATTTTTAAAATTAAAAAAATAGTTTAAAAAAGTTTTAAAGGATGGTATTAAATTTTCTATGGTTCATGAATAAAATTATAAAACTCATTTTTGATAGTCAAAAAGTATTGGCTAAATAATTAGTGCTCACCAGGACAAATTAGATACTGATATTTCACAAATACATTTTAGTTCATTTTTAACAAAATAAAGAGACTACTAAATATGTGAGAGGACTTTGGTTCTTTTTATGCTTTGTAAATATAAAGCATAAATCTTTAAAGTATATATAAGTCCTTTTTGTAAGTATAGAGTATAGATCCTTAGATTTTTAGGACACTGTGTAACATATCAGAAGTCTTCCACATGAGGTACTGATGCTGTTCCTATTGCTCAACAAGCAAGATTTAACATTTCTGTCAAGATTTCTTTGACTTGTGTGATTATTAAAAGGTTTAGTTAATGAACTACTTTTGTTCTCAGATCATGTTTTATGTTTTCTTAGATGCATGACTTAAATTGGTAAAATTTCATGTATCATGAGGATATGATGCCGGCTTATTGATGCAGGTTCAGTAAGCTATACATGAACAGCATCTTTTTGCAGGACTTTACACCTTACGTATGCTTCCCAGCTGAACTGAATACTTATTTATCAGTTTCCAGTATTCTGAAGCCTTTTTCAAATTTCAGCCAGTTAGCAATTGAATTCAGAATGAGCTTTGATGAACAGAATTCATGTTAATTTATGAAAACTGGTATGTAAAGGATGGTGTGAAGGAGAGGCCAAAAAGAGAAGAGAATGTGGTTGCGTAACCTAGATGACTTGAGATAACATAATTGTTAAGTAGAAAAAGAATAGTTGCTATGGTAACTGTCACATCAAACAAGATACCTTTATCAAATATGCTATGCCCTTAACTTTTGAAAATGATGGAAGAGTCATTACAATGAAAGTAGAAAGGATTTCTGGGTGCAGAAGACATCTGGAGTATATTCAATATTGCTTCTCTTTTCAGAGCTATTTGCTGCTGCTGTGAAATGGAACAAAATAGAAATGTCTACCATTTATATTATAAGAATTATATTATATTTGCTTCTTTGTATGTCTGGAAAGGGTTGTCATTCTTATGTCAGGTTTTTGTGTTTAGTTGCATACGATTTACAACCTGTACTTTGCTACACACAACTCAATTATTTAAAAAGTTAGATTTCTATCACTTCGATTCTTTGCTTCTGTCTACACTATTCATTCATAACAGCATTTGAAATAGTCAAAGTTCCTATTCTATCTTGAAGAAAAGTGTCCGTACTAGGAAAACCTGGTTTGACACACCATTAATTCTGGTGAGAAACCCTAACTGCAGAAGAGGTCCGTTCGCAGTCTCAGTCTATTGTCAGTGAGTTGTTATAAGTCTGCCGAGGAAGTGAAGGATTGCACTTAATGTATTGATTTGGCATTTCTAGCATTCTAAATTTTCATTTCAATAATTTTTGCTTAAAACTAGTTTAAAACTGGAGTGATGATAGTTGCTATATTATATTTATTAAACATGTACATTGTTTTGAATTCTGCAATTAATAGACAGATGTTAGATCTTGTCCTTAAGATGTTACTCTGAAAATTAAGTAGGTTACATATAAATAACCAAAGGGACTTAGACCGTTTTGCTATTTCCTAAATATACATCTCCTATATCCACAAAATTACTCTTTACTTTTGTCCTGTCTTAGAGGCAGGAAGTAAGGACATATTGCCAGGGAGGACCCTGCCTTGATGCCGTTATTCTTTAACATAGTCTCATTCTTCAACATATTCTCCTAAGTGTCATTCTTAGGAAGGAGCTGAATTAAGTCATCCTGGGATGCAGGTGAAGAAGGTCATCTTTCTGGTGGTTGTCCTTCATGGGAGTATTTAGTTTTCTGTGGCACTACAGCAAGACACGTTATGGAGTAATAGGCAACCTGGATGGATTCCAATTTGCTACTTAAAAACACACCACCTTCTTTCCTTTCAACCCCCTGCATAATAAAAGAATAACCAAGAAAATCATAAATTCCCATAGATTGGCACTCCACTTTCTATACTGGGGTGAATGGATTGGTAAAACCAAGAACATTTTATTTCATTTAGGTCTTTATATTGTTAGATAGATGTTTGGGAGTTCAGTGAGTCAGTTTTTCTCTTTGTTAATAGACATACCCAATTCAATCACATGGTGGAAATTATATGGGTCAAAGCATTCACCAAGTTACTGCTGCCCAAAGCTACAGCCTAGGACCAGATCAGATTGGTCCACTGAGATCTCTGCCTCCAAATGTGAATTCCTCAGTGACAACGCAGCCTGCGCAGGCTCCGTATATGAGGTAAGTTTTGGGAGCTGTGTTAATTGTATAATTGGGTGCATTACATTTTCACAGACTTTCAGAAGGAGAATAAGTAGACCCTTCTCTTTGTAATAATAGCGCTATCTTTTACTGTTGAGATAAAGTTATAGAACTGCCCATTCATAATTTCATGAAGTCAGAATGATGCTGCTCTTAGCTTTGTTACCCACACTAAGATGGTTGCCCATGGCTTATAGTCTGGGTCCTGGAACAAAATAAAGCTAACTGTCCACAGGGACCAAGCCCATGATATACTTTAGCATATATATATATATATATACCTTAGCATGGTGCTGTAATCAGACTAGCAAAGTAGTCCCAGACATATTTATCGGTATGCATGCCTAAAATTAGAAAACTGTTATTTTGACTCTTAAAGAAGTGTGTTTGAGTTGGGGAATTTGTGGTCTAATTTTTTATGATAACACTTCTATTCTGAAAATCGTATTTAAATCTTGCTTTCTATTAACTTTGCTTAGCCACACCGAATGTGCACTCCATATAATCATGTGTAGATGAGCTCTGAGGTCTCTCCCTACTCTTAAATTCCATAAGTATACATTTTAGCTATCTGGAAATTAAATAAACTTGTTCATATTGGTGTTCGATTAAAATGCAGAATTTTGTTATCTTGGGTAACACTAAGAATTATAGAGAAGAAACAGGTAGTGTAAACATTAATCCTCCTATACTGTGAGCAGTGTATTTGGTGTAATTTAAAATTACATATCTTTTAAGATAAATGTATGTAGTTACAGGAACAAACAGAAGTCCTGTAATTTAGTGTGGTTTTTCAACTTAGTTTTCTTTTAATAGTGTTAATAAGTAAACTATAGGTCAGAACTATCTTGCAGGTAGATGCAGGTTCCTATGTAGAGTACACCATTTTCTCTGCCTTCATTAATTTTATGTAGGGATTTAGATTAGGCTGACAATCGGGCAGCTTTGAAAGTGCTCTACCAAAGGAAAGAAGAAAGAATATGTGAGGAAAACAGGTGGGCTCCTCCATGCTGAATGGAGAGATGAGGAAGGGAGAAAGAACATGGGCTAAAGGTGTACTTGAGCGGGGGGGTGGGGGGAAAGCGGGGGGTTTTTTCTCATTGAAGCTGCCAAGGATTCTGCTGCCAGAAACCGTCTGTAGCTCCCCAAAAGATTTTTAAATTATTTCAGATTAAATGGACCTTGTTATCTTACATTTTTTACTTTTTGAGTACTTTCTTCTTACCAAATACAAAAATTACATTAACCAGTTAACTGCCACGTGTCCAAAATGGAAACCATCCCCACACACCATGATATTTTGAATTTAATTAAATCATCTGACTCTGGAGTTGAATGAAGGATGTCATCTTCTTCTTGCGAGGTGCATGGTTCGATCATTTCTTCATCTGATGCCATTTATGGGGGTTGAATTTTATTTGCGCAATATATTACAACAATAAATTCAATAATAAAATAATGACAATTTTCAATTCTATGGAAATATCAACAAAAGCGAGTGCAAAATAAAAATAAACTGTCGACATGAAAAGCCTCAAAACACTAAATTTTGTTGATGCTCCAAAGACAAAATCTGTAAAAAAATAATGAAGAATGCACACCATGTTTACCATTTAGGCGTGAAATTCATGATAACACAAACAAATCTCAATGAACAAAAAAAAACCTCTCAAGTGTCGCAGTGTTTCTCTTGCACGTCTGAGTGGCAGCCCTATATGTTGATATTGGAATTTCTTCCATATGCGCTGGAATATTTACGAATTTAAGTTACCATAATTTTCTTTACAAACCCAGAGATGTCACTAACAAGTCTGATTTTAAAATTGGGCGACCAGAGTTGATATGCGAGATTTGCGGTTATAGATGCGCATGGCATGTGGGGAAGGTCTGCCACTTGTGTCTTATGGCATACAAAGGGTTAACAGTGTTAGATAGGTAGAGTGAGTAAATCACAATTGGAATAGCAGAGGTAATAAACTTGACAAGATAGAAAAGGCATTTTTATTTTCTCAGGATGATTGATTTCTGACCATAACCTAGACTATGCAAAGTAAACATGGTTTTCTTTTTAAAATCTTGTTTGTAGCCCTGGACAAGACCCTGTTTCCAATCCTACTTATATGAACCAGAACTCTGCCCTTCCATCAGCTGCTGGCACAGCTGCTTACACGCAGCAGATGGGGATGTCTGTGGACCTGTCATCTTACCAGAACACTGCGGCCAGTCTGCCACAGCTGGCAGGCTTCCCCATGGCAGTTCCAGCGCACGCCATGGCCCAGCAGCAAACAAATTACCACCAGCAGCCTCTCCTTTAGAAACAAGCCAGGCGTTTTCTTGAAAGCCTTCCTATGTGTATTATTCGACCATTATAACTCTAATCTGAAAATATTAAGAGGAAAAAAAATTTTTTTTTGAGGATGGACCATGAATAAATAAAGCACAAAAACTCTTACTCTACTAGGCCATAAAAGGGTTTCTATCAGTCCAGTTTGTTTGAAGTCAAACTTTGAAACAGAGGCAGCTTCCAATTAGTTTTGTCTTAATTTCAAATTTCTCTACACAAATCTGGATACCCAATAAGTAGCCTTATGACATTAAACAGCATGATATGTTTACGTTTTATAAAGAAACCATCCTTTATCCCTAAAATGTCATGTTAATTGGGAGAGCACCGAAACCTTTAAATATATTTTGTCTGCATATTTTTTTTCAGTTTCCCACACACCATTATTTTTAAAGGCAAATATCTTATTGTGCAAGCATTTATCTTGCCAACATATTTCCTTTTGGCACCTTAAATTGCAGTTGTATTTGCAGTACTGTCAGTTTTGCTCTCAGTGTTATGTTGAGTAATAATTAGCATATCATTGTCTACAGTAGCAAGAGAAATTTGGAAGGAACCAAGTGTTTTCTGTTATTAAAAGTGAAGACCATGTAAATGCAGATGTGTGATAAAGCATTTAGCTAGTCCCCCAGTCATGCCAGTAGTGGGCTAAGGAGTGCCCCAGAAAACATTTCCATTCCCTGGAGAACATTTCTTTTCCTGCAAGGGTCCCTGGAACTTAGAATTGCCACTGTACCGACCTTTTCAAATGACTGGCCATTCTGGGATGAAGATATGGTCCCTGTGTTTCCTTCATGCAGTGGGTGTGAAGAGATGCTGCATTTCCTTTTTACCATAACATGTGAATTTGAGCCATGAGACATTCCTAATAGTTGGATGTGATGGATACCAACCATGGATGATAAGTGTGTTTTTATTGATACATGCTGCTTCACAGGTGATTAAGTACCATTGCTGTGCCAGGCTGTCGAAAAATTGGGCCATTTCTTTCTGAGCCTATGGAATAACAGCAGGCAGTGGATTGATAGGGAAGCTATCAAGACAGTTTTTCTGAAATCTACATTTTAAATGAGCTTATAGTACTAACAGATTCCACTGTAGGAGTTGGGTAGTGACTCAATAGGGATTGTTTTCTTTTCTAAAAATTCCCACACTACTGCATCATCTACCAATTTTTTAGATAACACAAAATAGAAAATGCAAATACATATGCCTTCAGATATATAATACTTAGACGGGGAAAAACGATAAACGTAAGTTTAGTTTTAAAAAGTTAATTGTATGGAAGCAAGATTTCTATATTACTTTTTAAAGAAAGCCCTTAATCATTCTACTAAGAATCCATATGAAATAGTGCTCTACAAATTTTTATCATTTACTGTTTAAAGAAATTTGATTCTAAGTATATTCCTTTTTCAAGGAAACAGTATCCTAGAACAACATGGTCTATATACTACTTGGTTTACATTTAAAGGGAAAAACAAGCAGTTTGTCCTGTTTTTCATCCAGTGTTTCTTTTCCTTCCATGTGAATTAAATTATATACTTATAAAAAATTCTAAAATGGCACCTTACCTTTTGGAAACAAATCTATTCTTTAAAGAATGCAAAACACAAAAAACATTTCCAAAGCTGCTCTTGATAACAGTTAATGTTTGCATATATATATGGAAAATCTTTTTTTTCTCCCAAACAATATTTAATAAACAGCTATTTTAATATTTGTGTAAATATTTTATGTATAATTGTCATTGAAATTGTAAAAGCTTAATTCTTCAGAAGTTGAACTAGTATAAATATTGCACACCCACTAAATCGAGATCAGCCAATTGAGTAGTTTTGGAATAATGTAACATGCAACATGTATATAAATAGTGTATATTGGCACTTATCTGTGAAATTTTATACATTCAGAAGTTTCTTCTCCCTCTTAAAATAATTTTATTTTTGCCATATTGTAATGAAGTTTGTGTTGCAGGTTGTTGATAGTATGAAAATGTTATTAAATTGGTGAACTGAGATCTTTTTAGTGTTGAGAAATACAGGTTGTTATTTTTCTTTTCTATGATCTTAGGGATTGTATTTATTTTAAAACCTGTTTATAATTAAATGTTTTCTGCAAAAGGAACTGTCTAACATCAGATTTCTACATTGGATTCATACTTACTGTTTTGATAATAAAAATAACTTCTGCTATTTCACATGAAGTCTTGACATATCAGAAAGAATTCCTGAAATTGCAATTTTCATTAATCTAGAAAACTTTCCCCTGGGTGTTAAAATATATGAAGCGGGATATGGTTTTTTGTTGTTGTTAATCCTCACCCGAGGATATTCTTTGCATTGATTTTTAGAGAAAGTGGAAGGGAGAAGGAGAGACAGAGAAACATTGATTGGTTGCCTCCTGCACATGCCCAACCTGGGTGGAGGATCGAGCCTTCAACCAAGATATGTGCCCTTGACTGGAATCGAACCTGCGGCCCTTCAGTCCATGGGCTGACATTCTATCTACAGAGTCAAACTGGCTAGGGCTGGATATGTTCTTATAGTGTGGAAAATGTAGTCTACCAACATTGTCTTTTAATTTGATGATTTATTTATAAAATTACCTGAACATGAAATGGTTATAATTACCAATTATGATAATTGAAAGATACATTGTCATCATATGCAATTTCAAGTAGTTGATTTTTGACCACATAGATTTCACTGTACATTTTGAAGATGTTTGGTTATAAAATTTCACCTTCAAGATTGTTAACAAATTAATTTTAAATGTTAAAAAAAATTATGGCTTGGGGACATTTTAAAAAGTTTTTCATAGTAAAAATTGTATGTGTCAAGTCTCCTGACTTCCAGGAGAGAATTTATTGAAGTTATTTTTGTAAGTAACAAATTATAAAGAATAGAGCACCGATCTATTTGTCATACTTTGTTTCTATCAAAAGACATTTTCCTCATTTGCTTCCATCAGTTTTAGTCAATAAAGGGGAGGACCCAGTTCTAAGGGTTTGATTTTTAAAAATTTATTTTCTTTTGAAGATTAAAAATTTATTTTTTAAAGTTTCCCCAGAAGAATTAATTCTAATATTACCAAGCTAAATTTGAATTAGACTTTAAAAAAAGCCTTACTGTGTCAAAAAGAGAAATTATGTTGCTGACATAGTGTAATGGGATGAAGAGTGTCCCCCCAAAATTCATGTTAACCCAGAATGTCAGAATGTGACCTTATTTGGAAAAAGTCTTCATAGTATATAATTAGTTAAAGGTTTTGGGGTGACATCCTGGATTTAGGTAGATCCTAAATCCAATGACTGATGTCCTTATAAGAAGAGAAGACACAGAGACACGGCGAGCAAGGCATGTGAAGATGAAGGCAGAAATTGGAGTTTCGCTGCCACAAATCAAGGACTGCCTGCAGCCACTAGAAGTTGGAGGAAGCAAGGAGCCTTCCCCAGAGCCTAGAGCAGTGATGGCGAACCTATGACACGCGTGTCAGAGGTGACATGCGAACTCATTTTTTTGGTTGATTTTTCTTTGTTAAATGGCATTTAAATATATAAAATAAATATCAAAAATATAAATCTTTGTTTTACTATGGTTGCAAATATCAACAAATTTCTATATGTGACACGGCACCAGAGTTAAGTTAGGGTTTTTCAAAATGCTGACACGCCGAGCTCAAAAGGTTCACCATCACTGGCCTAGAGGGAACTTGGTCCTGCTGACACCTTCATTTCTAATTTCTAGCCTTCAGAACTGAGAGGGAAGAAATTTATGTTGTTTTAGCCACAGTTTGAAGTACTTTGTTAGGGCATCCCTAGGAAACTAATAAACATAGATAAAAGTATGCAGTGAAATTGAGTGCCAAGCACTCCAAACTTACAAGATTGGCTAAAATTGTCACAAGACTTCTGAGACAAATGTCTAGTCCAGTAGCAGTTTTTATGTTTTCTAAACTAGAATGAAATGGCCTGGATAAATGAAACCAAACTCCCAGTTAATTCCACAATCCCATTTTACTGATTTTTTTCAACACCACATCTGCATTTCTATAATTGATTTCTTTATGCCAGAGGTGTTAACAAATAATTTATACATTTACTGTCCACTCTTCTGCCCATCTTGAGTAGTGGGTGTTGGAAGGGAGATGTTCAAAGACAAACAGAGGAACAGAAGAAACAAAACTGGATGAATATTCCCCACAAATAATACCGAAGAATGGAGTTTGGTTTTGTTCTTATTTTACACCATTTAATATCCTAAAGAGTAAAATAAAGGCTTCCCAGTACCTTTATAGCGAATCAGTGACCTTTACTGATTACACTTTGGTCAAAGGAGCCAGCTGTCATTTTTTAAGAATTGAGATGATACATATAATTAGCCTATTTATTTGTTCATTCACTTATTCATTTATCCTCATCTGAGGATATGTTTTACTGATTTTAAAGAGAGAGGAAAGGGGAGAGAAACAGCCATGTGAGAGAAACATCGATCAGTTGCCTCCTGTACATGTGCCCACTAGATATTGAACCCACAACCTAGTTATGTGCCCTGACCAGAAATCAAACCTGTAACCTTTTGGTGCACAGGACGATGCTCCAACAACTGAGCCACACTGGCCAAGGTATAATATAATTGGCCATTTTAAAGTGAACGTGATTCAGTGGCATTTAGAACATTCACAATGTTGTACAAACCCCACCTCTAGTTCCAAAATTAGAACTTTGTGTCTTTTTTCGCTTAGCATAATGTTTGTGAGGTTCATTTCCACATAGACCACTGTATATGAGATTCACATACATATACTGTGGTCTATGTTGTTCATGTGTTGGTGGTCCTTGGGCTGTTTCCACCTTTTGGCTGTTGTGAATAGTGCTGCTATGAATGTGTGTGTACCTGTATTTGAGTATCAATTTCCAGTTCTTTGAGATACATGGTAATTCTATGTTTAATTTTTTGAGGAACTGCCAAACTTAACATAGCTGAACAATTTTACATTCCCACTAGCAATGATGAATGTTCCAATGTCCCTACATCCTCACCAAGGTTTATTTCCTGTTTTTAAAAATTATATCCATTCTAGCAGATGTTGAAGTACTTCATTGTGGTTTTAGTTTGCATTTCCCTAACGGCTAATGATGTTGAGCATCTTTTCACATACTTGTTGGCCATTTGTATAACTTGTTTGGAGAAATGTCTAAGTCTTTTGCCTATTTTTTAATTGGGTTGTCTTTTTGTTGTTGGGTTGTAATAGTTATTTATATATTCTGGATACTAGACCCTTACTAGATAAACGATTTGCAGATATTTTCTCTCATTCTGTAGGTTGTCTTTTCTCTTTCTTGATGATGTTCTTTGATTCACAGAAGTTTTTAATTTTGATGAAATCCAGTTTATTTTTTCTTTTGTTGCTTATGCTTTTGGTATCATATCTAACAGTCCATTGCCAAATCCAGGGTCATGAAAATTTTCTCCTATTTTCTTCTAAGATGTTTATGGTTTTAGCTCTTATAGTTAGGTCTGTGACCCATTTTGAGTTAAATCGTGTACATGGTGTGAGGTAGGAGTCCAGCTTCATTGTTTTGCATGAGGTAGTTGCCCAACTAAGACTGTTCTTTGACCAGCCACTGTTTGACACTGCTATAACACACCCTAAGGGTAGTCAGTTCTAGGACCTAAGTTGTACAACTATGACAGATCAACCGTATAGCTATATAGTTGGCAGTCCTAAGGGGTGACAGCCTTGTCCTCACCTGATCATTGTGTCAAGGGGTGTCAGTGCTATCTTGTTAGGATAGAGCTCCCAGTGGTGAACAGATATCACATGAACGGATGTGTTAGGTGTCAATGTAGAGACAGTTTTTAGCTGTCACATATTTTCCCCCTCCAAGTAACTTCAGAAAGTGAATATTTTGTTTTCCAGCCTCTAAATGTATGGAGAGAAGGCAGGGGAGAAGATTGGAGTGAATGTAGAGGGTTCCTTTATACAGTATCGGTCACAGAGATAGTCCTGCCCACTGTGTTGCCAGTGTGGTAAATTCAAAGTCGCATTGCTCTGTCACTCTACCAGGGTCAAATTAGCTCTTGTTAAGATTCTCTGGTATAAGCATACCATCGTTTTCAGTCAATAAAGGCTAGAATTAATATATTTACAGCTGACCTAATTGTTAAAACTGAGACCTTCTTTTATTATTTATTTATTTATTTATTTTAAAATATATTTTATTGATTTTTTACATAGAGGAAGGGAGAGGGATAGAGAGTTAGAAACATCCATCAGCTGCCTCCTGCACATTCCCCACTGGGGACATGCCCGCAACCAAGGTACATGCCCTTGACCGGAATCGAACCCGGGACCCTTGAGTCCACAGGCCGATGCTCTATCCACTGAGCCAAACCGGTTAGGGCTGAGACCTTCTTTTAGAAACCTCCTTAAGAGAGACAGAGGCCCTATAAGTGGAGATGGGAATAAAAGTTTCAAATTGCTCCTGTCTCCTATTTTGAAACATGAAAAAATTAAAAGATTTATTAGCATTCGTTAATGCATTCAATAACATTGTTATATGCTGGGGATGCTAAGAACTTGAGTTTCCACGCCTGGGCTGTATTTGTGGCTTCGCCATGCACTCACTAGTTGTGTAATGGTAGGCATTGCACTTTGCCTTGATTGAAAACCATTTTCATATACATTGTCATTGAATTCTCGTAACACTTGTTAGGAAGACAGGCAGACAAAGAGATTAATCTTCACAAGCTAGTAAGTGGCAAAGCTGGGATTCTAAACCAGGCTCTGTCTCTTGCGCAGTATGTCCTTTTCCTCACTACACTAGAGGGACTATTACCTAGAAATAATTTGTTTGATAAGGTTGTCAAGTTATCTCCGGTGACAGCTTCCTTTCCCACAAAGCACTGAGATGAATGGGGTCTCAAAGGGCTCCCCCAGGTAGAAATGCCTTCAGATGTGCGAATACTCATGTAGGAAGAGCATAAGGGTGGCTGGCTCTGTGTAATGTGTACCTTGCAGTACAATTAGCCCCGTCACGCAGGTGAGACCAGAGCTTGATGTAAACAGATGGGCTCTCTCTGAGATTCTGTGAGGAGAAGGGGTCAGGGAGAAAGCAAGAACTTAAGGAAGCTTACTGAATTCTGTGTTTTGTGACTAGAGCAGGGGTCCTCAAACTTTTTAAACAGGGGGCCAGTTCACTGTCCCTCAGACCGTTGGAGGGCCGGACTATAGTTAAAAAAAAAAAACTATGAACAAATTCCTATGCACACTGCACATATCTTATTTTGAAGTAAAAAAACAAAACGGGAACAAATACAATATTTGTATTTGCATGTGGCCCGCGGGCCGTAGTTTGAGGACCCCTGGACTAGAGAAAAGCAAAACTCAAGGCACTGCTGAGGAAAACACCAGGTGACAACTGGTGGAGGCTGTTTTGAACTAGGAGAGTAGTTTTGAGTCGAAGCTTAGGGACCCAGGGCCTACACAGCCTGGTTTCTTCAAAAATCAGAGTTGCTGAGAGCACCCAGCCTGAGCATGGGGTTCTTTTATGTTCTGGATAAGGACCAGACTCTTTAGAATCACATAGTAGGATCTTCGTGATCTCACCGTTGGCAGCCCTGCTAACCCCTTCTTCCACTTTCCTGCATACATGCTAGATTCCAACCCTCAAACCCCAAATTCCTTAGGTGCCAATTTTGCTTTTTCACACCTGTGTTTGGCCCTGTTATTTTTCTCTGTCTGAAATTCTTTTACCCATCTAACAAATTGTCTTTCAAGTGTTGGCTCAAATTTCCCTGATTCTGGCCCCAGACCATGCTGCACGTCTATAGCACCTTGTGACTATGTTATAGGGGTTGTCATGTTAAACTGGGATGACCTGTCTTTGTGTCAAAAGGCCGTGGCTCTGTCTCAGATGCTATAGTTTGGCCTATTCAATATGCATTTGCAGCCTTCATATGGAAATCAGCAAACAAGTTAATAGCATTTGCCTTCCGAGAGTTCTTTGCAACCCGGGTGGCCACATGACATGATTCTGGTCAATGAGATATAGGTCATAGTTTCTGGGGAGGGCTTCCTAGGAAGAAAGAAAAAACTTGGAAGGAAAAGGTTTTTTGCTCCCCTTCTTCTGGCTTAGAAGGCAGATGCAATGTCAGGAGCTAAAGCGATCATGTGTGACCATGGGGAAGAAAGTTACGATGGTTCAGGAAGATTCAGAGTACCTGGCTCCTAGATGACACCTCTAAGTGGCTGTACTAGTTCTAGGCTATCTTCTGCTGGACTTCTTATGTGAAAAAATAAACGCTTTATCTGTTACCTCTATTTGTCTAGACTACTTTTGGTAGGGTTTTCCTATTTGTATCTGAAAGCATTCTAACCCGACTAGGTCCGTAAAATCTTTTAAAACTTGGAACTGTTTTATTCACTGGTGTATTCCCAGGCCCTAGCTCAGTGGTCGGCAAACTCATTAGTCAACAGAGCCAAATATCAACAGTACAACAATTGAAATTTCTTTTGAGAGCCAAATTTTTTAAACTTAAACTATATAGGTAGGTACATTGTTATTAACTTAATTAGGGCACTCCTAAGCTGGCCTTTGCTAAAATAATAATAAAGCCACCAACACAAAATAATTACAATTCTTAAATTGATGAAAAAATACCTGTAGGATTTGCAGCTGGTTGGAAAAATACAGGTAATTTTATGCTTCGAGTGGGTACTTTTGTCACCCGCGTGTGATTTGCGGAGGCGACTAGCACTAACCACTGCACAATGAGACTGCTGACTGACTGGCTCACTCAACTCATGCATGAATCGCACGCGCTTCCCCCGTGCGGCGTATCTCGTGGCCCGACCAACCAACCCACACCCCCCACTTCTTCTAACGCCACTTCTTCAAAATAGACTCGCCCAGGCTGAAAACTGCGCATGGGCCACGAAGTTTCAATTGCACTGTACGTGCAGGCCCGCACGTGGTATTTTGTGGAAGAGCCACACTCAAGGGGCCAAAGAGCCACATGTGGCTCTCGAGCTGTGGTTTGCCGACCACTGCCCTAGCTTAGGCACAGGAAATGTTTGTGGAATCTATAATAATAAAAGCGTAATCTGCTAATTAGACTGGACATCCTTCCAGAGGAAGCTGGGGCTGCGAGGGAAGCCTGGGTCCCGGGCCCCAGGTGCTGGGAAGCCCGGGTCCTGGGTGCCAGAGGGAAGCCGGTGCCGGCAGCCGGGGGAAGGAAGGCCTACTCTTGCACGAATTTCGTGCATCGGGCCTCTAGTGAAGAATAAAGATGAATTTAGCAGAGAGCGCATAGCACCTCACAGTGCCTGGCTTTCAGTAAAGGTGAGTTTTCTTTCACCCTTTCTTATCCTTGTGCTTATCGTTATCATTCCATTTAACCTGTGTGAAATCAGGATGTATTTTACAATGGATCAACATGTATTGTAAGACTTCATTTTATTCCCTTAAGTCTATTCAATCGATGATGCTTCTTAAACATCAAGTTGTCCTAGACCCCAGGGGATATGGCATTATTTTAACTATCAAGAGAGAAGGGGGCTAGAGTCCTGTTTAAGTGGCAAAAAGACCAATGGCTCTGTTAAAAAGAAAAAAAAAAATCTTAGCATCTCCTGCTCATCAGACAATCCCCATGGCTGCTTTCCAGAACAAAATGCTCATTTCTGCACCTGAGCCCAGGACTGCAGCAGAGGCAGAAGCACCCTGAACATTTCTTTCTGACTTGTGGCTTGAAACTGTACATCACTGACCCTTGCTGTGGGTTGGAGGAGGGGCAAGTGGTTATGAAAAACACTCCATAAAGGCAACACCTAGAAGGTTGAAAGGTCATAGTCAGATACTTGGGCAGGTAACAGTAGCAACAGACATTGAAAGAGGATATGGGGACTAAGGGAAAAGCAAATGCTATGTAACCTCCTGACAGTTGGATGTCTCGACTTTTATGTCCCACATGTTATCTTGGCTGCGAACCACTAGTATAGATTCATTCAAGTTCTATTCCAACTTTGAATCTCTGAAAGCCTGTGTTCTTCACTGGGCATAGAGCAGGTAGAAAAACTAGAATTTGAATATTATTTGGAATTTAATTTACATCATTCAGCATCTTAATCCTTCATGTGGAGGGTTGTATTGTTTATATTTTTTTAATCTTCTCCTTTCCTCCAAGAGAATTGTACATATCTGTCCATGTTCTTGACTCCTGGAATTTATCTTGGATATATACCTAGGAGTAGAACTGCTGGGTCCTATAGTAACTCTGTATTTAATTTTTTGAGGAAGTGCCAAAATGTTTTTCACATCCGCTGTACCATTTTACAATCCCATCAGCAGTGTATTTCAGTTCCATGTTCTCTATATCCTTATCAACACTTTTTGATTATGGCCACTCTAGTGAGTATAAAGTGGTATCTCACTGTGGTTTTGATTTGCATTTGCCTGATGGCTAATGATGTCAAGCATCTTTTTCATGGGCTTATTAGCCATCTGTGCATCTTTTTTTGGAGAAATGTCTATTCAGACTCTTTGCCCAACCTTAAAATTGGGTTATCTTTTTAGTATTACTGAGTTGTAAGATTATATATATATATATGTAAATTAGCTAGGAGTTTCTTACCTTTTTAGTATTACTGAGTTGTAAGATTATATATATATGTAAATTAGCTAGGAGTCCCTTATTAGATATATGCTTTGCAAATATTTTCTCCCATTCTGTGGGTTGTATTTTCACTTTCTTGGTAGTGCCCTTTGAAGTATAGAATTTTGATGAAGTCCAATTTGTTTTTTTGTTCTTTTGTTGCTTATGCTTTGGGTGTCATATCTAAGAATCCATTGCCAGTGTTTTCTTCTGATAGTTTTACACTTTTAACACATTCATTTAGGTCTCTGGTCTATTTTGAGTTAATTTTTGTATGGGGCATGAGGTAAGGATCCAACTTCATTCTTTGAGTTCTGGTGCTGGGGTCAGGGACAGTGATGTACCTCTCTCTGAGTGACACCCCCACTTTAGGAGCTCAGTGCTTGGTAGGGAGGGACAGTAGTCCCAGATCTCCTGGCTTGCCTCTCCAGGAGCAGTCAGGGCCCCAGTATTCTCGAGGGTGCTATGCCCACAATAGAGCCTCCATCCCATGAGTAGGTAGGACTGGGCTAAACAAGGGAGCCCCCACCTCTCTGCTGTATTTGATGGGAACGTAGCCTCAGCAACAGGCATCTAGGGACAGGATGATAAATGCTGACGTCCTTTCCCTCCCAGGAAGGTAACCCTGCCAGTGGGAGCTGCGGGGAGAGGAACCCTGTATCTAGGCTGCACCACTGTGGAGTGGAGTTTCCCTCTCGCTGGGCTGACTGGAAGCAGGGAGGGAGGTATTTGGTTCAAATACCACAGACTCTCACTTACGTTATTGACCTTTAGTGAATTTTCTTAAATGTTTCTTCATTTGCCTTCTTTTGACTAGGATTTGGGACCACTTCCAGAGATTTAAATAATTTTTTGAAAATAATTTTTCCCAGTTTTGCTGTGGGGTGGGTGCAGAGAGGTCCTCGCTGTCCTGCTGCTATAGATTCTTTTTTGAGAACTCAAAACAAGTGAGACTCTGGGCAGTGGAAAACCAGAAAACTCAAATTCTGGTGCCCATATAATAACTCACTCGATAAATATTGATTAAATATCACTTATGAAAATGGCTCAGAACTAAAAATGGATTGAGTTGACCGTAACCAAAGCAGGGAGTTCTGATTTTGCAGACACACCATTACCCATACACTTTATGGAATATCTACTATATGTGAGGTGGAAGAATAGAAGATAAAAAGCTAAAAACCTATTTTAGAAATTAGGAGAGTTTCACAAAAGGAGAACTAATAAACCAAGGCAGCCTATATAAATGCCCAGAGAATAATTGCTCCAGTTTTTCAGGGGCACAAGAAACTACCCAGCGCCAGAGTGGTCAGTCCTGGAGGAAGAATGAGCTCAGCCAGGTTTGGAGAAGAGCAGGATTCAGCCGTGTGTGTGTGTGTGTGTGTGTGTGTGTGTGTGTGCGTGTGTGTGTGTGTGTGTGTGTGTTTTGGGGGAACGCACTTTCCAAAGCAGGGATGCTGAAGTGGGGTTGTATTTGGTATGCCGAAGCAATAATGTGCAGACCTGCCTGCTTGCCCAAAGGTCTGTACGGAGAGATCAAGTTGAAGAAATGAGGTGGTGACCAGAATAGCAGGGGAGAGGAGGGCTTGGCTGTTGGACCGTGGAGTTTGGTCCCTATCTTCTGGACTGGTGAGAACAGTAAGTTCTTTTTAGAGAAGAGTGACTGGGACAAAGAGGTATGTAAGAAAATGGCTTTGCCTGTAGTGTGTAGATGGAATGAAGGGGTGTGTGTGTGTGTGTGTGTGTGTGTGTGTGTGTATGTGCGCGTGCGCGTTTGCACGCAGTAGGGAGCCTGGGGGCAGAGACTAGTTATTAGACAGTTGGAAAGAAATGACAGTCTGGATTAAGTGAAGTGGGGGGAAGGAATGGAATGTCTGGTGAATAGTAAGATATAATCATGACTTCAATAATGCCAAGCCATTTTTAAAAGAAACATGGCAGTTTCTATTTTAAAAAAAATCCTGGAATGCAATGTGATATGGTCTAATCTAGCGATTTAAGATACTATGCCTATTTTAAAGATGGATTTCTCGTGCAGTAACTATAGTTAAACGGATCTTTTTATTTTTTTAACTTGCATGTATTTTTCCTGTTGCTTCAAATTCCAGCTCTTCACAATTTGCTTACTTTGATCTCAAATTAACCTATAGTATGTACGTGCAGAAGAGAACCCAGGGTTGCAACAACAGCAAAAGATTGTGCACTGTTTTATGGATGAGTTTTCTCCCTTGCAAACAGCGATCCACGTAGACATGGGAGGCACGTGGCGAACTCCAGCTTTTTTAGCAGGTGTAACGTGACCTTCAAAACTCCTCAGGACAAGCAGCTCCCCCGTGGGGCTGCATCTCCCGTCAGACGCAGGTGGGCAGGGTCTCCGGGGCTGCCCGGTTGACTACGGCTCGCGGTTCTGAGGCCAGAGTCGGCAAAAAGAATACAAAAACACGGGCAAAAAACAACCCACAAAACCCCATGCCTTCCCACAGGGGGCTGATGAGTGAAGTCGCAGAAAGAAGGTTCTGCTCTTGCCCTTTTAAAATTCCAGTGCAGCAAACACTCGCGCGGGCACAGACACACACACACACACACACACACACACACACACACACACACACACACGGTCGGCCGGCTCTTCCCACTCTCGGCACCGCACCGGCGTCCCTCCCCAAGTCCTGATTCATGAACCGTGCCACCTTTGTCTCGTTTTAAACTGTGCAGACTATTTTAATCCCGCCACCCCCGCACAACACACGCGCGCGCGCACACACACACACACACACACACACACACACACACACACACACACACACACACACACACACACAGTCGGCTCTTCCCACTCTCGGCACCGCTCCGGCGTCCCTCCCCAAGTCCTGATTCATGAACCGTGCCACCTTTGTCTCGTTTTAAACTGTGCAGACTATTTTAATCCCGCCACCCCCACCGCAGACTCCCCCCTCCCTCCAGCTTCTGGGAAGCTCCGCTGTAAG
>NW_005354385.1:6368775-6369229 GCF_000412655.1 Myotis brandtii | reverse complement strand
TCCTCCTCCTCCTCCTCCTCCTCCTCACCTCGACTCGTCTCTGCGCTCCCGCTTCCGAGCCCGCAGCCTTCCCCAGCAGATGCCGGGGACTCGGACCCCGCACCCTGAGAGTCTTTGTTAATGGATGTGGTGGGTGCTCGCGGGCTGCTCCTCTCGGGCATCATTTCAGTTGTCTTGGCTTAGAGTGGATGGGTGGGGGTGGGGGCTGGACTTGGGGGGCGCGGAGGAGACTTGGGTGCGGGCTCTGGGGGACCCCAGGGAGCTGGTTCCGAGGCGGACTGGAGCCGGGGGAGGTCGCTGCTCTCCACGGTGCGGTCCTCACCCGCTTCTCTCTGGCCCCGTGTATCGAGTCCAGGTGGCCCGAGGCACCACGACCCGGAGGAGCAGGTTGAAAAGATCCGATGGCAGCACCACTTCGACCAGCTTCATCCTCAGACAGGTAGGAGGCGGGCGC
>NW_005354385.1:6335803-6368728 GCF_000412655.1 Myotis brandtii | reverse complement strand
TCGCCTTGCCCCTGCTCACCCTGCCCTGCGGGTCCGGGCGTCTCGGCACCGCCCTGGGAAGTAAGTTTGTGCGTCTGGACGCAAGTCCAAGTCGGCGGGGACCCGGCTTAGCGCAGGGACATTGCACTGGAGACGGGCATATTCCTCGTGGCATCTTCAGTGCGTGGGGAAGTCTCGAAGTTGTATAACTGGACATTGAGTAAAGCAAAGCCCGTGGGGCCGCCGGGCACCGGGTTTGATTGGGCTGAGCGTTACGGGTCTCTTCTTTTTTGAATCCTCTTCTTTGTCTAGGTCTTGGGAGAGATCTCCAAGCTCTAGTCGCAAGACAGACAATTAGAGCAGAAAGTTAGGGCTCACTTTCGGACTGCTTCCTTGGTTCTCTAGATGAGGGAGATAGCTGGGTCTGTTCAAATCCAGATAAGCGAAGGCCGGCACTCAGCGCCTTTGGTATGGGTGGTGATACACTTAGTGTTTGTTTCTTGTCTTTTTTGTTGTTGTTGTTTTGTGTGTTTGTTTCATAGTGATTGTTTTTTCTGCGTGGCTCTCATGCGCGTTGTGTGTGCTAAAGATTGCAGGTTACCCTGAATGCTTAGGTTTAGGTGCCTTTTATCTTGACCCAGGCAGGATATTGGCCCTTAATTTTGGTACTGACATGTGCTGTAAATGAAACCACCTCTGCGTATCTGCTGGGTGCTAGGGAGAGCATTAAAAAAAAAAAAAAAAAAAAGGAGTCACCTTGATCTCTTTTTGGAACAGATTTGTCAAGGTGTGTGAGTTAGGGGTGACCTGCGAGGACTTTGGTCATTGCACCAAGACGCTTGCTTTGATCCCAGCCTCCACTGTGGACTGCGGGAGTGACCTTGGCGAGTTCTTTTCCCTCCAGGCCACTGGGAGCTTTGTGTAATGTGCTTTTAACCTTTGGCGGCAGCTTTGCTGTGTTTCTTGAGGGATTATCTCACCAGTGTGAACAGGTTATCCATGTTGGATGGGCATTAGACTCAAAATTGGACTCAGACCTCTCCTAAAGGGTCCATAAAGCATAATTAGATATTTATTATGTAGATATTCATCTTCTGCAGAGACAGATACTATTACTTCTCTTTAATTCAGTGAGCACTAAGATGAGCATTATTAAAATAAATATATTTGGATTCTGAATTCATTCTAAAAATACAGTCTGTTCCCTTTGCTGTGCTTAGATTATTTACATATTTGATAAGACATTCTTCATCTTTAAACAAATTTTAGTTATGTTACTGAGATCTTATTGTTGTTTACTTGATAGGTACTTACTTGTGGTAGTTTTATTGTTGCAAAATTCTTAGACATACTATCAGCATATTCCATGAACTGTTTGACTGAAGCGTTTGAGTTCATCTACACCATCACGTCACTAATGCTTTATTCTTCCAAGCACAAACAATATAGTCAATAGTCTTTCTAATGTCTTGTCCTCAATTTGCTCCAATACATGATTAAGTGAGATGATACATGTATAAGTTCTTGTTAAATGTGCTGGTATGTGTTGACGTAAAAATATGAAAAGTGTTGCATGGTAAATAATTCTGGGAGTAATTTAAACCAATGCAGATTTTTAGAACAAATACATTTCATAAATCTTTCTGAAACTGGGATTTGTTAGTTTAATAAAATGGTCTAATTTAAATGTAGGAATTACTGTAGTTGTGATTATATCATATACACAACCTTCCTATTTATTTTTGCAAAAAAATACATAATTTTTGCAAGCATGTACAGTTCAGAAAGTATCCTACACCTGATCTCATTTAAGTGGGATAATACAGATATCTATAATGGCTGCAATAAAAATAACCGAGAGAACTTTTATTTCTTTGAGAAGGTATGAAAAATGATTGCAAATGAAATGTAACAGTGTGTTATTTGAAATAAAATTGAACAGTTTTCACCCCAATGCTAAAATAATTTTTTAAGCACAACAGCTCTTTATGTTACTAGAGTCTCATTATTTGTTGAACAACCAATGATTTATTATTTTTGAATTCTTGATACATTGGAGTGCTGGTGATATTTCCAAGTCTGTATGATGCTTTTGCACATGAAGAAGATAATTGCAATATCAATAAAACAGTGCTGCTCATTTCTCTGTCATATTATTTACAAATATATAGAAAGGAAGCTTTCGCTAAAAAAAAATTGATGTGTCAAATCAGATGGGTAAGACTGGACAGAGAACAGTTGGCAGACTCACTTAATAAAACAATGTTTATTCTTAAAGCTGGTAAAAATGTTAGTGTTTTGTGTGTATATGTGCACAAATCCATGTGCACACACCTACATATGCACACATGTGAGCTGGCCTGAAAGGAAGCAGAGTGAGAAAGAGAGCATGCCGCCACTCTGAGGACTGTGCACAAACTCCCTCACCACCCTTGACCTTTGTTTCCTGGTTTACTAGATTGCTGGCTTCTACAGTTTAGGAGGGATGGGTGTTCTGGAATGGATCCAGGGAGCAACTAAGTGGTTTCTTTGAGGAAAGGTGAGAACATTAAGTATTTTGCCAGTGAAAGGAGAGAGTGCTCGGGGTGATACAGGAATGATCTTCAAACTGAACACGAAGGCATTCTTTGGAAATGTGATGGACTGCTTTTGGTCTTCATTGAAGATGAAACTTAAGAACTGGCTACAATTAAAAAGGAATGAGGTTTTAGCCCAGCTCGAGTGGCTCATTTGGTTGCATGTCATCCTGGGTTGTGGTTGGATCACCTGTTGGGGCGTGTATGGAAGGCAACCGATCAATGTTTCTCACGTCAATGTTTCTCTCTCTCTCTCTCTCTCTCTCTCTCTCTCTTCCCACCCCCTTTCTCTTTCTAAGCATATCCTTAGGTGGGGATTTAAAGAAAAGAAAGGAATGAGGTTTTACAGCAAAACTTTTCTAAGAGTATTGCTATCATTGGAATGGCTTTCCAAGTGAGGCTGTAGAATTTTCTCCTAGGAGATTACTTCTGACAGGCTGAATGGATTATTTATTCATGTTTTACATTTTTAGGAAACATTTTCTATGTGCTCAGCAGTTTGCTAGATACTGTGAAAGAAGAATGAAAAAGATGAATGGGACATAGCCCCCACACCCAAAGGATCTTATAGAGTAGTATGGAGACATGGGTGTATAGAAAAGAAATATTTAGGTACAGCATAGTGTGCAGCAATATAGCAAGGAATGAGAGCATGGGCAAAATGCCCATGTGCGCTGAGCATTGAAATACCCAGGATGTCCCTGCACATACAGTTAGTATGGTGCAGGTTACTCTGCCTTGGGTTACTCCCAACTTTCTCCCCATTGGGGTTTGAAGAGAAAATCTCACCAGGGTGGGATTGGTAGGTTGAACTCTCCTTGTTAAGTGTGCCCTTATGAGGATTGCAGTCTTAGAAGGCCTGGCCCCCAAGCCTCATCTTGAGTCCAGATCTCTTAGTTCTGAACTCAGATCTTTAACATATCACCCTCTCTCCTGCCACAGGCCCTTTGCACATGCTGAGAGCCCTCTCTATGGAGTGCTCTTGCTCTCCCTGCTGCCTACTTAATTTTTAATCTTCCTCGAGATCTAACTTTAGTCATCACTTCTTTTTCTAACCCCTTTGATGAGGTCAGTTCCTTAACCATGCACCTCATCCCAGAGTACATTATGCCAGTTCTCACCACTATTATAATTCAACATGTAATTAGATTTCTCTGTTCATGTCTTTCTCCCCATCCAGATAATGAGTTCCACCAGGGCAGGGACATGTCTGCATTTGGTCTCCTTTGCATCCTCAGCATTTAGCTTAGTAGTAGATGTTCAATAAAGACGTATTCATTTGAATGAATGAAGAAACGGGTGGATACAGGACTAGCTTGACACATTTTAGGCATGGAGTTCTGCTTCCACATTTAACTTTTTGTTTAATGAGGAGAAATTGCTTCCTAACAGACCTTCATAAAATGTAGTGGTTTAAAGCGACCACACTTTTAAAAAAATAGTTTTCTGTGGGCTGATCAGACAGTTCTGCTTTCTGTGATGTTATCTGGGCACTGGCATGACTGAAGGGTCCAAAATAGCTCACCTGGTTGTGCAGTGGGTGCTAGCTGCTGGCTGAGAACTGACCTAGCGCTTTTGGCAGGAGGCTCAGTTTTCCTCTACCCAGCCTCTCCGTGTGGTTGTGTGAGCTTCCATGGTGGCTGGGTTCCTAGAAGGAGCATCCCCAGCAGGAAAGGCTGAAGCTGCAGATTTGGTGAGACCTAGTATCAGAGGCTCTCTGACAGTACTTCCATTCCAACCTCTTAAGTCAAAACAGACCAAAGGGCCAGCCTCGTTTCAAAGGGAGGGTAAGTAGACTCTATATTTTGCTGGTGCAGCAAGGTCGCCTTACGAAAGAGCATGTAGAACAGAAGATATTGTTGTAGACATCTTTGGAGCCATCTATCTTAGAGCAAGGAACTTTTATTTTTTTAGGTATGCTAATCAAATGCTCATTACAATAATTCAATGAACCCACACTGTATTCAGAGGTCTAAAACATATTGAGAGACTAAGTTGATACTATAATAAAACACGTCGGCAAAAAGATTCTTTGGGTTATAATTTGAGCACTGATTATAGAAACCTTTTTCTGATGAAATGCAAGTTTTCTCCAATGAAATGCAAATTCATCAACAGACGGTATATATACTTTGTGCATAGCTCTAAGAATAATCATATGCCTAGAGGCATATATATGCACAAAATTTATTTATAAACTTAGATTCACAGAATTTTAGAACAGGAGGAGATTGCAGAGGGAAAGTGCTTCAATTCCCCATTTTCAGGTAAATAAAACGGAGACCAAGGGACATAAAGGCCTTACCAAAGTCACACTAGTTGATAGCAAGGTACAGTCTCAGATTCTACAGTTTTTCCACCACAACCTCTTTGTCCCCGAAGAATCAAAACAGACATATAAGCACACATAGATGTGGACACATGAAAGGCTATATGGAGCTTATTCCTCTTAGGTCCTAGAGATATTCTTAGTTTATGTGGTTATTGTGAAGAACAAAGCAATAATGGGATAATCTGGAGACTGTATTCTCCTCCCTCCCACCCCCCTTTTTATCATGAGATGAAATTTTTGTTTTTATTGTTTATGGTTACACAGAGGGGTTTTTTGTTGTTGTTGTGTGTTTGGTTTTATTTATTTTTATTTATTAGTCACTGTATACCCAGAGTCTAACCAAGAAATAAAGCTATGTGAGTTTTTACAACTGAGGGACTTGAATGTAGAGATATGGTTAAGCAGGTGGTGAGAGAGATTAGAAGCTAAACCTAGATGTTAGCAATAACAGGAAGCCACTACCACCTCTGGGCTAGCAGAATAATGAGAGGAAATTGTTACTGGAGCCCAGGGGCCAGAAACACCTGGAAGGTGCTGGAACCACTGGGGTACTGTTCTGCAGGAGCAAGAGAGAAGAGGGTATCACCTCACACTGTCAGAATGGCTTTTATAAAAAAGACAAGAAATAACAAGTGTGGTGAAGATGTGGAGAAAAGATGTGGGAACCCTTGTGCACTGTTGGTGGGAATGGAAATTAGTGTAGCCATTATGGAAAACAGTATGGAGGTGCCTCAAGAAATTAAAAGTAGAATTACCACATGATCCAGAAATTCCACTACTTGGTATTTATCCTACAAAAACAAAAACATTAACTGAAAAGATACCCTCCTGTTCATTGCATCATTATTTACAATAGCCAAGATAAGGAAACAACCAAAGTGTCCATGGATGGATGAATGGATAAAGAAATTGTGCTATAGCCCAGCTGGCATGGCTCAGTGGTTGAACGTCAACCTATGAACAAGGAGGTCACGGTTCCATTCCCGGTCAGGGCACATGTTATGGGCTTGATCCCAGTAGGGTCAGAGCAGGAGTTAGCCGATCAATGATTTTCTCTCATTATTCATGTTTGTATCTCTCTCTCCCTCTCCCTTCCTTTCTGAAATCAATAAATATATTTAAAAAAAGAAGTTGTGGTGTATATATTATGCTATATTATTAAGCCATAAAAAGAGGGAAATCTTGCTATTTGCAACAATATAGATGGACTTTGAGAACCTTATGCTAGGTGAAATAAGTTAGACAGAGAAAGACAAATACTGTATGATCTCATCTTTATGTGGAATCTAAAAATAAAAACCCAAACAACCCCTCCCACAAACCCCAACCTCATAGATACAGAGATCTGATTGGTGGTTACCAAAGGTGGGGGTAGGTGAAATGGGCAAAGTAGGTCAAAAGGTACAAACTTCAGCTAATTATCCTATATAATAAAACCCTAATATGCAAATTGACCAAATGGCTGAACGACTGGTTGCAATGACTCACACTGACCACAAGGGGACAGATGTTCAACGCAGGAGCTGCCCTCTGGTGGTCTGCGCTCCCACAGAAGGAACACCGCTCAGCTAGAAGCCAGGCTCACAGCTGGCAAGCACAGCGGTGGTGGCAGGAGCCTCCTCCGCCTCCGTAGCAGTGCTAAGGACCCCTCGAAGGATGTCCAGCAGGTGGACATCCCCCGAGGGGTCCCAGACTGTGAGAGGGCGCAGGCCTGGCTGAGCCTACCCCACCTCGCCAGTGCACGAAGGTCATGCACTGGGCCTCTAGTAAAATAAGTAAGACCTGGGGATGTAATATACAGCGTGGTGACGATAGTTAATAAGTAATATTGTCTTGAATATTTGGAAGTTGCTAAGAGAGTTGATCTTAAAACTTTTCATCACAAGAAAAAAATTATAACTATCTGTGAATGGTGATGGATGTTAACTAGATTTGTGGTGATCATTTTGCAATATGTGCGAATACCAAATCATTATGTTGTACACCTGAAACTAATTTTATTTGTCAATTATATCCCAATTAAAAAAACAAACAGAGAGAGAGACACAGAGGAGATGCAGCGTCTGCCAAAGAAGCCACTTGAGGTGGAGAGAATGGGGGGAAATACTCTGGCTTCTTCTTTTTTTCCACTCCCAACTCACACCCTCCTTCCCCCAGCTCCCTGTGGTGCCTCCCATTGGCTGAGCCCTGCTGGAAGCCAGCTAACACAGGAGCCTGAACAGTCTGCAGACCTTTCAGATAGAAAAGAAAGCACAGAAGGGAAGGGGAGGACTAAATCTGAGGGAAACAGCCACGACTGGCACAGCCATTATTATATTTTAGTTGCATGGGCGGACAATCATGAAGCATTTTTTCACCAGCAAAATGGGAAGTTTTTATTTGCTCTGTAAGTAGAACTTCCTTGCTCAATGGTATGATCCACTTATACAAGGAACCTTAAGGAAAAGCTTATACCTGTTTCCTTTGTGAATTTTCTCTGGAATGCATCTTCCCATAATGCGTCTTACTTCTCATGACAATTTTGGCTCTTGGGCTTGAGTAAATGGAACTGAATTGACGATGCTCCCGAGTGACAAATCTAATTATTGGGCAGCTAATCAGTGAACCAGACATTTTTCTTTCCTTCAAGTCTCTGTTTTTGGGCACACCGAGTCCCCTAAATGTCATTTTTGTAGAAGAAAGGACTATTTAGCCTTCAGTTTAGGATGGTCATATTTTATTGAAACTCAGATAAATTCTGATTCAAATCTTTCTAGGATGCTGTGTGGAAACATAAGAAAATGACGTTGGCTTTGCTGTGGCCCTCTCCCCTTAATTACTCCAGGTGCCACACGGGCAGGGTTAGCAAGGAGCACAGACTGCTCTTATCAAGGGGAGAAGCAGAGGTGTAATTGAGAGAATGTACTAGTACTTCAGTCAAACCACGTGGAGCAGTTCGTTGTGGAAACGGTTCTCTCCAATCCTGGCGATTCTCCTAACACCGTGGTTGGCAAACTGCGGCTCGCGAGCCACATGCGGCTCTTTGGCCCCTTGAGTGTGGCTCTTCCACAAAATACCACGTGCGGGCACGCACATACAGTGCGATTGAAACTTCGTGGCCCATGCACAGAAGTCGGTATTTTGTGGAAGAGCCACACTCAAGGGGTCAAAGAGCCGCATGTGGCTCGCGAGCCGCAGTTTGCCGAGCCTCAGTTTGCCGACCACTGTCCTAACACAATGGGGGAGCCAGGCACAGCAAATCTAGGTCTGACCCATCTTTTCTGGCCGAGGTCTTGGCATTGTCCAAGCTCATCATCTTCCTCTGAGTTTGGCCAGTCCTTGGTCTCATTTCTGCAGCTCAGACTCGGAAGAAAGCATAAACCCTAATCAGAGCAAGCCGGCAATGCAAGTTCCCCAGGTCCACTGAGGACTCCGGGAACATCCACAGACACGGGTGGAGTGGGCATGAGGCCCCGTTGGGCTCTGTAGCGCTCAGTGAGTGGCCTCTGCGTGCTTTCTAAGCAACATTGTAGAACAGATGCTTCCTAGGACCACAAGCAGTGCCATTCTCCGCTTGCTCCCCTTTGCTGAGCCTCCTTCCCAAGGACTGTGCTTGCTCAGAATGGGTTTCCGGCCTCAGAAACAGTTCTCTGATTCTGAGCAGGGTGGGTCCAGGGCAGACAGGGCCGCTGGGTGCTTTTGACTTCCTTTGAGCCCAGGTATTGACTAATATTCCCTTTGTGGGTTGTGCAGAGCACTTCCTTAACCATCCGCAATCACACACACTCGGTAGAATACCTCTTGAGGTTAGAAATCGTCAAATTGATTAGTGTCTAGAGGAGCCTTGTTATCTCCAAGGCGGCCCCATAAGCAGCCAGTATTGTCCTGCCTTCACACAGTTACATGTCCTGGTACTTCATGAGCCAGGAAAACATTGAGGTTGAACTCAGCACTCTTGCCCTGGAGAGAAGCTAAGTTATAGACTACAGAGTGAAACATCGGGATTTTACAGGGAGTTAACCATGTGAACGGGGCCTGGGAG
The DNA here is from genome assembly GCF_000412655.1 of Myotis brandtii. Classification (NCBI taxonomy): domain Eukaryota; kingdom Metazoa; phylum Chordata; class Mammalia; order Chiroptera; family Vespertilionidae; genus Myotis; species Myotis brandtii. The sequence goes on along the minus strand of NW_005354385.1, from coordinate 6,359,820 downwards.
AGGGGGTAGGATTAGAACTAGAAGCCTGAATTAATGAAAAGGCTAAGTTTTAGATTCAGTTTTAAGGGAATACTTCTATTGCTTTCAAGTGACAGTAATGATAAGCTGTGTGCTATGACAGCCCGTTTTCGGAAATAGATAAGGCTGATGTGTGCTCAACCTGGCCTGAATATAGGCCGAGCTTGAAGGTGGTTCTCACTTTAACCAGAGTAAACCTGCCCCTCTGCAGACTTGCCTGTCGTCTTTAACGTGTCCTTTCTTATAGAAATGGAGTGGAAAAGGTAATCACTTGTGCTTCAGGCACTGAACGCATTGCGAGGGAGGGGCTGTTGAACTTATGCTACTATACTGGAGCTTTCGATCATTTCACTGCCATCATTGGGATGACAGACCATTGCTATTTTATTTCTCACTTTATGTTCTTTTCCTGTTGCTGGAGTGCCTTTGTCCAGGGTTGCAATTTAATTACTATAGCAGTAGTCTATGTTTTGAGAGGAAATATTTTATAAACATAAACTTGAAAAGAATCTGCATTTTTCTTGGTTATCAGAATCACCAGAAATGATAAACTTTTGCAGTATTCACTGCAAAATAATAATATCATTATTTTTAAATTAGGGAAACATATTTTGGAATGCACAATAATTTATGTAGGTGAATTTATCAGACTCTCCTACTTTCTTCTCGAATGGCCTAGTGCCAGTGTTAACAACTCAAGTGCTGATTATATTCCCAAATGAAAGAGGTGGGTAAAATGATCACTGTTAGGTTGGAGTGCTCAGTAGGCATGACTTTCTTATTTGGCTCATTGTGTGTGTGTGTGTGTGTGTGTTTAAGTAACAGAAAGGGTGAAGTCATTCTTTTAGGAATTCAGAGACTATATTCTGTTACCACCATAACCTAATTTTACAATACTTTCATCACCCCCAAAGAAACCTTTCACCCATTAGCATTCGTTTCCCATCCTCCCCAACCCCAGCCCTAGCCACCTTAATGGACTTCTGGGTCGATAGATGCGCCTATTCTGGACATGTCAGGTAACTGGAATCGTACAATAATATATGATCTTTTGTGACTGGCTTCAGATTTTTTCATTAACATATTCTCTACGCCAGCTGAGGGTTCGCAGTTGTAGCCCCTAGTCCAAATGTGCCGATGTTGGCCCGTGTATGAAAAGGGACTTGCATTAAGCCTGTGTCCCAGATGTTTTTCGAGTGGTGGTGTGGAATGGGGGTGGATCATATTTATCTTTATTTTGGAGCTGCAGTCTTTTATCATTTTTAGCTGCATTTTTTAACCTGCATGGAAATCAAACCCCTGGCGTTGTCCTCCTTGTCCTCGGATTGAACACAACGAAGTGTCTCTCATCTCTAGAAGAGGGTTTATATCATGGGACGAGAGCAACAGGATTAAAGAAAACTGTCAGAGCAATATAAGTGGTTATTGCCATAATTTTCAATAATTTTTAGTAATAGAAATGTCTTGGGTACTTATAACTCAAAATATTTCTTTTATTTTCATCCAGATGTTCATAATAACTCAGCTTTGGTAATTATAATATTTCTTCCCTGAGAGATACAGTTAGGAAGAAAGCAGAGTGCTTGAGTCCTCAGCTAAGTACAATATTTATGGGAATTATTGGGCACATAGAACGGTACTCTCTATGTGGCAGGTGCTGCTCAATTATATTTGAGCACTTCCCTGAGGGACAGAAGTCAATTATCAACACAGTCGTGTGGGAGAGAAATAGGTCAGCTGCAAACATTCTCTGCTAATTTCAGAAAGCTTGAGGGGTGATTTAGTTTGGGGGATATTTTTTATTCTTTTGGTCTCCATGTTGTAGAGAGAACTTGTGGCAGCAAAGGTTCAGTTTCTCATTTGGTATTGGTTGTTATACTAATTTACTTTAATATCACATAAATATTTCTTTTGTTCCGTAAAATGGAAATGAAGCCAAATAATACCTTTTTTAAAACTATGTCAAATATACATTGTAAGAGTAATAATGTATATTGTAGGTATTGTTAGTACTTTATTGCTATTTCTACATGAATACTGATGTTTAGGGTTTAAACCAACCCTATTAAGTGCAAATTTCATATTTCTAAGTATTTTGTGTAATACTTCTACATACAGAGTTAATTGTAAGAAAAAGGAAGGACAATGGTGTTTTTAAAAATTACGCTCTTTTAAATTGTAAAATACACAAAATTTAATGTTACCATTTTAATTATTTTAAGTGTATAATTCAGTGACAGTAAGTATATTAACTGATGTCATCTTTTAAATGAGTGTGGCAGGTTATTTAAAAAGTACAAGCAGACAAAACTTAAGTATATCTGACATTACAAATACCCTGAAAACACCTACCATCATCCAGGCCTCCTACCACAGCTGTGGCCTTGTTTAAAGCAACGAAAACCACAGAAAACAGACCTTGGCGTGTTCACCAAGCCGTGGGGCCCCAGGGTGAGAAGAACCAGGAAGCACTGTGGGAGCTGACCAGACCCTCAGGGGGGCATGGGAACGTGGGGCTGGGACAGGACCCTGCACGGAGTGGGGTCCTGCCCCAGAACACTTGCTTCCACACCCCTGAACGCTTTTCTTCTTCCTCCAGCGTCTGAAATCTGAACAGTTGCAAGATGATTTGGGTTACTGAGCAGCCTATTTTTAAAATGTGAACGTTCCCAGGAGTCTTAAGGGGCTCTAGTCATCCATACATTATTGAAATTTGACTCTGTTCACAGATACCCTCATCTTACCATCTTATAAAAGCCCACCACCACAACGCAGACCGGCTCGCCAACAAAGACCCCAGTGTCTCTGGGGCAAGTTGTCCTTCACACAATGTCCTCTCCTCATTTTCCTATCAGAAAGCGTGTCCCCTCGGCCCCTGAGTTCCTCCCTCCACCTTCACTCATGCCATTCATTCCCTTTGAAGAGGTCTCACCATTTCCATATGATGACGACCTTTCCTGTGTCAAACCCCTCTAGAACCTTCTCCTCCATGAAGCTCTGTAATATGGTTCTGGATCGCCTTCTCTGGCACTGCCTGAGAGCCCGCTCTTATTGTTCACCTATTAAATTCTCCTTTGTGTAACCTGGAGGTCCCCATGACTCAGCAGCTGGTGGGTCTGCATGGACATTGTCCCTAACTTATCATGTAAACAAGGGGAAGGAGGAGCAGGAGAGGAAGTTGCAAGGTGTCAACATTAAAAATCCACATTTGCTTGTTCACCTTCCCTACCTGTAGTCCTAGGATCTCAACACCTTGCCGCACCGCACCGCTCTGTGAGTCCGGGGGATGAACCTTATATTGCTTTGCCCCTCATTGGTTTCTGCTGCCACAAGTCTTTGGAGAAGGCTGCTCCCTCCCTAGTTGCTCTGCCTTTGTGAGAACACTGCCTCCTTCCAAGATGCTGTTTCTCAGTCAAAACCTGGGAGGTGGCAAACAGCACCATATTCTTCGGCTTCTCTGTTCAAGCTCCATTCCAGACTTCCTCAACTGCAGGTCACATTCTGTCCCCCGAACCCTCGAGTGGCACTTCCTGGGCCCTGCATCTCGCAGATTCCCTTGCAAAGCCAGCTTCTGTGCTATCACCTGCATCTCTCTCTGTACGATTACACTGGGGAACAGCCATCATTTATCCTCTGCCCCCACACAAGGCTTGCTACTAGCAGCAACTTTAATACATGTTGACCTTCACAAATTGATGCAGACACAGACACACTTTGAATTCCTTTAGCCTCAGCTGCAACATACTCGTAATAGTTTATGCATTATTTTTATTTTTGCTTTATGAATTTGTGTTGGGGGCTGTGGTATAGACGAAGTAAGAGGAAAAGGAAAGGTAATGTTGGGGGCTGAAGCACTTTGGGAGTTGGTGTAGGCCTGGGTAGGGTATCAGGATGGAGACCTTGGGACAGGTGGAGGGTACTGGGTCCCTGGGGAGAAAAGACAGTAGCTGGTGGGAGATGGTTTCAAAAAAGGTGAATGAGGATCAAATTTGGTCTATTTCAGTCTTTATTCTGGAACTGTATTTGTTGGGAATCTTTCAGTTGCAAATAAACAAACTCAACACCAACTGGCTAAGACAAAGTACCAGTTATTGACTCATGCAGATGAAAAGTCCCGGAGCAGGTCTCACTGACTTCAGATGTGGCTTGTTCCATAAGTTCTTGACTCCATCAAGGCTTCTGCTCTCTTTCTCTGCAATTCTCTCAACATGGCACGCTCTTCTGTGCTCAGTTCTGTGTGCTGGCTTAGGCCTCAGTTTAGCACCTGTCATGTGGCAGCAATGGCCTCCGTAGTTCAGGATCTCCCATTCATCTATTGTCCTCCAGCCAGGGGACTGCTTGAAGCCAGAGGTGGCTACTTCTGGAGAGGAGATTGGGGTCAGCCCTGTCATGGCTGAGGGTGGGGAAGACCAGTTCTCTAAGGGAATTTTGGGAGCCAGTGGTAGAAGGGGAGGGATTTGGGTGTTGTAGTAGCAATTAGCCAGAAGGACCCTCATGGTGAGTCAGGCAAGATAGTGGGAATCGCTTCCTTTCCTTGCTCTTCCTTCCTCATGTAGCACGTTTCAGCCCATTCATGGGTTCAGTAGGAATGTTCAAAATATTGTGGTAAAATACATCTAATATAAAACTTACCATTTAAACCACTTTTTAGTGAATAGTTCAGTGACACTAAGTACATTCACTTGGTTGTGCTATCATCACTACCATCTATCCTAAATATAGTTTTATAGGCTGATCTGGGAGTCTGACTTTCTGTTATCATATGTTTCTTAATAAGAAAATATGTACCAAGTTTTAAATAACTGACTAAGCAATGGATTTCTGGGATACCACCCAAGTATTAATACAGGAGTGACTACCTTAATTGATATTCCTCAGGGCCTTTGTTCTCCAGTCTGCCAAATGGGGGCTTTAGTGGTGTGGACTGGGTGACCTCTGAGGTCATTCAAGCTCTAGTATTACAAGGCTTTATGTCTGTGTCCACAGAGGTGTGTGATCAACTCATATTCATCTCAGTAGAAAATGCTATTCTATAACTTTTGTGGAAATCCTGTGACTCTTCGCTGCTGAGATGAACTCATCAAACACGGGGTCATCAAATATTATTGAAAGTATTAGATGAAGACGTTCCTTTTAGAATGTAGCAAAGAGATGATGTGGGGAAGTCTATAAAGGGAAAGATAATTTTGGAAAGAACTGGAGTTTATAACTCTTTCAAGCATATGCATGCAGAATGAAAGGATATGCAAAGAACAGAGTGGGCTGTCAAGAATGAATTATTTGTGAAATGTGGTGAGACGGTTCTCCGACGTGCATCCTGGAAGCTATTAAGAGGAAGTCGGCTGAGGAGTAGTGTAGCACCTGCTATTGTGATTGTCAAAGCCACCAGGAAGAGCAAGGAGCTAATGGGGCTTTACATCTATAATAAAAATAACATAAGTTGCCAGATTGAAACGGCTGAAGGTGAGTAGAACCGCCTCATCATTCGAAGACACTGCATTAGAAGCTTTCAATACTGGCTTTCCTGCTTAAAGGATTCTATAATGTCTTTCCTGCTTAAGGGATTCATGAAAATTGCTGATATAGATGAACTGATGTCTTTCCTGCTTATCCCTAGTTTCTTGGGACATGATATTTTGCATAGGTAGTTCACATGGCTTTCTGTACTTCAATACGTGAGGCAGGAATTTCTGTTTTTAAATGAAATTAAAGAGTAGGCTCTGGGGGATATGTTTATGATAACAGACCTTGTGTGTTCAAGTTGCCTTGGTAAACTTGTGCACTTGACTCTTTTTCTTCTCATCCTTCTTCCAGTCAGTGGCACATGTTCCTTACTTATTATTAAAAAAGAACATATTTATATTCTGCTTTGTTCTGGACATGCTTAAGTTACCTTGTATGTTATCACAAGTGAATAAAATGAACCGAGGAGAAAATGAGGATAAGACAGTGTGCTGAGTACACAAAATGTGTGCCAATGAAATCCCAGTCACTTGCCCAGTCACTTGCTCGTTGGGGGCCTCAAGTTTGTCTCTGAACCTTCTGGGAACTAACCAGAGAGGAAAGCATGAACATTTACAGGATTTACAATGTCTAAGGGTTTAAGTAAACTTGTTGTTTAGGGAAAGCACAAATATTTCCTTCCCACACTGAGACTAGAGAGAAATTTCTCCCCTGTTCTCATAGAGTTGGCACTGTGTACAACAGTAAATTAAACCGTATCATAATTCTGGAGTGTTTTTTTTTATAATGTCATTCAGTATATAGATAATGTCCCTCATCATGCTGGAGTACTTTGCAATAAAAGCAATTATTGGGAGCCATTGTAATATGGTTCATAGACGTCTGTGATTCTTAACCTTGGCTGCATATTAGAATCACCAGGGAAGTATATAAAAATCTCCATGCCCAGGCCACATTGCAGCCTGATTAAATCAGGACTTTTAGGGGTGGGAGTCACGTATCAGTATTTTCCAAACTCCCCAGGTGATGGATGTGGTTCTCTAGTATCATGTAATCCAGAGGGAGATTTTAGAGCAGCTGTTTTTAACCAGGATGTATTAGTCAGGATAGGTTAGGTGATGCTGCAATAATAAAAACTTCCCCCAAACAACAACAACAACAGCAACAACCACAACAACAATAACAACAATGGCTTATTTGGCACTCTCACTTTAGGTATCTCCTGGATTAGCTGGGGGCTTGTCTACTGTTATTCTTATTCCAATAAAGCAGTTAGTATCTGGAGCGTTTGTGTTTGCTGCAGAAAAAGGAATGAGACACATGGTAGATCATACATTGGCTGTTGAAACTCTGCATGAGTATATGCTAAGCTGCTGTAACACTGAAACCAAAAGATACAATGTGTATTTCTTTGTCACTTAACAGTCCAGAGGTAAGTGGGCAGTTCAAAGTGGGTAGATGGCTCTATTCCAACAGTTCAGTGGTGCTCAATATTTAGCTTCTAGTTTTTCCAATGTGGCTGCTATAGTCATCACCATTTCCTAGGCAGCTCAAAGGAGAGGGGGGGAGGGAAGAGGAGAATAAGTAGCTTTATTTTCAAGGGGATGACCCAGAAATTAATCATACTTCTTCTGCTCACAACCCATTGGCCTGAACTTTGTTATGAGGCTACATCTAGCTTCAAAGGAGGCTAAGAAATGTGGTCTCTCGGTGTGTAGCCATATGAAGGCTAAAAATTGTGATGGCTCTATTTCTGGGAGGAAGGAAAGAATGGATCTTGAGGCCAGTTAGGCAGATTTTGCCTTATTACAGTAGTGGTTTTCAAAGTTTGGTTTTAGCATGGAAACCCTTTCTTCAAATGAAATTGCAGATGCCATCCTTGGTAATCAGCGTATTTGGGATTGATGGGGGTTGCTATATCTGGACCCCTCCCCGTTTCCTCCTCATGCTCTCTGCAGCAAGCCTAGAGCTGTGGTCGGCAAACTGCGGCTTGCGAGCCACATGCGGCTTTTTGGCCCCTTGAGTGTGGCTCTTCCTAAGCCTTAGGAGTACCCTAATTAAGGTAATAACAATGTACCTACCTATATAGTGTAAGTTTAAAAAATTTGTCTCTCAAAAGAAATTTCAATCGTTGTACTGTTGATTTTTGGCTCTGTTGACTAATGAGTTTGCCGACCACTGGCCTAGAGGCATCTCAAAGGATTCATGAAAATCGCTGATGCAGATGAACTAATGGTTTTATAGACTATTCTCCTAAAATATTGTTCTCACAGCAGAACTTCAGAATGATAATGAAATAATGGATCTGAATAATTCTTCCAGTCAGTTCTATCTCAAAACGCCATCTCAAATCCATCCTTTTCTCTCCATCTCTCCTGTCACCACTCTACTTCCTACTTTGAGCCACCACCATCTCTCTTCTGGTCTACTGAGTCTGCTTCCATTAACCACCAGATCAATCTCCCCTGCAACTTCCAGCATTATCTTTTTATTTTTAAAATTTTACTGAATTTATTGAAGTGATATTGATTAACAAAATTATATAGGTTTCAGGTGTACAATTCTATAATACATCATCTGTGTATTGTATTGTGTGTTTACCACCCAAAGTCAAGTCAAGTCTCCTTTTGCCACCATTTACCTTCCTTCTTCTACTTCCCCTCACCTCCCTTTCCCTTTGGTAATCGCCATAGTGTTTGTTGTCTGTGTCTGTGAGGTTGTTGTTTTTTTTCTTAATCCCTTCACCTTTTTCATCCAGTCTCCCAACTCCCCTCCCCTCTAATAGCTATTAGTCTCTTTTCTGCATCTATGAATCTGTTTCTATATTGTTTGTTAGCTTATTTTTGTTCATTTGATTCCACATATAAGTAAAATCATGTGGTACTTATCTTTCTCTGACTTCCCCTGCAACTTCCAGCATTATCTTTTTATTTTTAAAATTTTACTGAATTTATTGAAGTGATATTGATTAACAAAATTATATAGGTTTCAGGTGTACAATTCTATAATACATCATCTGTGTATTGTATTGTGTGTTTACCACCCAAAGTCAAGTCAAGTCTCCTTTTGCCACCATTTACCTTCCTTCTTCTACTTCCCCTCACCTCCCTTTCCCTTTGGTAATCGCCATAGTGTTTGTTGTCTGTGTCTGTGAGGTTGTTGTTTTTTTTCTTAATCCCTTCACCTTTTTCATCCAGTCTCCCAACTCCCCTCCCCTCTAATAGCTATTAGTCTCTTTTCTGCATCTATGAATCTGTTTCTATATTGTTTGTTAGCTTATTTTTGTTCATTTGATTCCACATATAAGTAAAATCATGTGGTACTTATCTTTCTCTGACTGGCTTATTTCACTTTGCATAATGCTCTCTAGGTCCATTCATGCTGACACAAAAGGTAAGATTTCCTTCTTTTTTATAGCCTACTAATATTTCATTGTGTAAATGTTCCATAGCTTTTTTATCCACTCATCTACTAATGGCCACTGAGGCTGCTTTCAAATCTTGGCTCTTGTGAACATAGTCTCTGTCTTTTATGGAAGAATTAGATTTGCTCCCGTGTACTGCCATTACTAATGCAATAGATTTTATTCCTTCTATCTTATATTTATTTTGTACAGGTGTCCCCAAAAATGTAGTCTTGGCTGTTAGTGGAGTTATCTATTTAAAAAGAAAATCAGATCATATCATCCCTCTGTTTAAAACCCTCCTATAGACTTCAGTTGCTAAGATATTATATTATACTGTTAAAATATAATCTTAATTTCTTATTGTGGTCTACAAGGCTTTTGCCAAACTCTCATATTTCATCTCCAACGCACCTACCCTGCCCCATCCCCTAATATCTGGCCTTCTTTATGTCCTTTGAATAAGCCAAGATTAATTCTGTCTCCAGGCCTTTGTACTTCTGTTCTCTTGTCCTGGAATACTCTTCCCACAACTCTTTACATGACCATGCTCCTTCTCATTCTTCTCATCTCAGCCCAAACATCTCCTTTTTAGAGAGACCCCCTCTGGCTGCCCACTTAACTTAGACTCCCATCATCCCATGCGTACTTGCCATTAGATTCCATTACTCTCAGAAATCACCTTATTAATGTATTTTTCTTTTCATTTACTCATCCTATCCTCACTGGAATGTAAGTTTCAAAAAAGACAAGGAACTGGTATATCCTGGTCATTGCACATTTCAGGTGAACAGACTAGGCATCTGACACATAATAAGTGTTTAGTAAATATTGATTGATTAGTGAATAGAAATAACTGATTTTCTGATTCAGTAACTGGCTAAGAATCTGGGTGGGACATAGTCTTTGTTGTCATGTAAGTGAGAATTTGTGCTAAGGGCAGACTGTTTTGGTGGTAACGAACTCATTTAAAAACGGAGGTATCTAAGAACATGTGCCTGAAAAGAAGGCTTAGAGGTGACCCAAGCTCTGAGGTACTTCTCAGAAGGCAGTTTGGAGTTTACCCAAAAACACGCAAATGGATGTTCAAGGATCCATAGTTTCAAGCCCAAAGACATAGCTGCTGGCTTAGAAAAAAACAAAACAAAAAACAGTTGTGGTCACATGACACCTTAGCCCCTACTATGGCACATCTAGGTTTGAGCATTTCCCTTCCTAATCCACTTTCCAGAAAGACCTCATGACAAACTATATGTACCACATGCACTGAATTACATGGCTTGATGTCAGGAATATTAGCTACGTTTTGGTGAAATACAGGTGAGCAATTACTTTACTCTTTGCTTCATTAGGGCACTCCATCTTGGATTTGCTTCAGGACAGTTTCTGCCCAAATAGAGGTCACCTAAGAAGCCTGTTGGTCATCACCGACTGACCAGCACTCGGCCTCAGCTCTTAATCTCTTTGTGGCTGATGCTTTGGTCTGGTGCCCAGTGTTGGACTCCTGAGTTCCTGCAGACCAGAACCTTTTGTCCCCGACTTATTTGGGTGGCAGCAGGACTCCTGGACTCTGTAATTTGAGCCCAAGTTAAGAAAAATGAGATTTGTGTTTCTTGTATGGCGGAAGGGTGTGTGGCTCTATTGGTGTAAAAAAGGTAAGATGACCAGACCCGAGGGGATGCTGTCAGTCAGGCCAGAGGTCAAACGTGGGAAAATCAGCACAGCCAGTGGGAGGAAGCACACAGCCTGTGTCCTTCTCCCCTGCTCTGCCCACACTCTGCCGGGTGCTCTTCCTCCACGGCTTTTTCTGGTGCACTCCTACTGCTTTTCTTCACGATTGCAGAAACGTCATATCCTCTGGGAAGTCTTCCCCAGCACTCCCGGACAGAATTAGTTTCTTCCTCCCTTTGGTATATTTGGAGCACTTTTCACATTGATTAAAAATTGTATGTTTACAGGCCTCTCCCATTGCCGGTAAACATCTCAAGGACTTGGTTGTTTCTTAGTTTTCTTCAGAGAGGCAGCGCAGCAGAGCTGCGAATGGAATCAGCTGTGACTTGGGTGGACAGGAGTGTGAGGCCCGGCTCCATCACTTTCTACTTGTGTGACCTTGGGCGTAATACCATCCCTGAGGCTCATGATTTTCACCCATAAGATGGGGATAACAATACCGGCTTCAAAGGGTGTTGTGAGAATTTGGAGAAATGAGATAATATATGTATATCCTGGATGAAAATTATTTTATTTAAAACCACAACCTGCTGTTCTGCTTTTTTTTAAAAAAAATATATTTTATTGACTTTTTACAGAGAGGAAGGGAGAGGGATAGAGAGTCAGAAACATCGATGAGAGAGAAACATCAATCAGCTGCCTCCTGCACACTCTCCACTGGGGATGTGCCTGCAACCAAGGCACGTGCCTCTGACAGGAATCGAACCTGGGACCCTTCAGTCCACAGGCCGACGCTCTATCCACTGAGCCAAACCGGTTAGGGCCTGCTGTTCTGCTTTTAAGCAGGACTGTGGCCATAATTTGCATCAATAGTGTTGCCTTCCATGTTTAGAGACTGGCGGGGAAGGCTGGCATTTCAAAGCCTCTGCCGGTTCCTCTGTGTTTGTGAAGGGGACATTCTAGAGGGATGGAAGTCAAATTGGTGATGTGGGTGGTGGTATTGATGGGCTTGGAGATATTAGGGGTAGTGATGGTGGGAGTGTGGGTGGGGTGGTGATGGTGAAGGTTGCTGGAGGTGGTGATGGTGATTATAGGATGGTGCTGTGGAGGTGGATATGATGGTAGTGATGTTGGTGAGGTGGTGATGGTGGTGATGATAATCATGTTGGTGATGGTGAGGATGGGAGGTGGTGATGATCGTCATGGTGAAGCTGATGGTAGTAACATTGGTAGCTCTGAAGATTTTGGGGCAAGCTGGTGGTGTCTGGCACTTACTCTGAGTTCCTCACCTGTTGCTCAGCCTGCCAATTGGGATTCATGACCCCTAGCTCTTGGAGTGACAACCACACAGCTTTGTTTTCTTTTGTCCTTTGTCTGTCTTGCTTTATTCTAAATCCAGTGCCCTTCATATGAGCTTACCAGTACATGGGGCTCTTCACCTGGCTCCCAGCCCTTGACTTTACCTGAATAGTAGATTTTGGGGCAGTTTCCTGAATCTAACATAGACTCCTATGCTCATCCTCTATGCCATAGATCCCTGCTCTTCACCCTGGAGTCAGGGACACGTCTCCAATAAACCTGTCCTTTGAGTTGCTCGCCAAGTGAGATATTTTAATGCTAGATGACTACATTTTTTATTGCAGGGAATGCACTCAGTTCTGAGAGCCTTCCTCCTGAAGCACACAACTGGCAACAGTGAACTTTCTTTTACACTGTCTTTTTAAAAAATATATATATTTTATTGATTTTTTACAGAGAGGAAGGGAGAGGGATAGAGAGTTAGAAACATCGATCAGCTGCCTCCTGCACACCTCCCATTGGGGATGTGCCCACAACCAAGGTACATGCCCTTGACTGGAATCAAACCTGGGACCCCTCAGTCCGCAGGCCGACGCTCTATCCACTGAGCCAAACCGGTCAGGGCTACACTGTCTTTTACACAATGACAGTGACTGACAAATCTTGTTTTTATTTTGTTCTCAAAATCTACCTATATTTTCACAGAGAGTTTTTATTATCCTGCACTGTGTTCCAGTCTCTTAACATAACTTCACTGTTTGTTCATTTATATAGTTAGTAACTCATTCGTTTACATTTCTATCTTAGCTTTCTCAAAGTTCATAATACTTCTATTCTTCTGCTAATTATGCCAGGCTCTTTGATGGCACTAGAATCTGGGGGTGGTGACTAAATTCTCATGTAAACATAGTGAAAACATAATTGTCAGCTTCCTACACTGGGGAAACAGCATTGAGCTAAAAGCAGCTGCTTCAAAGAGAGGACACTTCCGGGTGTGCTGACTTTCGTGCAGGGAGTGGGGGGTGGAGGGTGGGATGGGAGATGTTTTTTGGGGGCCTTTGATAAACAAGGAAGAAGGTTGTCTCTTTAAGGAAACCATTATTCTGATGTGACATTTGCATTTTCTGATGGCTCTCCAGACCTTACTTATTCTTTGCCAGTTGCACAAAGCATATATGTATAGATTTCTTCCAAAGACTAATAGCATTTGTGATATATTGCTCTGTGAGAGCATTTTCCAATTGCTTCCTAAAAATCACTAAATTGGCACTAAATTTTGGTCTAGTAGAAAGAGCACAGTAATTACAGCAAAAGCTCAAGTTCAAGGTCTAGCTTAACCATTTCCTAGACCTGGAGTAAGTCACTTAACTTCTTTGAGTTTTAGTTTCCACAACTCTGTAACACGGAGCTAATAACTGCTGTGCCTGTATTATAAGGCTTTATAAACCCAACGGAGATAATATCTGTGAAAAAAGTTTGTAACATTAAGAATTTACTGTTGCTATTTTTATATCTGACTTACAACACTTATCTTGAGGCATGAATGTTCTCTAACTGGGAAGTCTGCTGCTTAGGAAAATCAATACACATATCACAGATATTTGTGAAAATTGTTATACTTTTAAATCGCTTTGCAAAAAATAAATAAATAATCAGTTTGCATATAAAAATTTCCCTAGAATTTAATATTACTAACTCATTGTAGCCATGTTGCATTTCTCAAGTTGTCTTGGAGCTGTGAAATAAAAGCCAGTTCAGTGGCAGCATTCTCCAGACTTTTGCCTCCATACTGCGCTCTCTTGGCCTGGAATGATTGTCCCTGTTCTTGCCTGTTGTATTCCTACCCATCCCTTAAGCCCCAGTTTAAAAGCCACCTCTTCTGGAATCTTCTGGCAGAAGGAGTCATTTCTGTCATTTTATAGCTCCTGGTCTTATCTCTAAACGTTATTGTCATCCAAGTATAATGACACCTGAATGTAAGCTCCAGGAGGGCAGGGATTTTTGTTGCTTTTGATCACTGTATTTCCCAGTGTTTATGAACATGCCTGGCGTTTGTAGTGCACGCACAGTGAACCTTTACCGAATGGAGGAATGGGTGAATGAAGGAATGGGTGAATGAAGGAAGCAGTTAAGCCACCTTCAGTTTCTTCAGGGCTCGAACTGGTTAACATGCATGTTTCTTGTGCCTTTATCCTGGTCAGGGCTTGGTTCCTACTAGGTTCACATGTTTGTTGAAGGAATAAATTTCTGGATTAGGGACTCATATTTTAAAAAGTACAAAGATGTCATTGTACTTTCACACCACAATTGTTTAAATGCATTTTAATTTATTTTGTTTTTAGATTATCAAAAACCCTATTACTATTTTTATAAGAATCTGTGATAAATATCTAGAGCAGTTTTTAAAACCAAACAAAACAAATCATAGGCTTCCCTGGACTAGTTGTCAAAAAAATTCTTAATTTCTCCCCCTAAAAAATGATGTAAATATTGTTAGCATAGAACATGCCAAAATATATTTTACATTTTTAGTATCCTAATATTTTATTTCATTAATATTAATAAAATAATATTTTCCTCTAAGTAAGAATGATTGCAAATTCATAGTTAGTTTCTAGATAATGATAGCCCAGATTTTTGCAAACGGCCATTTGCCAGATTTTCTGTAACTCCCTCCCCCCTACTGTGTTTGAGGAAGTCTTTCTCATAGTAAGGTTTTAAAAATTCTACTTATAAAATTTTGTATCCTTTTTAGCAGATGGGCTGACCGGCTTACAGTTTCCATGGTAACAAGGTTTCTGTATCCCCCATCCTCACCCCTTTTTAAAATAGCCTAAAGTCACAGAAGGAAACTTGATATTAATAGCATGAGAAATTTCAGTATGAACAACAGTTATTAAATATGCCCCTTTGATTTCTTATTTATTGATCCAGAATCATTATGATGTATAGCACCTATGACTAAGCATATATGAATATAATTTTAATACTTGCGCAGATTGGGATGTTGGTTTGATGAAACAATTAACTGTTGAGCAACCAGTTTAAATTAGCCTCTACTTCAGAACTTCCTTTTTTCTAGCCAAGTCAGATGAGGTACTATCCTCCACTTAGGAGTCAACAGCATAGTAATAATGCAATAAATTATTTTAACATCTGTGTGAAAGACAAAACCAAGGCTCTTTTGTTGCTGTGCAATTTCTGTGAACACCCATTTATGTTAAGCATAAGTGTGGTGTTTGTGCTAAATAAAGAAAAAACAAGGATAATTTCTTGGGGCTGTAGACTCTGTTGACTTGATTAGGATCTGGTGTCTTTGATTGACACGCATAAAAAATGGCAACCCGAAACCCAGCTCGTGCATAAATGATTTTCTAAGAATAGTACACTAACAAAGCATGAAAAGATATATTTGAAAGAGGGATGTATTTAGTTTGCTGAAATGCTGGATTTTCCCCAAGAAGTACCCTATTTTTGATGCAACATAGGTTGAGCGTCACACAGGAAAAAGATTCTTATTTTTAGGCCCAGTTCTAAATGTTTATATTTGAGAAGTCATGACATATTCTTGCTTGCTTAGCTGTAAACACTGATATGGATTGTTATTCTATCAAAAGATCTAGAATAAAGGGTGGATATATTTTTCTCTAAAACAGAAATTTATTAAGCATATCTGGATTTCTTGGCTTTTAAAAATATGTTATTAGAGCTGCCCTAGCTGGTTTTACTCAGTGGTTAGAGTGTTGGCCTGTGGACTGAAGGGTCAAGAGTTCAATTCCAGTCAAGGGCATGTACCTCTGTTGCAGGCTCAGTCCCCTGGCCCCCATCTGGGTGCATGCGGGAGGCAACCATTTGCTGTGTCTCTTTCACATCAATGTTTCTCTCGCTGCCTCTTCCCCTCCCTTCAACTCTAAGAAATCAATGGAAAAAAATATCCTCTGGTGAGGATTAACAAAAACTAGCCCTAGCCTGTTTGGCTCAGGGAATAGAGCATTGGCCTGCAGAATAAAGGGTCCCAGGTTCGATTCTGGCCAAGGGCACATGCCATGCCCCCCGCCCCCCTCCCCGCCAGTAGGGGATGTGCAGGAGGCAACCAATCAATGATTCTCATCATTGATGTTTCTAACTCTCTATCTCTCTCCCTTCCTCTCTAAAATCTCTATATATATGAGAAATAAAAATAACAAAATAAAAATATGTTACTGGAGCTAAAATCTTATTATGAGATTATCTAAGAGTTTTATCTAAAAAGCCACCAAAACTTTCCCCCCTTGTTTTCATCGTCATGTCTCTGTATCTACTTTCTTTGCTGTCACCTGACCAGGTTGAACTGTAGAAGGTCGAGCGGAGGGTATGTGTGAACGTAGCCCTCGATTCTACTAAAATAAAAAGGGTGTTGCTTCTATGCTTGTGATCAGGTTTCAGTGGGAGGTTGTTTGGGGTGGTATCTGCTGATGAGGCTCTTGTCATCACTGGGATTTCAGTTGTGGGACCAGTTTCCTGGGAGCTGAGGACTCGACCTATAGTAAAGCGCCTCTGCCTCTACTCCCACCTGAAACTATTGGGCTTTGTTTTTTCCAAGGGTCCTCTGAAAACTTTTGTGCAAGTGACTTATTTAGGAAGCGATTCCAGGGAGCAGGAGTAGAGAGAGTGAAAAGCCAAGACCGGAACGTGTTAACAAGTTGGCCAGCGCTGGGAGCAGTTAGCGATTGATGACACCACACCTCCCTAAGGAGCCTTGTGAATGCTTGTCAGAACTGCCCATCCTGGACAACAAAAGGGGGAAGCATTCCTCCATTGGCTTCTGTCCCCCACTGATCCAGGGGGACCCCACAGGGGTTGGCTCCCTCGAACTACCAGGTTGCACAGGCCTGAGTGCCCAGTAACCTGCACCTGCCCGAGGCCGTGGAAGGGGAGAGGCCAGGCCCTGTTGGGTCACTCTAGTGCAGCGGTTCTCAACCTGTGGGTCACGACCCCTTTGGCGGTTGAACGACCCTTTCACAGGGGTCGCCTAAGACCATCGTGCATATCAGATATTTACGTTATGATTCATAACAGTAGCAACATTACATTTATGAAGTAGCAACAAAAATAATTTTATTGTTGGGTCACAACATGAGGAACTGTATTTAAAGGGCCAGAAGGTTGAGAACCACTGCTCTAGTGTGAAGCTGCTAGAAGTCTTTGGGGAACTGATTACTGCAGCAGTGACAGGAGCAAGAGGTGGAACCTAGAGGGTTGTGAAGTGGTTCCTGAAAGGTTCAAGTGTGCGTCTCAGAGACACCAGTGCCTCCCTTAGTTCACGTCTCAAAGCCTTGCGGAGGGAGAATTCTCTGTACCCTTCTAGGAAACATAAGTGGTGGGTACTTCAGTCTCAGAGACTAAATCCATATTTACAGTCTCACCTGCTTGACCCTTCTGCTCCCTTCCGCAGCCTGGCATCTCCACCTCAGTAACAGGCAACCACCACCCTGTTCAAGCTTCCAGGAGCCATTCCAGCGGGATGCTAGGGCCCGAGTCAGGGTCTTTGATGGGACTGCAGAACCAGGGCCGGAGGAGAACGTGCCAATAAGCCATCTGGCTGTATATTTTGCACCCCCCTGGTCTCACACCCGCAGGATCCACCCCAAGTCATCTTCCTGTGGCTCCTGCTGATACATGTTCCTTTGATGAATAAGCAGTTCACTTCTGCGGGAGGAACTCTATTTCCCCTGTTTGGGCTGTGCCAAGATTTGACTCTAGTTATCAGTTCAGAGGCAGTGAGAGGAGGTGGCAGCAGATTTTAAAAAGGACAAGAATGATCTTGTTAGGCACCTACCTTGTGTAAGGACTTGGCAGGGTCTCCGGGAAAAGGGGGGAGGGCACTGCTCTCCAGCAAGGAGAGAGCTGCTGTCAATGGCTGGGGGGGACTCGGGGACTTAATGTTCTTTGGGTCATCCACCCAGATGTTGATTCCAGATCACAGAGTCACCTATTTTCCTACAGGGCCCCGACTTCACCATAAGAGACATATTGAGCCTGCATCCAGCCTCCTTTGCAGGCCTTCCAGCTTTACAGTTAGTTCCAGAGCCTGATGTCCAGCACTATCTGCCTTGTGGCTGCAGAAGATGAAGGACAACCTAAATGCTCAAAGAAGCCTTTTACAGTGAGCATCGACCTGTGAACCAGGAGGTCAGGTTTCAATTCCTGATTGCGCGCTCGATTCCAAGTGTAGGGCATGCAGGAGGCAGCCGATCAATGATTTTCTCTTATCACTGATTTTTCCATCTCTCCCTTCCCCTTCCTCCCTGAAATCAATAAAAATATATTTTAAAAAATCAGCCTTTGCTCTTAAGAGAGGTTCCTTCTGCTGGTCCTGATTTCATGGGAGCACTGCTGTGTAGGCTGATGTGTCAAGCTTTTTGGTTTAATATTGAGTTGTTGGTGAATTCTTTTTTTGTTCATCCTCACCTGAGGATATTTTTTTCATTGATTATTAGGGAGAGAGGAAAGGAGAAAGGGGCAGGGTGGGGTGGGGGTGGGAGGGAGAGAGAGAGAAAGAGAGAGAGAAAGAGAAACATTGATGTGAGAGAGACACATTGATTGGTTGCCTCCCACACGTGCCCCAACTGGGGCCAGGGATCGAACCTGCAACCCAAGTATGTGTCCCTGACTGGGAATAGAACCCGTGACCCTTTGATGCATGGATTGATGCTCTAACCACTGAGAAATACTGGCCAGGGCTGTTGGTGAATTCTTTATATGACTTGTATAGAGAGGATTTCCTGGATTTCATGACTATATAGATAGAATATCTTGGATTTTATGGTCTAGTTTCTCTGCCTGAGTTTATTTTGCTACCAGTGTTGGAACTATCATAGTCAACCATTTGAAGAAGTCTGTTTTCTTTTTTATGTACATCTATTATTTGAAGAACGTACGTATGCAGTTCCTGAAAATATATTGTCAGCCTTATGAATGCACATATAAAAAACAAAATTTTAAAAGAATAAAAAATAGAAATATAAATTCTACTGTGTTCTTCCTGCACCCTAGTGGATATTCTTGCATACCACGTGGGGTGCCTGACGTTCACTTTGGAGACCCTTGACTCGGATGTTCATGACTACATTCATACAGCAACAGGGGTGAGCCTTGAGAGATGTTGTCCTCATGTACTTGCCATTAGACATATTCAAATCTAAACCAACCTCTGTGTATACTTATATATTGAAGACTGTCTTCTTAGCATTTCAGAATTTCTACTAATTTCTAGTACTCTGCCATTCAAAAGGCCATATTGCAGTCAGCGAGAATTGCAATGAATCGACAAGAGAGGTGGCAGCCTATGTTTGTAGAAGGTGTTATTTGGCTCATCATTCAGAGAAAAATAATTTTGAATGAGTGCCAAGATTTGAAGACTGGGGAATTTTGCACAAGATAACTCAATTTTCAACTACCTGCTTGAATTCTTTTTTCTATTTTTAAACAGTTAAAAAAGAAGGGATAAGTTACAAAACTAGCTCTGCATTCTTCTCCGGAAGCAATTGTCTAGAGGTAACTCATTTAACTAGGCATTTCCTCTCTGTCCTCACTAACTCCTGCCACCCCCCCCCCGCACCCCCCACTTCTCATCGTCACACCCAGCATGCTTCACTCAGTTATGCTATTTGTGTGTCTTCTGTGGAATTTCAGTTGTTTCCGTTGACCCAACTTTTGCAACTGATTAATATTTGAAAAGGTTTCTTGAAATTATATAGTATGCAGAAAGCCCATTGAAAACTTATTCTGCAAGAATGCTGTTTACCTGGTTTATTCACTCAAAGCCCCAGAATGTAGATTATGTAGGCAGGTTGGAGTTGGCTTGCTATACATAGTGTGGTTTATTATAGTCAGAGGTTACAGCCCAGCCTCTAGACCGAGATTGCCTGGGTTCAGATTCTGTCTAGTATTTTCTAACTGGGACCTCAGGCATGTTACTTAACCACTTCCTGCCTCAGTTTCCTCATCTGTAAAATGGAGATAATAACAAATGGATAGATATAAAATAACTGTCAAATAACATTGCTTAGCATGTAGTAGGCAAGTGTTGGCTGTTATATTTTTACTTTACCAATTCCTTCAATTAAGTACTTACTGATGATTATGAAGAAGTTTGTAACTGTTTCACAATCTCTAATTGCTTGAGAATAAATTAAACCCCCAATGTGAAATGATCTACATGCAGCTTATTGAACATAAATGTGCATGCAATAAGTTCCCAATAGCATTCTGGTGTGTCTGATATTAAACCCAATATGTTCTCAGTAAGGGATTAGTAAATTCCTTAGTGTGAAGCAGCATTGGGCATTGTCACTGTTCTGGCCCATCTGGATGCTTCTCAACTCATCTGCTGATCCTCTCCTGTGTGACTGGCTAGCCCACACCTGATGGGAGTTCAAAGGGGCACTTTTATTTATCCCAAAGTAGATATGCTAATTTCAGAGAAGTGCCAGCCTTTCTGTCTAAAATTGCTCACAGTTCACACCTCACACATTGTGCCTTCTGCTCTGTTTCCTTCCTAATTTGTCCTTACACAGGTGTGAGGAAAGCCAGATTTTCAGCTAGCTCCCTCGTTTCCCCTCTGTCCTCTGCCACGGGCCTGCAGTCTGTCTTGCCATGCTGTTTCAAGTTCAGTGCTCCTTGACCAGCCTCCTTCCTGTTCAGCCTCCTTCCTGAGGAGATAGTTGCTTCTATAGTCTGTCCAGTCTGGCTTAGCCACAAGGCTTTGCCGTTGAAGTTTCACGCCCATACTGGGTGTATACCACCTTCGTTTGCTTTAGGAATGCGCGTATCTTTCAGAAATGCTGTTTTGTGAGTATTTCTTTGTTGTGGTGGTTTAAGGCAAACTTACCTATACAAATGACACAGGTGTTATTGGTGAAAGTGAGGTATCCGTTTCCCTACTGAGTGCTTGGGGTGGGGTCTTTATGGTATCAGTATCTTGAGGGAAAGAATTATTTTTTGAGACTCGCACAGGAGGAGGGTTTTTATTTGCGTGGAATTACATCAAAGTCCCATTTCCCTTACTCCAGTCCTGGAAGACGTGCAGCTGGGGATTCAGTAGAGCTAGAAGCAGAGCCAGCATCCAGAGTTTCCATTCCATGTTGTAGTCCATCAGTCCATTGTGTGAGGTCCACATAGCTGTGGACCATGTGGGTGAATGCAGGAGCATGAGAGCTCTGAAGACAGGAGCGCAAGAGGGCAAGAAAGCAAGAGCGGGAACCAAGAGAGTGAACTCGTTTGTTTAGGGGATTAAATATCTTAAATCTTCCAGTGCTTGCGGTGGTCACGCCTACTCAGGCCAATGACCTGTTCCCAGGTGTCACTGACAGGAAAGCATCTTCCCTACATCTCCCAGACTTTACTGGGCATGCATCTATTCTTCACCTGTCCAGTCCCTTCCCCCAGCAATCTGCAGGGAATACGGTTAAGCCTGGGGAGTGTTAAATTGCAACTTCCTGGCAAAGCTGCACAAATGACTATAATATTTGGCCTTCCCTTTGCTCCTTTCCTATATTAATAACTAGGTTATTTACAGTGGTATTAAAGGAAATGGATCAAAACGAAAATAAAGTGACTTAAAAGAGTGGTCAGTGAAATGTTTGGTTAGTGTTTGTGTCAACTCAGCAGAGTTGTCAAGACCTCTGGCTGGGGGCGGGGGCGGGGGAGGGGCGGGATGAGGACTATTGTAAGCTTTTCACAGCATCTCCACTCCCTGAACACTATCTTTCTTTCTTTTTTATTGTATCTTACTGACTTTTTAGAGAGAGAGGAAGGGGGAAGGAGACAGAGATAGAAACATCAATGAGAGAGAAACATCAATTTGGTTGCCTCCTGCACGCCCCCTACTAAGGATAGAGCCCAAAACCCAGGCATGTGCCCTGACTGGGAATTGAACTGGTGACCTTTTGGTGCATGGTATGATACTCAATCTACTGAGCCACACCAGCTGGACATGAATACTGTCTTTCTTTCTTTCTTTTTTAAAATATATTTTATTGATTTTTTTACAGAGAGGGGGAGAGGGAGATAGAGAGTTAGAAACATTAATGAGAGAAAAACATTGATCAGCTGCCTCCTGTACACCTCCAACTGGGGATGTGCCTGCAACCAAGGTACATGCCCTTGACCAGAATCGAACCTGGGACCTTTCAGTCCGCAGGCCAACGTTCTATCCACTGAGCCAAACTGGTTAGGGCAAGAATACTGTTTTTCTTAAACTCACTGCCTGTTCTTTCTCTTCTACTTGTCTCCGTGCATTAGAAGTTCTATACATTGATTGGCCTATGCTTATTTGTAGGATCAATGAAAAGAATAGTTAACTGAAATTTTCAGAAAATTTCCCAAATAAGACAACATGGGAAATGAATTTATTCAGTAGTCTTCAGTATTTGTTGAAAAAGAATTACTCGGGGTATAAGAATATTCATAAAATATTCTTAATTGTTATTTTTGTGATTATTCTTTATTTTGCTCTTTGAGATGACCAGCTGCACCTAGAACCATTCATAACATTTTTCTTCCCCATTTTGGGAGTCAGAATCCATAGCCTTTACATCTGGCTTTTTGTACTTACTCCACTGTGACTTGAGAAAATCATTTACTGTCTGTAAATGTACTTACCAAGCTCTTTCTACTGCACAAAGTTTTGGGAGGCTCAAATAAGCCTATTTATTTAAAGTTGCTTTTAAAAGTAAAATGTGATGTTAGGTGCTTTTACATTCCAGAATAGTAATTTAGTACATGTGCAGTTGGCAGTCTATATTTGCCAAATTAGATAATACTAATGAATTCTTTTCTCTATTTTTAAAAGTTAAAAATTTTTATTTCTTTAAAAAAATTTTTAAAATTGATTGGAGAGAAACAGAGGAAGGGAGAGAGAGAGAGAGAAAGAGAGAGAATCATCAATTTGTTGTTCCACTTACTCATGTATTCAGTGGTTGATACCTTGACTGGGGATCGAACTTGCAACCTTAGCATGTTGGGATGATGCTCTAATCAACTGAGCTACCCAGCCAGGGCAAACAGTTTAACATTTTTTATTAAAAAGAAACATACACTCATTTCAAAACATCTGAGAAATATGGTAAAGTATAAAGATCACCTATCTATATATATAAAAGCCTAAGCGTCCGTCTGACCGTTTGACCAGTAGCTATGATGCACACTGACTTCCAGGGGGCAGATGCTCAACACACAGGCATGGAAACATGGAACAGACTGATGAATCCCAAGGGAAGGGGGAAGGGGCGAGGGTGAGAAGAGATTAACCAAAGATCTTACATGCATACTAGAGGCCCGATACACAGATTCTTGCACTGGTGGGGTCCCGCAGCCTGGCCTGCGGGGATCAGGCTGAATCCATGCACCAGGTCTCCAATATCCCCCAAGGGGTCCCGGATTGCGAGAGGATGCAGGCCAGGCTGAGGGACCCCACAGGTGCATGGATTAGACCTCTAGTACTGTGATAATTGCTGTTAACATTTTGGTATATATCCTCCCACGTTTTTCTACATGTGTACCCAGAGATATAGGCATATGTATTTTTTTACAAACATTTATATATAGCTTTGTTACTTGCTCTTTTCATGTAAGACTATATTGTTGACATCTTTATCAGTTAACAAAAAGAGCTGGTTTATTGCTTGTGTGGATATAACATGACTCACTTAACTTGCCCCTATTGCAGGATATTTGGCTTCCCATTTTTTTACTTTTAAAAATAAATGTTGATGTGTTTTTCTCTTATGATAAATTCCTAGAACTGGAATTCCCAAACAATTGCTTTCTAAGCCGAAAAATCCAACATACTCCCACCATGAGTTATAGAATATTTAGTAACATGGAACATATACCAAATCTCTTAATTTATTTAGGCCATAATTTTATTTTCAATCAGATAACTGTTGAATGTTGCTAGGATGAAAGCTTTATTTTTTTTAATTGAATTTATTGGGGTGACATTGGTTCACAAAACCATACAGGTTTCAAGTGTACAACTCAATAAAACATCATCTGCACACTGCATCGTGCGCCCATCACCCCAAGCAAAGTCTCCTTCTGTCCCCATTTTCTCCCACCCCCTTTGCCCACCTTTACCTATCCCCCAACCCCCTTTCTCTCTTCCTATCACTACACAGTT
>NW_005354385.1:6330389-6335725 GCF_000412655.1 Myotis brandtii | reverse complement strand
TAAATTTTTTTGCTTAATCCCTTTACCTTCTTTCATCCAGCCCCCAACAAGCCCCTGCCCTCTGACAGCTCTCAGTCTGTTCCATGTATCCATGCTTCTATTTTTATTTTATCAATTTTATTTTGTTCATTAGATTCCACATATAATTAAGATCATAGGGTATTTGTCTTTCTCTGACTGGCTTATTTTATTCACTTAGCATAATAATCTTCATCCATACTACCACAAAAGGTAAGATTTCCTTTTTTTTAATGGCTGAGTAGTATTCTATTGTATAAATGTACCACAGTTTTTTTGTCTACTCATCTACCACTGGGCACTTGGGCTGCTTCCAGATCTTGGCTATTGTAAATAATGCAGAGTAATAGTTTATCTTGAACATATTTAAAGGAGTTGTAGTTATTTAAAACATCCGAGGACCTTATTGTAGAATAAGTTTACTTATAAGCGGTTCTCTTGCGCATTAATAATGCATTGATAACTAATTTTAAAAGTAGATCTTTTAGTGTAATGATATGTAATGCATACACATTTAGCAAGCATTTACTGAGTTCTGACTATTTAATCAACTTTTACCATGCACCAGGGATATAAAGCTGAATAAATCTCAGTCACTTTTCTTGAAAAACTCAGTCTAGTGGGAGAGACAGACATGCAAACAAATAATTATAAGCATCATAAGTTGTATTATTTATTATATTATATTATGCCCTTGGAAAAATAAAAGTTCCTCTCCCTACTGCCTGTCCTAGACAGAGATTAGAGAGAAGAATAGCCCCCCTTTCTCTCTAATATATTTTTACATATTTATATATTTTATATATATTAAATATATATTTTTAATTTTTTTCACCAGTGATAGCAGGTGTCATGGAGGAGGAGGGAAAGAAGAGTGAGAGAGAGGCTGAATAACACAATGGAGTGGCCAGAGGATTCTTACAAACTAAGTGTCCAATATTGAGCTTTATGTTTTTAGTATTTCTGTGATGTAAAGCCTCTGACTCCTAAACCAGGAGTAAAGTCTTCTGTATACACAGAAGTCCCAAGTGAATGGGGCTCTGTTTATTTGTTAGGTTTTTGTATTTGCTATCTGTTGTTGCATAAACAATACCCACTTGTTATCTCATAGTTTCTGTGGGTCAGGAATCTGAGCATGGCTTAGCTGGAGCCTCACCTGCAGCCACAAGGCTGCAGTCAAGGTGTCAGCCAGGGCTGGGGTCTCATCTGAAGACTTGTGTGGGGAAGAATCTGCTTCTCAACTCACCTCCATGATGGTGGCAGAACTCAGTTCCCTGAGGTCTGTTGGACTGAGGGCCTCAGTGCTTTGCTGGCTGTTGACTGGAGACCACCCTCAGTTCCTTGCCACATGGGCCTCTCCAAACAACAAAAGGGGGTCTGCTAGCAAGACAAGTCATTGTCTTTGTCATCTGATCACGAGAGTGACGTTGCTGAGTGTTGCCAGATTTTATTGGTTAGAAGCAAGTTACTCATGGGAAGGAAATTGTACAAGACAAGGAATATCAGGAGATAGGGATCATTAGGGACCATCTCACAGGATGCCAGCCACAGTTTTCAGTGGAATTCAGCATAAGGAGTTGAGGTCCATGTTTTGGAAAAAAGGTATGGCCACAAGGCACAGAGCAGAGAACAAGAACTCAGTGGAGGTAGAAAGTCAGAGGCAACAGTATCCACCAGGATGGAACACCACTCTGCCTTCATCCTTTAGGAATTTCAGAAATCTTCGATGGGTATTGAATTTCCCACAGGATGGAATTGTAGTGCAGGCCATTGGTAGCTAGAGCATAAAGGGCAGGGGGATTCCAGGTGCCATCTGAGTTATAATAATAATAGAACTATGAAGAAAATACTGAGGCTATCACAAAGGTAGAATCTATTAGTTACTTGGTGAAGTTGGGAAGAGGTCACCAGGGAAGCGACACTGCCTGGATCTTCATGCATGTGTAGGAGTCTGCTCCAGGCAGACTCCTACACATGCATTTCAGGGCAAAGAAAGTTTCAGGGGTCCAATGGTTTTGGTAAACCGAGGGAAACATGATAAGGCTCGAGTGTGGAAAACATGGGAGATACATATGGGAGATAATTGTAGCAAATGAGCTGGAGAAGCATTTGAGGACTTAACATTTCTGATTTCTGAAAATTTCTAATTTCAGAAAAATCTTGCACGCATTGATGAGCTAGTTGATATAACCAGATTTTGAGTAAGATCCCCCTGGCCGCGGTGCGGTGGGTGGTCAGAGTGGGTGGTGGTGAGCGGAGTGGTGATATAAGAACATGAAGCTTCAGGTGCCCCTGACTTGCAGTGCACCTTGACCTCACTGTCACATTTTGCCCAATTTCTACTTCTTTCTTCTTTTTCTAGTCAAAGTTCGAGAATTTCAGAGATTAGAGTTCCTCTGAAGAAAGTGATTTGTCTTTATAACAACTTCTTAATTTTCTTTCTTAGAATAGGGGGGAGGGATCACAGCTATTTTAAGTATTAATTAATTCCGAAAGTTTTTTGAGGCTGAAAAGCCTTATGTAGATGTGTGAGTGTTCAATAACAGTCATAGTCCTAATCAGAGAGCAGCAGGACTCAGTGGGTGTGAAACCCCATGCAGGTTCCGCATCCCCTGCAAGCTGTGTGGTCTGCTGGGTCGGCATGTACGAGGGGGTCAGGCCAAGGACAGGTCCTGCTGTGAACATGGAATAGAATCAATGCCCGGAACTCAACACAAACTAAAAGAGCTTGTTTTTAAAAAGCTGATCTTAAGACATGACACCAAAGTACAAGGAACCCAGTCGAAAACAAATAATTTGGATTTCGTTACAATTTAAAACAGATGCTTCAAAGAACACGATCAAGAAAGTGAGAAGACAACCCAAAGAATGGGAGGAAATACTTGCAAATTATATATCTGATAAGGGACTTGTATCTAAAATATTTAAAGAACTCTTACAACTCAAAATAAAAAAGACAAATAACCCAGTTAAAAAAATAGGCCAAGGATCTGAAAAACATTTCTCCAAAGAAGATAGATATACCAGTGGCTAGTGATCACATGAAAAGGTGCTCCAGATCACTAGTCATCAGGAAAACCCACATCAAAACCACTGTGAGATACCACTTTATGCCCATGAGGACGGTTATGATAAAAAGATAGATAATTCTTTGCAAGAATGTGGAAAATAATGTCATGTGGAGAATGTGGAGAATGTTGGTGGGAATGTAAAATGGACAAGCACCTTGGAAAAGGATTGGGTAGTTCTTCAAAAGGTTAAGTGTAATCAGTCACCGTAGCAATTCCATTCCTAGGTATATACCCAAGAGAAATGAAAGCATATGTTTACATAAAAATCTATACAAAAATGTTTACTGCAGCGTTATTCATAATAGCAAAAAAATAGAAACAACCCAAATATTCATCAGAGAAGAGGGAGAGAGAGGCTGGGTGAATGGGTAAGTAAAATATGGTAGAGCCATACAATGGAATATTATTTGGCAATAAAAAGCAATTAACTACTGATACATGCTACAGTATGAGTGAACCTTGAAATCATTTTGCTAAGTGAAAGAAACCAGACCCCCAAAACAAACAAAAAACAAACCAACAACAGCACACCTCTACATATATTTTTCCTTTTATATAAAAAGTCCAGAATAGGCAAATCTGCAAAGACAGAGACTAGATTAGTGTTTGCCCAGGGATAGAAAGGGCGGGGAGCTTGTGGAGTGACAGCTGAAGGGAACAGGGTTCTTTTGGGGTGATGGAAATATTCACAAATTGTGGTGATGGTTGCACAACTCCGTGATTACACTATAAAACAGTGAATTGTACACTTTAAATGGGTGACTTGAATGGCATATGCATTATATCTCAATAAGGCTGTTAGAAGAAAGAAGGTGTTGATAGTAGAAAACTGGGCTGCTCAGTAAGGATGGAGGATGGTCAAGGAAAAGGACTTTATTAGGTAAACTTCAGCCGTCACCTGTCTTTACATTATGTCATTCCTGTGTGGTGGTTGTTTTTAGAGGAAATGGATATGCTTACACTTCCTTTTCCTCACAAGACTAGACCTGGCCCCACTCGCTTGTTTAAAAAGCAGCGAACGTTGGTGGAATGCTAATGGTCTGAACTATATTAACATTCCATCTGGCTGCTACTCTCCAGGAAGTCTCGTTTTATTTGATTGTGACTGATTAGACGTTTTGTTCATGTTTCATTTGTGCTGATTTGGTTCATTGAGAGTAAATCTAGTTTGTCATTTGTCCTCCTCCCCTTGCCCAGTATCCAAAAGCCCTTATTTAAGAGGCTGTGTTCTTTTCATAAATAACAAGCGATGAAATTTCTCACCAGCCAGCGTGAGATGAGGATGGAGGGAAAGGAGAGGGTTGGAACTGGGTGTGGGATCCAGATTCTTTCTTTCCTGGTCTCTAACAAACAGGCCACAGGCGCAGCACAGTGTGGTACTTTGCAAAGTCATTTTCCTTGCTCAAACCCACAGTCTCAGTCAGTATACGTCCACATAGCAAAGGCAGGCTCATACTGGGGTTCTCCAGGCCAGGGTATGGCATTTGGGCGCCCCACTCTGGATTGTGGCCTGGTTGTTTTAAACAAGTTGACACATTTGGCCTTCACCAGGAGGTTAACGGTGGTCTTTTGCAAACAGCCAATACTCGAGTCCTACAAAAGGAACAAGACAGTTAGTTCCCTGTTTATCACTCATGTGACACAGCAGGTACTTAGCATGTAGAAGCTTCATCCTTCAGGACACAATCTGACTTTCTTTCTGTAGATGGGAATCTAGGGCTGTGGCTGGTAACCTACTTCCTTCTTATGATGAAGAAGGTCAGGGAGAAAGGGAGAAAGTGAGAGAGGGAGGGAGTGAAAGGAAAGGAAGGCGGAGGAAAAGAGAGAGAGAGCAAACCAGAGCGCCACAGGGAAAGAATTAAAGAATGAAAAAAATGTAAGGAGAACTGAGTAAAGAACATGGAGAAAGAAAGAGAAAATAGGCTTGGACAATAAGAGGTAACAGGAATGCAAATGGAGGGGAGAATGGTATCAGAGAATGGACCAAAGAACGAGTTAGAATGGGTAAAGAGGCAGGGAGTGCTGAAAAATATAGAATGCTACTTATTACTAACTAGTGGCCCAGTGCACAAAATTCGTGCATGGGGGTGTGTGTGTCCCTCAGCCTGGCCTGCACCCTCTCCAATCTGGGCCCCTTGGGAACCTCATAGGGATCGGGCCTAAACTGGCAGTCAGACATCCCTCTCGCAATCCGGGACTGCTGGCTCCTAACCGCTCATCTGCCTGCCTGCCTGATTGCCCCTAACC
>NW_005354385.1:6303185-6330296 GCF_000412655.1 Myotis brandtii | reverse complement strand
CTCTCCCCACCGGCCTGCTCACCCCTAACTGCCCCCCTCCCCGCCGGCCTGATCACCCCCAATTGATCCCCACTGATGGCCTGCTTGCCCCCAACTGGCCCCCCATGCCGGCCTGCTCACCCCCAACTGCCCCCACCCAACCCACAACTGCCCTCCCCTCTTGGCCCCTAACCACCTCTACCTCGGCCCTGCCACCATGGATTTGTCCAGAAGAACGTCCGGAAGGTCTCCTGGAAGGTCTCCCAGTCTAATTAGCATATTACCCTTTTATTAGTATAGATAGAGGCCTGGTGCACAGGTGGGGGCCAGCTGGCTTGCCCTGAAGGGTGTCCCGGATCAGGGTGGGGGTTCCCTTGGGGGCAGGGCAGCCTGGGCAAGGGGCCTGTGGTGGTTTGCAGGCTGGCCACGCCCCCCATTGGGTGAGGGTCCCTGCTGGGGGGTTGTGGCCAGCCTGGGTGAGGGGCTGAGGGCCGTTTTCAGGCTGGCCACATCCCCTTCAGGGTGGGGGTCCCTGCTGGGGTGCCTGGCCAGCCTGGGTGAGGGGCTGATGGCTGTTTGCAGGCTGGCCATGCCCCCAAGCGGGGACCCTCACCCCATCTGGGCGCGGCCAGCCTGGGTACGGGGCTGAGGGCCATTTTCAGGTCCCTCCCTCAGTGGCCAGCCCGGGCAACCCAAGCCTCCTGCTCGCTCTGGCTGGCTCCATGGCCACCGCCATCTTTGTCCTGCTAAATTGCATATTTCCTCCTGATTGGCTGTGGGATTTTGCGAAGGTATGGTCAATTTACATATTTGTCTATTATTAGTGTAGGTTCTTCCTTCTTTAGTTCTAGACATTACATTTGACTGTTGCTGGCCTTAGGCCTCCCTGACTTTTAATAGCCTGGCCCATGCCCTCTCCTGCCTATCATGCAACCACCGACAGTATTCCATTGTGCCCTTGCTCATCTTCCTCAGCCTTCTGCCTGCTCCTTTCCTGTACCCTCCCCAAGCACTTCGCCCCTAAAATGGTAGCACTTTAGATCTAGAAGTAACCTCAAAGAGGGTCTAAGACAGTGATGGCGAACCTTTTGAGCTCGGCGTGTCAGCATTTTGAAAAACCCTAACTTAACTCTGGTGCTGTGTCACATATAGAAATTTTTTGATATTTGCAACCATAGTAAAACAAAGACTTATATTTTTGATATTTATTTTATATATTTAAATGCCATTTAACAAAGAAAAATCAACCAAAAAAATGAGTTCACGTGTCACCTCTGACACGCGTGTCATAGGTTCGCCATCACTGGTCTAAGAGATTTGGCTTTTTCATGTTACAGAAAAAGAAATCCAGAGAAGTTAAACAACTTGCCCAAGGTCATATAACCAACAGGTGGCAAAGCTGGGTGAGAATGCAGAGTTTTCACTCAACAGGCACCTGTCAGATGCAGGTGCCTCCTTGGCAAAGGGAAGGGAGGGAGAGAAGGCTGGCCAGTGAGGTGCTAGCCTTGTCAGCTTCTTTCGTAGCTTGGGGATTGAAGTGGAGGTCAGCTGGTTTCCACTGGGGCAAATTCTCATCCTTTCTAACCTGGGTCAGCTGGGTTGCCTGGCTACAGGCTCTTCCAGATCTAACTCAGGGTCTCTGGGCGGGTGGGGAATGGAGGTGGGAAGAAGCGTTCTGATTGACATTTCTGATGGGGGAGCCATGGGATGGAATCTCATTTTACCAGCTGGGGTGGTTTTGCCCCCACTGAGGACTTTTAGCAAGGCCTGGAGACATTTATGATTGCCCTATCGAGGGGTGCACTGGCGTCTAGTGGGTAGAAGCCAGAGATGCTGCTAAACATCCTATAACAAAGAGTTACCCGGCCCACAATGTTGCTAGTGCCAAGCCTGAGAAAACAGAAGTTCAACACCCATGGCCCAGGTCAGAGACTCTTTTCCTAACTGGGCAGAAGCATCTGGGGACAGTTTAGTCCAGAAACCTGGGGCTCAGGCAAATTCTGCCTGACTAGAATTTCTGGGTTAATTAACTTAATTAAAAAGTGAGGTTTGATGAAAAGCAGGCGGAAGTCTCATCTCCGTTTGAGATGCTTACAGCCCAGCAGGTGTATTGTAACTGCTTTCATCAAAGGCCTTTGCCCAGGGTGACATTTTAAAAAGCCTGAAATAAGAGCCTGAAATAAGGGCTCTCTTAGATGTAGCCTCCAGGGGTCAGTGTGGCCCCGAATACATTTAACTGCTGGTAGCAGAGAATTAAATGAGAAAGGAAGTGAGCATGAGACAGAAGGGCTGAGAGACAGACTGTTAAAAGGGCAAAATTGGTTGTCCTGTTTGCTGCGGGCGCATTGAAACCAGCCACAGCCATAGGGAAGAAATTATGGAGGAGGAAAATCATTTTAGGGATTGTTCTATAAAATTGCTGTAGACAAGATGCGTTTGATATAACATTTTAATAACGTAACCTCATTTTACCTTGAACCAAGGAGTGTGTTTGTGTTCCTAACACTCCTTTCTCCAGGAAAAAGCTGTTTCTTCCTGTGATCGTGTCTGAGAAAATAGGTGCTTTGTATTCTGGGAGGTTCCCGTCCAGTGGTTCTCAACCTTCCTAATGCCGCGACCCTTTAATACAGTCCCTCATGTTGTGGTGACCCCCAAGCATAAAATTATTTTCGTTGCTACTTCATAACTGTAATTTTGCTACTGTTATGAATCATAATGTAAATATCTGATATGCAGGATGTATTTTCATTGTTACAAATTGAACATAATTAAAGCATAGTGATTAATCACAAAAACAATATGTAATTATATATTCAATATGTGTTTTGCGATGGTCTTAGGCGACCCCTGTGAAAGGGTCGTTCGACCCCCAAAGGGTCGAGATCCAGAGGTCGTTCGACCCCCAAAGGGGTAGCGACCCACAGGTTGAGAACCGCTGTTCTAGTCTCTACTGAATGGACAGTCCAGAGGATATAAAAATATTCTGCTATACGCCCTGGCCAGTGTGGCTCAGTTGGTTGGAGTGTTGTCCCATATACCAAAAGGTTACAGGTTTGATTCCAGATCAGGGCACATACCCAGGTTTCGGGTTCCATCCATGTTTCTGTTTCTCTCTCTCTCTCTCTCTCTCTCTCTCTCAATAAAAACATATCCTTGGGTAAGGATTAAAAAAAAAAAGAAGTTGTTAATTATAGAAAAAGTTTCCCACTCTTTTATTGGTTCTTAGTACTCTGAAGATGAAGACTGTTGATTTCAAATCATTTATCAGAATCTTTTTATTCCCTCTAGTCCAGTCTCTGTTCCAAAAAAGCAAAAGAATCCTTTCAATTGTTCATTATCTGTGTGTGTGTGGGTTCCCCTCTTCAATGAATCTGCAAAATGTTAACGAATCCCTGCTGTCTTCAAGTCTCTGTACTTAGAGCTGTGGGACCGAATGCTGAGACCTGCACAGCTGGGTTCAGGATCTGAAGGAGGGGCCGACACACAAATGAAAACACTAGACAAGAAATAAGAATTATTAAGGGGTGGGGGCCAGGTGGTGTCTCTTTCGTGAGGAGCACACTGACCTCTGGCTGGTCCGATTTTTATTTACTTGAATACACATTTGCCCTTTAGCAATGTATACAGACATATCAAAGGTAAAGTTTGGTAAACAGTAAAAAGATTATCAGGTTAGGGCAGTGGTCGGCAAACTATGGCTCTCGAGCCACATGCGGCTCTTTGACCCCTTGAGTGTGGCTCTTCCACAAAATACTGACTTCTGCACATGGGCCATGAAGTTTCAATCACACTGTATGTGCATGCCCACACGTGGTAGTTTGTGGTATTTTGTGGAAGAGCCACACTCAAGGGGCCAAAGAGCCACATGTGGCTCGCAAGCCGCAGTTTGCCGACCACTGGGTTAGGGAATTGCCTTGAGCCACCACTATCTCAACAGATGAGGTGCTTAGCGTCAGCCCTACTAACGCCCAAGGTCCATCGGCCTTCTGCTTTCCTTGGTGCACTCTCGTGACAGTATCGGCAGTGGGTGGCTTCCCACAACCTACAGTTATGGATACGGCACCAGCTTCACTCTCTCGAGACCAGGAGAGGGAATTCCCAGGACTGGGAGTTCCCAGGAGTGGGTATGTGCTCCAGGTGGGGTGTGTGAAGGACAGGGAGGGGTGGTTACTTATAAATCTGTAAGACCAGACACTGGATGCTCTTTCCCAATCCTTATTCTTTTTATTTATTGTGATAGAATTTACCGTTTTAACCATTTTAAGTGTACAATAAAGTGGCATTAAGTACATTCACGTTGTGACCCAGCCATCACCACTATTCATCTCCAGAACACTTCCATCCCAAACTGAAACTCTGTGCCCATTAAATACCAACTCCCTATTATCTCCTGCCTCTGGGCCCAGTTACCACTATTTAGTTTCTGTCTTTGTGAACTTGACTATGGAATTATACAATATTTGTCCTTTAGTGTCTGAGTTATTTCACTTATCATGTTTTCAGAGTCCATCCCCCTTGCAGCATATATCAGAATTTCATTCCTTTTTGAGGCTGAGCAGTATGCCATTGTACGTATAGACCACATTTTGTTATCCATTCACCCGTGGATGGGCATTTGGGCTGTTTCCACCTTTTGGCTGCTGTGAATAATGCTGCTGTGAACATACGTGTACTCCCAATCCTTCTCTTTTAACAAGCTCATCTGCTTTGTTAAAGCACTGTAATAACACCTTCCTATACCCATACATATAATGCATATGCTATGTATTTATCCAGTTGTATCCACTGGGCATAGCTACGGAGTGGAAGTCGTTTTTCTGGCCGGAAGTCCTGAGCCAGAGCACTATCCTTTCATACACTTGCTTCACATCCTCCCTCTTTTCCACCCAGCTTGTCATTCTATCCTTTTCCCGCTCATGGTTACCACCGCTTCCCTATCTCTCCTTTCTCCAATTCAGTTTAATTTAGCAAACTTTTGTTGCTGAGAACTTTGGGGGTATAAGGTACTCTGGGAATTTTGAAGAATAAAACTGCCCTTGAGTTGTTCATAGTGTCGTAGTGGGGACTGGACCCATCACACCAGTTGCGTGAACCTGCTGTGGAGGCCAGGCTTTCTGAGGGACGGCAGAGATGAGGGCAAACGTGTTCCAGCCAGAGAAAGTGACCCAAGTGAAGGACACGAGGTGGGAAATGATGGGAATGTTTCATTTTAAGTTGCCTTTCTTTGTATGTGCCCTTTAAATGTTTTTCATTCCTATGCTGTGCTCGGTAAGTCCTCTACCTGGGAGAAATAGCGATTTCCAAACTCTGCATGGTAGATTTCATTTAGGAAGTTTCTCTTTCGTAATTTTGTTTTGAAAGAGGTGCTTTTTTTGTGTGATGTAATCTTAACAGATTTTCCCCAGGGTTCAAGGAGAGGAGGGAGTTATGCTTTTAGTATATTTTACATCAGTAATTTATTTTGATTTTTTTCAGATAATTGTATTGTTCTTTTATTAAATAAATCTGATTGAATCAAATGTTTGTAAAGCCTAGAAAAGGAGAAGCCTCTCAGTTTAGCTTAATATTTGAAGAATGGATGTTACTAAATTGAACAGTTTAATATTTGAGGAATGAAGACACTTCTGTTGATTTATTTAACAAAACAAACCAAATTTCACAATTATGTAAAAAACTCAAGTATGTGTATGTGTATGTGTCTGTCTCTCTCCCTTTTAATTCTAACCATGAGGGTAAAAAAAATTACACTTTCAGCCAGAAGAGCGACCTAAGATATAAACTACATTTTTCTTTCTCTTGATCATCTTCTAATGATTAGCTGCTAGTAGCAGATGGCCACACAATCTGAGCAGTAAATAAAGGAGTAAATTTAGCTGGTGTTTCTGGTCAGTGGGACGGGCAGTCTAGCTCCGTGGACGGCAGCCCGACTGTGGAGAGTAAGTCCCCTTTTCTGTAGGACTCACTCAGGAGACCTCAGAGGATTGAGAGGCCCAGGCCTCTTCTGAATCAGGAGCCGGGAAATGTCATCCAATCAGTGGAAAGCCACAGACATATGAGGACTGGGCCTGGGAGCGAGCAGACGGAGAAAAGGAAATGGAGTTGGACAGCATTCCTAGGGCTAGAAGGGAACAGGAGCAGGGTGCTACTTGAGACCATGCTGGTGACCTCGGATTAGGCAGTAGGGTGACCCAAAAAGGCTTTAGTGTTCTAGCAGCAAGTAGTTTGGAGCTTCTGGGAGCTTGTCTCTTACGGTCATTGACCTGGCCCTGGGCGTGGGGAGATAGAATATTGCTCGTGAAGCAGGACATGGCCCATTTCAGCCTGTGTTGGGTGAGGTTTGGCTAGAAGAGGGGTGGACTGAACAGATTGGATAGTTTATGCATTCATTCACACATTCTAATACTTACTGAGCCCGTACTATGTGCCAGGCATTATTCCAAGTGCTGGTGATGAAGTGAACAAGACAAAGGCCCCGCATGGAGTTTATATTCTGATGGGAATTTTTTATTTGGTACACACACATATTGTGAAATGATTACCACAATGAGGATAGTTAACACACCCATCACCTCACATAATTACAACTGTTTTATAGTGAGACTATTTAAGATGTACTCTCTCAGTAAGTCTACAAGACGGTATTATTAATTAATTATATAATTAATTATTAATTATATAACCATGCTGCACATTAGATCCCCAGAACTTATCCGTCCCTCTGATGGAATTCATAGAATTAGTGCTAACATTTGGTCTTCTGACCTCTAGGTGTATATCCTTCCAGTAATTCTGGACATAACACAATCTTTTTGTTACTTTTAATGTTTCCCTTTTTGATGGTTTTGGAAGAAAAAAGAGAAGTTATACCTGTGTTTTGGTTCGGTCTTTTTTTCAGATAATCAGATTTCTCTTTCTTCCTGCAAGCTCTCCGTCCCAGCACCCCAGCAAAACTCAGGCCGCAGTGATCGGTGAACTCTTCAGGGCCAGCAACAGCGTTCCAGTTGCCTGCTTTCTGTTTCTTCCCACCGTCATATTAATTTCGTGTTTTTTTTTAAAAACTGGATTTAATGACATGTGGCAAATTTAAACAGAAATTTATAGTCTCTATTACAGATAGCTCTTTACCCTATTCCGGAAATGTTTCCCTTGAGTACTCAGTTTATGCAACTAGAAAATGATGATGACTTATAAATTCATGGTCATTAAACAGATTCTTGAACCTGTCTATGCACAAAGGATTCTGCAGTGAAAAATTCCAAAGGGGGGAAAATACTTTGGGACCAGCTAACGGGAAAGGGAAAAGTCAGTGTCTGAGGATCATTACATACAAGACCAGCAGTTTGTTGAGAGAAATGGGAAGGCTTTATCTGAGGTTGAGATCCTGGTTGTGCTCCCTGCACAAAGCTCATGGTTTCCGCTCTTGGCTGGTCAGTGGGCCTCCGCCCTGAAAGCCTGGGATTGGGAGTCACAGTCGTTGCTCTGCTGCCGTCGACAGTGAGGGCTTCCCCGAGATGGTCCACAAAGGGATTTGATCATAATGCAACTTCGTTTATGCAGACATTTTCTGCTAGGAAATTGTCCTGAAGGTGCCAATGTGTTTCACAGAAAATATCAACTAGAGGTGAATTACCACCACCGGGCACTGGTGATATGCACATTCGGGTGTGAACTAAGGGCCAGATTTTTAGGCCAGGCCTGAACATTGCTCTGATGTTGAAAAATTTTCTGGTACAGCAAATGTATGAAATTCTACTTTTTAAACTAGTATATGGGTTAGACCTCTTGGTATTTTTGATACTTAAAAAAAATATCTCCCAGCTAATTTATTCAGAATAACCCATAAAATGAGACATTCCCAATTAGCTGCAGTGAAAGTAAGAGGCTGTCACGTATTATCCAGGATTATTTTTGTAGAAATAGAATGTGGAATTAGAATTCATGTTTGGTCTGGACATAAAGACTATTCATTTCCCTCATACAATTAAGGGACTTTAATGAATGTCAACGAATTATGTCCAAAGTGTACAAAGATACATATTGTCATAAATACCTTCTTTTTATTTCCTATTAAAATAGATGCCATTTTAGGTATGTTCAGGTTCAGTGCTTGCTTCATGTCTATAACTATGTTGCTGAGGACGTATGTAGTTTTCTCAGAGCTTTGTTCTGCTTGACCAGTGTCCTAAAGGAATTTCTGCATTTCTATAAGCAACACTGGTCCCACCCTCCTCCTTTGTCCTGCACACCTGCCATGGGCAGAATGATCAATTACGTATTTTCATTAAGAGATGGAAAGAAGCATAAAACAAAGCTGTTCTCTTTGAAGAGCAAAGAGTATAGTTGGAAAGGTGTGTGAAAACAATTAAGAACATTCTAGGGCTCCATATGCTCTTTGGCAAGTGAATAAAGTAAGATTGTAGGCATTCTGCCAAAGGCTGGTCAACGAAAGATTTGGGTTCAATAGTTGGGCCATACGATTTTTAAATAGGTAGAGTGATCAGAAAGATATATTCCTTGATTTTTTTTAAGTACAAGGAAATGTTAGCTCATAGAGCTAAACCTTAAAAAAAAACACTGTTTCATCACCCCCATATAAACAAAACAAGGGACTTCAGCTTTGGATTAGTTTCTTATCTTTCCTCTATTCCGGTCCAGGGCTCTTACAAGGGGCTGACGGAGTCCTCTCTGGGTGGGGATCTCTTGGCCTGGGAAGACAGTGGAAGTTTCTTTTCTGCCCAGACAGGGAAGCAGAGGCCTGGGCTCCACCACTAACTTGCTGTGTGACCTCAGCCAAGTCACAGCCCCTCTCAGGGCCTCTGCCCATCTGGGAAGCAGCAACCTTCCAATCTCACCCTCTATGAGTCTTGGAAAATCAGTTTGTAGCCGGGCCTGCATTTATTGCCTGTGTCTTGCGTGGAGAGAGATTCAAGAAGAGAGGGAAGCCCCAGCCTCTGTCGCTAACTTGCTGTAGAAGATGCTGGGCTACAGTAAAGGGCCTGGCTGAGGCCAGGACAGCCTTTCCTCTGCTGTGCCTCCAGCTGCTCCCACACACCTGTCCACTAAGTCAGAGCCCAGCCGAGGTGGAGGTCCTAAGTGCTCATCATCTCTGCTGAGCACACTTATTAAATGCAATCAGGCGGCACTCCAGATCCTGCCTGCCATTAGCCGATCCCCTGTTGTCTTTAATAGAAGTTGAATGGGGGATATGCGGTCTGAATTCAGCCCTTTAGGCTAAAGGCAGGCAGCAGACCTTGGGAAGGCGTGAGATTAGCAAATCCCAGTGTTACAAGATCACCAGCTTCTTGCCTTACTTACAAGGCTATTTATTCTGTGTTCCCATCGCAGGCGAGCGTCCTTCATGCTTTAAAGAATTTAGGAGCTTTGCCATCAGCAGGGTTTACAAAAGCAACCAGCGCTCCCACCTCCCGCCCCC
Organism: Myotis brandtii; assembly: GCF_000412655.1. Classification (NCBI taxonomy): domain Eukaryota; kingdom Metazoa; phylum Chordata; class Mammalia; order Chiroptera; family Vespertilionidae; genus Myotis; species Myotis brandtii. Next base: position 6,320,884 of record NW_005354385.1, on the reverse strand, counting down.
AAACATACGTGGTAGATCACAGGTTCCTGACATGCATTTCTTTGGGGGACCCTCTGATCCTCCCCAGTTTTCCCTGCCAACGTAAACTCTGAACAGATTCCCTGGGGCCTGCATTTTGTCACAGCCTCTTTGGGGGTCCTTGCCTTTCGCTTCCAGCTGCTGGAGTCCGGCTGCCTCTTCCTTGCAGTTTGGGATGCTGCCAGCTCCCTGCTGTAGCATTTGGCAGGCAGCTCTGAGGAAGAGGGGCCAGTGCAGTACTGCGGGCCTGCTAGTGTCTTGGCTGCAGGTTGGCCAAGCGGACTGACTTTCAACCAACTGGGAGATGAGAAGTCTGTCTGGCAAAGCACCTCCTCCCTTCAGATCTCAGAGGCAAAGTGTGGCTGTCCTATAACAGGTCTTTCTCTCCCCCCTGTCTCTAGGAAAAGAAGAGTGTTATCCTAAATGCCGTGCCCTCACCTAGGAGGGGTTAGGTACTTTTGGCCAAAGCAAGAAAGAAAAATATAGCTCCACTAGGAGTCATAATGTGTTAGGGTATATTTCTTGCCTTAACACATATTTTTTCCCCTCTCTCTCTCTTTTTAAAAAAAGCATTTGCAGAACTAGGGCTTACATAGACTCTGGAACAGCATGATTCCTCTGTAATGTCTGCAGGTGCATCTCTTTAGCGAAGATCGAGGTTTGGACTCATGCAGGATTTATTGGTTTTTGGAACAACTCCATTTGTAAATCAGTGGGATGCATATTGCCTCACAAGCACCTCGTTGGATTCTTACTCAAAGGAGGGAGTCTTGTTACGTGTGCTATTACAACATCTACCTTAGAACACTCATGGGAGGAGGGGGTAAGTGTTATCATTATTTCTGCCAAAACCAAGATTCTCAGATAGGATCCATTGAGAAAGTAACACAACAGAAGGCCATGGATAAAGAACACCAGTAAGCACTTGGGAACCTACTGTTTGCCCCCAAGAATTAATGGTGGCAGGCTCAGCAGGTGTGCAGTGTGGTCTAAGAGCGCCATCTTGTGGCTTAGGTCATCATAAATATGTTGAGACAGAAACATCCAAATAAGGATTCTGTCCAGGTTCATTGCCCTTTTACGCTTTCCAGTGTCTAGTGCAGTTCCTGGCATACTCACTATTTGCCAAATTAAATGTTGTGGCGGGATCTCATGTTGTGGCAGAGGATACTTGTTTTATGCCCAACTAAGAAGGCATAGCCAAGACTTGGGGCATTTGGGCCTTCAGCCATGGTTCGTAGGCATTGGGTCCAAGGGAAGACAGAATACTCTCAATCTAGCCCGGGCAGCCTCCTGTAACTTATCCCAGGAGTATCACTTCCCACGCCCTGGAAGTCTACAGCTTGGCCTCCTCATTGAAATGGACCCTCATTACATTGAACACTGCTACTCTCATGGACGTGATGGGGTTTAAAAATCTTCTGGAGAATTTAACTTATTTTTGAAAATTTAAACTCAGAAATGCTTGAGGGAACAAGCTTGAGGGACATTTCTATGGATTAATCCGAGGGGTTTGTCAACAAGGACAGCCTTAATCCACATAGAGACAGTATAATATTCTAATATTTTTGAAAGTCACCTTAATTTTTGGAGCTAGGAAAAGAATAAATATAGAAAATAAAAGAGTCCATTTAAGAAAGTTCTTGCCTCCCAGGAGGCACTTGGATATTGCTTGTAAAATGGTGGAGACAGTGCCAGCCCTTTATCTCTAACTGGAATGCATCTCCTGACCAGAGGTTTGGGGTTTTGAAGGGCGTTGGATTATAACGTACACCTGCCAACTTGTGATTAGGACAGGACGTTGGAAATGTGTCTGTTCAACGACAGGGCCCACTCAACCACTGACAGCACAGTGCCACTGAGTTTGCAGGACCAGCAGCCACGCCCGTTGGAAATGTGTCTGTTCAACGACAGGGCCCACTCATCAACCACTGACAACACAGTGCCACTGAGTTTGCAGGACCAGCAGCCACGCTATGGCTCCTGAGGACAGTTTCTCCGCCTCAGCCCTGCTGTCGATTCCACTTTAGAAAATCAGAACCAGGCAGTCCCATCTAAGCAGCACCACACAGTGCTTAGCGAAGCACAAAGGGCCAGGGCAGCTCTTTTTCCCATAACTTTTTTTCTTACTTCAAAGGGTAGCTGTGTTTGGATGCATGTTGTCCTAAGGGCCCAAATGCCACCCCCTGGTCTTTTAAAAGCAGACTGCAAACACCTAGAGAGCAGAAAGCCACATCCTCCTAACTCATATGCAAAAGATTAAGTTGCACTTAGGTGACGCTTCCCATGGCAGGAGGCTTTTTTTCTGCAGGAAGGCCACCGGCCTTGTCCCCATTTCGTCCCCATTTTGTGGTAACCGGGCTTAAAAGAGAAGGCCAGAGCAGGTGGTGTGGTCAGCTTGCTCTTCTTGTGTGAGACACACGCTATCTTAACCGCCCTCAGGGAGACTTCAGGGGCAGGCAGTCCATTCATTGTTGCCATTTGAATCCCAGTCTATGCTCCCACACCCTCTCCAGAGCTCTGCTGCCCAGCACGGATGTATTCAGACCTACTTTGCAAGGCGTGACTTCTGTTGGGATTTTCATTTGAAATGAAGTTTAATTGCACTGACCCCGTGCATTCTTGTGATGTAACAGCGCAGTTGGGAGACAGTAATGAGGAGAAAGTCACTCCCAGTTCATCTTGCTCTTAAGTTTGCCAGGTTTTATTCGGAAGAGCTGTCTGTTAGGGAGAAATGCTCCTTTTCTTCTTGCCTAAGGAGCCGTTGAACTTTATTTTTGCCCGTAGGTGTTAGGAAACAGGAATTAAAAATAGTAGGTGACCCAGACACACTGTGCAATAAAAAGCTCTTTCTCCTCTCACGTTGCCGATGACCTGCCTCTTTTAATAAAAAAGAGAAAGATCTGTTACCTCAAAACTGAAGGTGTGAATCATTCTATTCAAGGAAATTTAAAATATCGGAGGAATTAGAGGAGTTCTTGCGAAAGGTCAAAAGCTTACATTTTTCATTTTTCTCTTTATTCCATGTGACATATGACCTTTGCCTTAGAGCCCCCCTCCCCACCTCCTCCCTCCCCCACTAGCTAACTGTTGTGTCAGATTATTTAAAAGTTTCTAAATAATTCCATGTGACATATGACCTTTGCCTTAGAGCCCCCCCCCACCTCCTCCCTCCCCCACTAGCTAACTGTTATGTCAGATTATTTAAAAGTTTCTAAATTGGGGAGAGAAAAACTCTTCCAGCTTTGGCTCCTCTGTCTTTTGAGAATACAGTGAGGAGGAGAATTTATAAAAGGATGAGAGGTGGGGGTTCCTGTTACTTTGGGAAATGGTATTTACCCCGTTCACGCTGACTCTCACTCTCGCCCTACACGGTAGATGCTGATAGGTGGCAATCTTCACGCTCTGGAAAGGCTGCCGGAGGTGACACTGAGCCCTCAGGAGACCCTGCGCTGCCAGGGTGTCCAGCAACTGGGAGGAGAGGCTGAGGCTGCTGCTCTCAGACGCCGGGCCCAGTCTCTCAGGACCTCTCTGCCTTTGCAGGAACGTTAAAGCCATGGCAGTCCATTCGCAACACCCAGGGGAGAGCCTAACCAAAGAGTTTAATTTGCATCAGCAAGGAGACATCTGCCCTTTTGCACAAACACTTGTCAGCCTAGCTCCTCATCCTCCATTCTCCTTGGTCGTTATTGAAACAGCCATGTGGGCCTTCTTGCTGGCCCTCACACATCAGCTCATCCCCGCCTAGGCCTTTGCCCTGCTTGGCGTTTTTGCCTGGATCCCTGCTTCCCACTCAGGCCTTATGGGAAGTGAGACCTTTGCAGGTCTTTCCGTAACAACCTAATCTATCAACTTTCCATTTCCTACCTTCTTAGTAGCCTCAGTTTCAGAAATGACCTTAGATTCCCGGTAAAAGCGGACCGTGGCCCCAGATTCCGTAGGTGTATCTCAGCTCCACCACTTACGTTGGATGTCTTCTGTTTGCTTCCAAGTCCAGCTTCTACTTCCCTCCACTTCCTTCTGTGCCCAACATATCTGTGGGCTTCTTACCTCCAGCCTCCACTTCTTCCTTCCGGGAGGGCTCAGCCATTGGCGGGAGGCTGGAGGGGAACTGAGGTCAGAGCACCAGTGAGTGATGCTGTCCATTGAGCCACCCTCTCTGGTTTTGCACCTGCTCTCTCACCTGGGTCCTTTGCTCTGGGGTGGGCATAGCTCCCTCTGTGTGTGCCCTGGGGTTCTGCTACCCCTTGTTGGTTTCCTTAAATGTTTCCCACCTCTTTATAAAAAGAACCTTTATTGAATTCTCCTCTAATCACTGAGTTTGAGAATGTCATTTATTTCTCCCAGGGGAATATAACTTAACAGCTAGCGATAGTTAATTAACCTCTGTGCCTCAGTTGCCACATCTGTGCAGTGCACATAGAGAACAGTCTTTATAGAGTTGTTGTAAGATTAAATGAGTTAATACTTGCAAAATGCTTAGCAGGGTACCTGGCACATGGTAAGTACTATGTAAGCATTTGCTATTTTAATTGTTGTTATTATTAGTATTGTTGTTATTATTATTATATGTTTGTGGACCCATGCATTGCTTCCCTTGACCCTGCTAGCATGCATGCTTTTTGGGGGCAGGGCCTCTGTCTTCCTGTTGCACTCCCAGGTTCTAGAACAATACCTGCTCCATAGAAACACTATCAACGTATATATTTTTACTCTGGCTGTCAAATAACCAGGCACTCTATTGCTTAATGAAGTTCAATTCAACACACTATTTTTTAGTGCTATTTGATTTTGTTATGATTTAATTTGTTTATTTTTATTTGTTGGCATGTGTATTTCTTTGACTAAAAAAAAAATTAGAGGTTTGATTTTTTGTTTATATGGAAACAATATTTTTGATATCTACCCTATCAAGGTTGACTCCTTAAAGTGGGTCAAGTCTCATTCCAGATCTTTTAAAATAAGCAATGAGGTAGAAAATCAAGGACACCAAGAAACTTGGACTAAGCAAATGGTTGTTCTACTGATACTTTATTCTCTACCATAAATAATATTTAAGAACCCGTAGGTCAGTGGTTCTCAACCTTCCTAATGCCTCGACCCTTTAATACAGTTCCTCATTTTGTGGTGACCCCCAACCATAAAATTATTTTCGTTGCTACTTCATAACTGTAATTTTGCTACTGTTATGAATCGTAATGTAAATATCTGATATGCAGGATGTATTTTCATTGTTACAAATTGAACATAATTAAAGCATAGTGATTAATCACAAAACAATATGTAATTATGTATTCAATATGTGTTTTGCGATGGTCTTAGACAACCCCTGTGAAAGGGTCGTTCGACCCCCAAAGGGGTCGCGACCCACAGGTTGAGAACCGCTGATTTAAGCAGACTCTGCCTGTTAACTTGGAAAAAAGGAAATAAAGCTAAAAGCATGTTTTTAGAGGAAAAATTTCTCTTGGGGACTTAATGTAAATTCATTAGTGAGGAAATACCACAGGTTACAAGGTTGCTTGTAATCCTAGGAGACTATTTTCTGGAGTGGAGGTCAGAAGGGGTGGTGTATACAAGACTTAGTAATGTCAGTATACTTAGCTAATGAATATTATCTTTTTTTCTTACTTGAAATTAATCAGTTTAAAAGAACAACTTACAGCCTAATAAATGCATTATGCAGTGTAGATTTCCATGCCTGTTCTTCCTTCAAAATGAGCAGATTGCAAATTTCAGAGGATCCTTGGTTTTTGTATGTCTCTTGATATTACTTAATGGCAGTGGCAATTGGACCATTTAGTAAATGCACTGAATCAATTCTTTAAAACTTTTTTTGGACCAAAACCCATTTTGGTATTTAGCAGGAGTAGAGAGCTTTAAGCAGCTGCGGTCTTCTTCTATAGCGTTTATTGAGCTGTAGATTGTGCTGTGGTGGGGAGCAGGGGGAAGGATGAAGAGGACCAATCCTTCCTTCAGACAGTTCATAGCTTTATCATATATGTGGAAAAGGAAAGGGCTGGAGGCCATTTAGAGATTATATAACTTAAGCCTATGTACACAGGGGACTTAATAAAAGACATTTATTTCCCTAGGGAGTTTATGTGAACCAAGACCATAAACCTGTTTTAGCAACACTAGTAGTTACTCAGACAGTAGTCAGTGCCCCGATTAGACAAAGGAAATGCAACCGTGAGTCTGATTCCAGTGAAGAAACATTGACAAATACTACCTAGAAGACGCCCAAGCTAATTTTGTCCAATCAGTGGTTTGTTTAGCAAGATCCCAGGATGACAACAGGGGGAGGCCAGGCCAGTATAGCTTGTTGTACTGGGACTTAGAGAAGCTGGGCAGTGTAACAGCTCCAGAATCAGACTTCTGGTATCAAATCCTGGGGCTTGCTGTCAACTAGCTGTGTACCTTGGTCACATTTTGCTTCTTCAGTTTTCTCTTCCGTAGAGCGGGATAACAGCGGCCCTTCCTCACAGCACTATGAGGACTAAAGGAGTTGATGCATGTAAACCAATGAGTGCAGTGCTAGCTGCTATTATTTGACCTATTAACCTTCTAACAGAAATACCAAAACCTTTCTAAGGTGGAAAGATATAAAGTACATTGAGATCTTCGTTGACAACAGAAAATACATTAAAAAGTGTTTAGATTGTTTGAATTTCCTGTTATTAAAAATTAAGTTTTTTTAAAAAGCATCTCAGTAATATATGGTTTAACTATAGTTTTTAGTTGCGGTCATTGAGAAATCTGTAATTCCCTACAGCATTCTTAACATTTTGACGGATGGAGTTAGAGGTGTCATCTTCAATAGTGGATGGATTAAATTCGTTGCAAGTTAGCAAGTCAGTGGTTGATTTCTGTGGCTGCAAAATACGTTTTGGTCCAAAGTGCTTTAAGGGAAAGAAGGCTAAACTGAATATCAGGGACCTGGCTTCTGCCCCTTGCTGGCTGTGTGGCCTAGGTCAGGCCTCTCCACCTGTAGGCCTCTCCGAGTCAGTGGGACAAAGACATTGGACCAGTGAGAAGAGGATTCCTTCCGGCTCTCACAATCCTTGGATCTATATTTTGAAACCATCTGCAGGGCAGTTTTAACAGAAGGTGTGAACCATCAGACTTGGTCGAGTGCCTCCAGTTCCTTTTTTCTTCTCGCTTCTTTGCCACATTTTCCCACCTTGAGGGATGTGGACCCTGAGTCATCATGGCTGTGCTGCACGCTGCTCTTGCCTGACTATGAAATGAGGCAGTTTGCTCGCCCCTAACTGAACCTCAGCTAAAGTGAGGCCCCGGCTGCAAAGCTTTAAGCCCTTGGTTTGCAAGACTATCCTTGGGGTGCCTACCTTTCAGAGAGCTGGCTGCCAGGCTTTAGGTATGGAGGGAAAGACCCATTTTCTAAAATGGATGACTATTAAAGCATCCTCCTCTTTTCTTTGCCCATGGCCTTGTTCTTTATCAGTAACCCAGGTCTCCCCACAGGGTCTTCCCTTTTGCTCCTGGGAGGCTCTCAGGACTCGGACACCTGAGAGTGCAGGGCCCCCAGGAGGGGTTGTCAGGGAGGGGTTAGGAATGAGGAGACCTGGGTTAGTGGTAAAGTGGGTTAGTGGGCTTGTCTGTGAACAGTCCCCTGCCCGATCCCTTTGGCCAAGCCCCTGGTCATCTCCCTCAGGTTTGTGGCCTAGGAGGCCACCATGGGGTCCACAGTACCGATAGCAGCACCTGTAACAGCAGGTCAGGTGGAAGAAATCACTGCCCTGCGCATTCTCTCTCATCCTCAGTGTCCCGTGTTTCCAGTTTCTGGAGTGTCCTCCTGCCAAGCCAAACTACCTGTCACAGTCATCACGTGGGACTGCAATTGAAGTCATGATCACTCTCACCTTTACCCAGCCCTTATTTCATTATCTTAACCCCTCATACTCATTACTTGTTCAGATTTAATACTTCGTGATGTGTTCTTTGTAGAGTGACTAATTGTCCTGGGGACTGAGTGAGTGTTCCAGGACGTGGGAGGGGTGTTAGGTGCTAAAACCAAGACAGTTCCAGGCCAACCAGGAAGGGGGGGTGTCAGCCTTTCTTTGGGGGTTTTCTGTCTTGCAGGGAGTTTCTCACTACATTGTTATTTCTTTTATAAAACATCTTGTGATCCCACAGCAGTACCATTTGTCTATTTCAAATGCCCTTTCCCGGGAACTGCTTCCCCCTTGTCTTCCCTCGTCACTCCCTCTTCTTAGCCCAGGCCTGAGGCTGCACAGTGAGTGTGCCACCTTCCCCGGACCCTGTATGACATCAGTCTCAACCTTGGAAGGTCAAGTGCTCAGAGCTGCCTCTGAAAGAGAATGAAACACCATGAATTTGGGCTTGAAAGTTGTCTACTCAGTGCACCCTTTTCTGTGATTTCCTCTAGATTTCTCATCATGATACTTGCCTTTGCTTCAGTGTGAACCTTGCAGTCCATCTTCTCGACCTTAATCTATTTCTCCTGGATGGACTGTCCTCTCCCAAACGACGGATTTTTCTCCTCAAAGCTGCCATCCTCTATGAAACCTTCTCGAACAACCCCTCTCCCTCATTTCCCATCCCTAGCACTTGCTGCCTTTTCTTGCTTTCCACTTTTCCGAGTTCCTTGTTGCTTATTAGATTTTAAGCACTAAATGTAAGGATCTACCCCTCCTTCCCTATGACTCCTCCAAAACTCACGGCAAACCATGTGGTGACACATGGATATTTCTGACCAATAGATTGCTCATTTGGTCTCAGTCTTGGTTGGATGCCAAGGGGAACAAATTAAAAGAGTAATCCCTTCTGCTTCTTTCACAAGACAGATATAAGCGATGTGATTATACTGATTGCATCATGGTGATGAAACAATTGCATCATTATCTGGAAATCATGTGGGTTAAGTGTTCGAGGCGCAGTGAAGGAGTGGTTTGTCGGCTACTGCAGAACAGGTTAGGTGAAGGAGGGTGGCGAGGAGGCTGGGGCTGTTCTGGGTTATAAAACAGGAGGTGTCATTGGGTGTCAGGAGGACGCGCTTTGACTCAAGCAGGGCCTGTGTGAATCTGGGCCACAGGAAGTGTGTGTTCCTGTTCTATTTATATGTTTAGGGTAGCTTTAATATTGTAACACAACTTTTCTCTACTGTGCCCGTTGCTGGTCTGGAGGCTACCCTAATCAGCAACGCTCTGGTTTATTTAGCATCCACCATCAGAATCCCTGAAATTCCCAGTCCTAAATGATTTCTTCCATTTAAAGGGAATTAAGGGCTGCCCCCTCCTTTGCTCATCCCTCATTCCCTCACTTTATTTAGGTCTTGGCTCAGATAACTCTTCTTTTTTTTTTTTAAATATATTTTATTGATTTTTTACAGAGAGGAAGGGAGAGGGCTAGAGAGTTAGAAACATCGATGAGAGAGAAACATCGATCAGTTGCCTCCTGCACACTCCCTACTGGGTATGTGCCCGCAACCAAGGTACATGCCCTTGACCGGAATCAAACCTGGGACCCTCGAGTCTGCAGGCCGATGCTCTATCCACTGAGCCAAACCAGTTAGGGCAGATAACTCTTCTCTTGTGGTTGCCCCAGTCTGGTGGGTAACGTCAACCTCTCACCCTAGATTTGGCCCTGATGTTGAGACCAGTGATGCCACACGTGCACAAAGAGGGTATGTGGAGGTTTATTTCTCCCGAATCGAGGCTCTCTGTGGAGAGGAGGGCAGGATCCCAAGCAGTTCTGAAAGTGGCTTGAGAGAGCAGGGGTGGCATTGGAGTAGCTTTTCTGGGAGTGGGGGGTTTTGACTAGGGTCTGACTGAGTAGTTTGAGCTTCCCACCAGAGCCAAAAGAAGTAGCACATGGCTTTCCTACGAGCATCAATTGATGTAGGCCAAGAGGGGAAGAAGGAGGCAAGGGGCTTGAAAGCTGTCAGCAGTTCAACATCAAAGTGGAGGAAGCCCCATTATTACAGCCTTTTTTGGGCACGCTTTCTCTGACCACCATGTGACACTACATGATTTTATATTTAAAGTTTATTTATCTGAATTATGTCCTCCCAATAGATTATGAGAGCTTCTCTGATTTGTCCACCACCCAATTCCCAGGGTCAAGACTGTGCAGTAGAAGCTCTAAATAGATATTTGCTGAAAGAATATTGTGGTGTGGGTAGATCCCACCTCCTGTTGACCTTCCATGTCTCTGACCCTTTCCCCTGTGATATTCTTCTCTATTCCTTCTCATCTGTGGCTCCCAAGTCACTGACTAGACTCTCCTTTCTCACTACGAGTTCATTTATGTTGGCATCATTGTCAGATTGGTGTTTGTTCCCCTAAAATTTGGAGAAATATTTCATCTTGGGCATTAGCAATTAGCCTCAGTATTTTCTAGTGGTTGAAAGTCTATACTTTGGGGTGAGATAGACTTAGATTTATCTGGGCTTCTTAATAATTGTGTAACTTTGACAATTTACTCAACAATTATCAGCATATATTTTTTCATATGTAACGTGGAAATAACAGTAGAACTTAGCTCAATAAGAAGATGACATTTAAGTAAATACCTGAAGGAGATGAGAGAGGGAGGCAAGTGGTTAAGTGGGAAAGAGTGTTCCAAGTAGAGGCTACTGCAAGTGCAAAGGCCCTGGAGTAGAGTCATGCCTGGTATATTTGAGAAGCAAAAAGAGCAAGTAGAAGGTATGATCTCAGAGGTCACAGGACCAAGTCATGTTGTGCCCTGACTTCAACTCCAAGTGAGAAGGGAAGCCATTGGGAAGTTTGGAGCAGAGGAGTTACGTGTTCTTTCTTATGTTTCAACAGGCTGCTCAGTTGAGACTAGATTTAAGGGGGAAGGGGAGGGTGGAAACAGAGGTACTAGTAAGGAGGGTACAGCAATAATTCAGGCAAGGAATAATGATGGCTTGGATCAGGGAAGAGGAGGTGGTGAGAAGAGGTCATATTCTGGATGTATTTTGAAGGTAGAGTCAATGGAATTTGCTGATGGATTGAATGTGGGGAGTGTGGAAAAGTAAGGAGTCAAAGAAGTCTTTAGAGGTTATTGGCCTGAGCAACTGGAAGATTGGAGTTGTCATTTTTTGAAGATCAGGAGAGGAGCAGGTTTGGTCGGGAATATCATCAGGAACTTTGTTCTGGACATATTACGGTTGAGATGCCTGTTAAAAATCCAAGTTGGATACATGAGTCTGGATTCAGGGGTAAGGTCAGGGGTAGATATATACCGCTTGGAAGCAATAGATGTGCCATCTACCGTGGGTACCAGTTGGCCCACCATCGATATCTGCCATAGCTGCATGAGGTAGGTTGCTATGAGCTCAGATCACCTCAAGTGCAAGCCTACTGCAGCCTAGAAGTGCAAGGGAGTTCATGCCTCCAATGAAACTCTCCCCCACTGAGTAATGAAGCAAGTGGGTAAATGCTTCAGCATTGCAGGGTGGGGGAGTTTCTATACTCTTTTCAGGAGGCCCAGCAGAATCCAGCCCCTGTTGTCCAGGACAGTGACCCTGAAAAGGTACATTGATGTTGGCTTTTCCTCATTCTCTCTCTTATCCTCCCCGCTCACTTTCTCACTTCTCATGAATGGGAACACTTTATAAACTCCCTGCACCCAAGTGCTTGACTCAGGCTCTGCTTTCAGATGAACCTAAACTAAGACACCAGCTTGTAAAAGGTACTTAAAGCCACTAGACTGGATGCTGAGATCTCCCAGAAAGGGAGTGTAGACAGAAGGAGAAGAGGTTTAGGAACTGAGCCAAGGGTGTTGCAGCATTTATAGCAGCAATCCTCAATCCTGGGGGAACATGTGACCCACCTCGGGGAGTCCAGTAGCACACCCATGCCTGGGGCCTTCCCTATGAATTAGATCTGAATCACTGGGAGTGGACTTGGCATCTGTGCCCTTTAAAAGCTTTCTGGATGATGATAGTACACAGCGAGGGTTGAGAACACTGGCTCGACGTTGGGAAGATGAGGGTTCAGCAAAGGAGACTAAGGAGTGGCCAGAAAAGTAGGAGAGGGTGCCTGGAAGTTAATGGAAAGAAGGGCTCTGAGGAAGAAGGGATGGTCATGTCATTTGTTGTCAGTGGGTCAAGTTAGATGATCCTGAGATTCACCAAAGATTTAACCACATGGGGGCCTTTGGAGCCTTCAGTAAGACCGGTGTAGGCGAGCGTAGCAGAAAAGCCTTATTGGGATGGTTTTAAGAGAGGATGGGAAGATTGAAATTGGGGTTAGTTAATGTAGGCAATTCTTTCAAAGAGCAGGGCGGGAAGGGGAGTGGAGAAATGGGGAGCTAACTGGAGGGGGAAGTGGGGCCAGGAGAGAGTTTTTATGACAGCATGTTTATATGTTAATGCTGGTGGAAAGGAAAAAACTGATGATGCCAGAGAGAAGAGAGGGAATTGCTGGAGCCAGTCCTGGACCCAAGACTCGCACGACTGGACCGGTGTAGGCGAGCGTAGCAGAAAAGCCTTATTGGGATGGTTTTAAGAGAGGATGGGAAGATTGAAATTGGGGTTAGTTAATGTAGGCAATTCTTTCAAAGAGCAGGGCGGGAAGGGGAGTGGAGAAATGGGGAGCTAACTGGAGGGGGAAGTGGGGCCAGGAGAGAGTTTTTATGACAGCATGTTTATATGTTAATGCTGGTGGAAAGGAAAAAACTGATGATGCCAGAGAGAAGAGAGGGAATTGCTGGAGCCAGTCCTTGAGCCCAGACTCAGTGCACGACTGGCGGAGGTGGTCTTGGGGAGTCTGGGCAGTTTGCTCATAGCAACAGGAGCACTTGGACCCGTTGCAGGGAGGAGGGTTTTATGGAAGTTTGTTTCTGATAGCTCCCATCTCTTCTGGGCATTCATGCAGAGGGCGATGGCCCTGGCCCTGTGGCCTCCAGAGGCACCAGCTGCAGCCGCACCTGCAGGGAGCGCGCTTGTAGGTCCCTCCTCACAGCCTCCTCTTCACCAAGCGGAGGTAGATGGAGCAACACTCCCTGCTGTAAACACAGCTCTTTGCGTGCACTTATCTTTTTCTACAGTGCCCTAGGCACATCTGTAATCATGTTTAAAAACAAATGTAAACAAAATGCCCCCAAGAAACATGCACTGTTTTATGGTATAACAAGAGACTACGTTGAACATTTCTGAAATCTTGTTAAAAAACCACACGGGGGCACTATTCCTTTAACACTACAGTATAGTCAATTTTGATAGTTGAAGGAATGGCTTCTCTGAAGTTCCATTTCCAGAAGTTTATGTTCTATGAAATGAGAAGCTCTTGTGTCACAGTAAACAAAATATTTTCTGTACCTCATGGAGCATTTGAAATGTTCCAGAGACCTGGATTTTTAATTTAATTTGGCTCTTGAACAATTATTCTTTTACTTTAGGGCCATTTCCTTTGCACTTAAGGCACAATGCTTATTTTTTTCCTCACTTTTACTTTTTCGTATGCTTACAATACAAGCCGAGGGCTGGCAACAAATCCAGTTTGTGCTCACATCTGGAATAAGGTAGATTGTAGTAGGCAGTTTGAGAGAATTTGGAGAGCATGTCCCTGTCTGTCTCACTTCCCATTCCCCTGTCCCCAGATGCTCAGCTGTGTGAAAGAGAACATTCTTTTGGACCATTTCTTGTTTTCAGTAAAGTCATAATTACTAATTTACACAAACGGAAAGAAAGGTTATGGAGGTGGGGTAGGATTGTGAGAACAGTAAAATTCAGAATTTCCTTACTGTCTAGCAATATAGAAGCTAGTGGTTGCAAATGATTCAGCCAAAATGGCTAATTGGCTGAAAGTTAATACTGGGCTTCAGATTTCTGGTTTTGCAATTTTTAAATAAGTGCTGCCTACCATGTTTTTACAATGATAGGTCACTGAGGGTGCAGCACCTTCCAACTATATGCTTGTGGGGAGAGATACAGTAATGCCTGTCAGAGTTGATGTGCTAAATTAATCAGCAACAATTGAGACAAGCATTTCTCACCTCTTTATTTCACAATGGCTCATAATCTTTTAAAATATATTTTTATTGATTTCAGAGAAGAAGGGAGAGGGAGAGAGAGAGAGAAACATCAATGATGAGAGAGAATCATGGATTGGCTGCCTCCTGCATGTGCCCCACTGGGAATCAAGCTCACTACCTGAGCATATGCCCTGATCCAGAATCAAACTGTGACCTCCTGGTTCATAGGTTGATGCTCAACCACTGAAACATGCCAACTTGGCATGTTTTTATTGAATTTTAGAGAGATAAAGGAGAGGAAGAGAGAGAGAGAGAGAGAGAGAGAGAGAGAGAGAGAGAGAGAGAGAGAGAGAGAGAAACATCAATGTGAGAGACAAGCATGGATCTATTGCCTCCCATCTGTGCCCCCACTGGGGATTGAACCTGTAACCTGGGTATGTGCCCTGATGGGAATCAGACTGGCAACCCTTCGGTGCACAGGATGCTGCTAAACCAACTAAACCACACAAGCCAAGGCGAAGAGTTCTTTTGTGCATTTTGAAAGCAATTCACAGATGCAAGTGGCGGATTAAATGTGTGCATTTATGTACAACACGTTTTAGGTGTCTCAGTTTGAGCTTTTGCCTCCTTCCTGTATTGTTTCAGAGAGGAAATACCCTGGGCTTACCTTTCCAGGGCCTCCTCCTCCAGGTGTGTCCCTGCTCCCCTACCCATCGCCTGTGTCATCATCTGCTAATTATCACTGTCAGCTATGCTCTTGAACTTTAGTCACCCCCACCCCCACCCCCCACCCTGCCCTCTGGAAGCCTCTCCTTTGGCTGCAGTGGTACGTAAGTATGCTAGACATCGTCTGGCACAGATTGTATTACTGTGTGTTGCTAAGATATTTCATTGACCAGAGTTCATATTTTTACCTTGCTTCTCTTTTCACACCATGTCCAAATGTGCATCTTTTCCTTAAGTTTACCTGATATTCTTACTTTCCTACCCTTACTTGTAAATGTTTAGAATCCTATTTGTATAATGGGTTCTTTAATAGCCCTTTCATTATTGCTGTTTGGTTAGACCTGTTGTACAAGTTTCTGTTTTTTGTAGTACAGTGAATACATCATGGCTTATTTCTTCACTATTATACAGAAAGGGAGGAATTCTGCTTTCTCCTTGCCTTTGGAACCAAGAGGAATATTCACCAGAGGCAGCCTGAATAGTTATAACATTAGAAGGTTACAGTCACAGGACGGTTTCTGGGCCATTTGTGGTCTCTGTTTCTATTAACTTGTCAAAGCAATGGGCATATAGCTCCCTCTCTCTGCTCCTGAGCCTGGTTAGTTCCTACCCAGGAGCCCCAAAGAGGAGACACCCTAGGAGGGTAAGGGAAGAATGCCACTTACCATCTGTATTCCACCAAAACCCATATGGACAGAGAAATGCCTGAAACCCTCTCTCAGTTAAACTATTATGACCTTACCATCTCACATGGACCCTCTTAGTCTGAGAAGGCTCTCCTTTTCTCATAAAAGTGGGGCTCATAATACACAGACCAGTACCTATAAGCGCTAGAGACTTTGACGTGGGGACGGACCCGAGTCAGTACCGTAGGCTGCAGGATTCAAAACCTTGAGTTGGAGACAATTGAAACACAGTGATCTTTTCCTCCCTGAGTTTTTTAGGGCCTCAGCAAGTGCCTGGGCCTCTTTTACTCACTCAGCTCCCATACTGGCTGCCTCTGAGTCTAAAGGTCCCTCTTGCTCTTTTGGACAGATGCATGTACTGCTACTTGGCCCATATTTCCATGACAGGGTCATTCTGCTGGTCTCGCAGCACCTGTGTGAGTTGCTTGAGTTTTCCAGAATACTAAAAGAGGAGAAAACTAACCTTCTTGAGGAGTGCCACCATTCTTTCTCCTTCATGCAAGTAATTACACGAGTGCATATATATATATGTGGTGGTCATCTAACTACATTCAATCCACTTGTCATTTTAACATCTTTTAACCATTATTGCCATATTCTTTCGCTGGGGAGATACCATCTTCTGTATTATCAGAAAAGCCCCTAATTCATTTATGTATTCACCCATTCATTCTTTCAGTTACCCATATATTCATCTACCCACCCACCCACCCACACACACACCCATTAAACATGTACTGAGAAACTATATTGTGCCATTGCTGCTTGATATAGGGAACTGAAAAACTGAGAATAATGTCCCTTTATTTTACTCTCTCTCTTGTCTTATACACATATACATCTCACTTTTTGAATCGATTCTCACTGACCACATGGAGTAGAAGTAGGATTTAAAAGATGCTTATATATAAAATGATATTCCCAAGGCATAGCAGTAACCAGAAATGATATGAAATAACTTCTATCATCCAATTTTACTGATGGGAAAGGAGTCTGCTTGAAAATTTCCATCTGTGTAAGTGTCCTGAAAAGTCTGCACTGCAGTAAGAATATTCTCCCCAGTGCAAGCACTAATGTAATGCTGATCTTTGTTCAACATGAAAGTCTGGTCAGTGCAACATACATTGTGCCAAGGTCAGTGCAACATACATTTTCCAGGCAACAGAGGGCAAACCACATTATGGGGTGTGCAGGTCCCTCTTCTAAACCCAGGTCCTATTCACCCACCCCCACCAATAAATTGCCTTGCATCTCTCTTGTCCAAGAGAGAGAATGGTCACATACCAGTGTTTAAGCACCCACATTTTTAAAAATTGATCTTTATTGTTGAGATTATTACAGATGTCCCTGTTTTTTCCTTCCATAGCTCCTCTCCACCCAGTTCCCACCCGACCCCAGGCCCTCGCCACCCTATTGTCTGTGTCAATAGGTAATGCATACATGCATGTAAGATCTTTGTCTAATTTCTTCCTGCATCCCCCCACACACACTCCCTTCCCTCTGAGAATCATCAGTCTGTTCCATTTCCATGCACCTGATTCTATTCCATTCATCAGTTTATTTTGTTCATCAGATTTTTAAAATTTTGTTTTATTGCTTAAAGTGTTACAAAGAGTAGTACATATGTCTCAGATTTTTTATTCATTTGATTTTTAGATTCACTTGTTGATAGATATGTATTTGTTGTCACTTCGTTGTTCATATTTTTTTATTTTTACCTTTTTCTTCTTCTTCCTCTTCTTAAAGAATACCCTTCAGCATTACATATAATACTGGTTTGGCGGTGATGAATTCCTTTAGCTTTTTCTTGTCTGTGAAGCTCTTTATCTGACCTTCAATTCTACATGATAGCTTTGATGTGTAGAGTATTCTTGGTTGTAGGTTCTTGCTGTTCATCACTTTCTATATTTCTTGCCACTCCCTTCTGACCTGCATAGTTTCTGTTGAGAAATCAGCTGACAGTCGTATGGGCATTCCCTTGTAGGTAGGTAACTGTTTTTCTTTTGATGCTTTTAAGATTCTCTCTTTGTCTTTTGCCCTTGGCATTTTAATTGTGATGTGTCTTGGTGCGGTCCTCTTTGGATACCTCTTGTTTGGGTTTCTCTGTACTTCCTGGACTTGTAAGTCTATTTCTTTCACCAGGTAGGGGACGTTTTCTGTCATTATTTCTTCAAATAGGTTTTCAATATCTTGCTCTCTCTCTTCTTCTGGCACCCCTATAATTCGGATGTTGGTACGCTTGAAGCTGTCCCAGAGGCTCCTTACACTATCTTCGTATTTTTGGATTCTTTTTTCTTTTTGCTTTTC
>NW_005354385.1:6289015-6302925 GCF_000412655.1 Myotis brandtii | reverse complement strand
GTGTCCTATAGGGCCCAGTGGCTCAGCCTCCCCAATTACCTGAGGTGGACACTCTTGGTGCACCCCTTTGTGGGCTTTGTGCACAGTCTTGTTGTAGTTAAGCCTTGATTGTTGTAGGTATCACTGTGAGGAATTGACCTCCAGGCCAATTGGCTGTGAGAATCAGCTATGTCTACGGTGGGAGAACTGCTGTGCAGGAGATACCCTTATGGAGCAGGACTTGCTTCAGTGGGGCTTTGGTGCTCACTGAGTCTTCCCCTGGAGTGTGTTGCTTTTGGATGTGAAGAGTTATAATCTGGTATGGTCTCACACTGGTACACTGGCTCTTGGGTCTCCAGGGAGGTGCAAAGTCAGCCACTGCCTGGGTCCATCCAGCAGGAACTACAGAGAAATCTACAGATTCCTCCTCTTTATATCGGGTTTGGAAGTGCTCAGAAGAGGCCCAGCTGTGAAGCAAGGCAGGCTGGTGCCAGTTTTTGGGCCTTTTATTGACATGTTTGGGTCTCTCTGACCCAGCTGCAGCTTGTTTGACAGGTTTTTAGCCTGAGAAAGGACAGACCATTTATATGCAAAAGCTGCAGTGCACAGCTTGGGTGGGTTTGTAAATTGGGTGGGGTGGGGTCTCAGGGAATCACCAGGGCAGAGCAAACAGAAATGGCTGCCAGTCAGCCCTGCACTGGGGAGGTCCCAGCACGGGTACAATGACCACTGTGAGCACCACCGTCTAGAAGATAGCTGCCCATGCATTCCTGCCCCGATGCCTGACAGTCCAGATGCCTGGCAGTCCAGTTTCTCCCTGTATGTGTCTGGGTTCCCCAGAGCCTCTCCCGGCACTGGAGCTCAGAGGAAGTGGGAGCTTGTATATTCATTTCATGGTGCCGGCCTTTTAAGAGGAGCAGCTGAGTCTTCAGCAGCCTGTGTGTCACTCAGCCCCAATCTGCGCTGGTTTTTATAGTCCGTACTTCTTACGGCCCATAGGGACTTCTTTCCCCAGCTCTGGGACCCTGGGTTGGGGGTCTGGTGAGCAGCTGGGACTCCTTGCTCCTCCAGGTGGCCTCCGCAGAGGCAATCTTTTTCCCAATTAAAAAAGCGGCACACCCAGATGCCGGACCAGCCCGTTCCACGCCTCTGCACCTCCTACCAGTCTCAGTGTGCTTTCTTCCTTACCTCTCTAGTTGTAGTACTTCCCCTCAGCCAGCTCTGCCATGGTTCTGGATGATAGTTGTTCTGTATTTTAGTTGTAATTTTGATGTGGTTGTGGGAAGCGGCAAGTACAGGTGTTTACCTATGCTGCCATCTTGGTTCCTCTCCAGCACCCACATTTTTATAGTTTCAACTGTTTAAATGGAAAATCTCCTTAAATATTTGATATCATTGTCCTTTGAAAATAGTATACAGAATTTTAGAAATCGTTACCCCCCCATCCTTTTTGTTTTTGGATCAGCATCAAAAACATGATTTTTTTTACAATGTTTTGAAAAGCAGTGCTCCCTCCAGATGCGTGGAGGGATCATGGTCTCAATACTGATGCTCGCAGGCCTCCATGCTTCTTTGAATGTTTGCATCTTAAAGCCTTTCTTGCCGGAGTACTTCTGCCTGAGGTCCCTCGTTCCCCTGTTACCTGTGCTTCTGTGATCTTCTACTGCTTAGAACTGTGTGCACAATTAAAAGAAATAGACTCTAATCGAGGGTCTGAAGAGAATTCCAAGCATTAAAGTACAAGAGATTTATTAAGTTTTTATTTTCAGCTTTTCTGTCTTCCAAGGTGTTTAAAAGCCATCTTTTGTGTCTCAGCTTTCCTTTGGATAGGTCAAGTTGCCTCGTCTACCTGCAGCTGTTCATCAGCTGATTTGGGTTAGGGCAATATTTTCCAAAGTGTGTCCTGCAGAACACCTGTGCCAGAACCACTAGAGAGGCTGTTAAAATGCAGGTGTGTGGGTCCCACCCCTGAAACATTGAATCAGACTTTCTGAGGAAAGGGCCTGAGAATATGCATTTTCATCAAGCATACTTGTATGACCCAGCTACTTATATGACCTAGACCTTGAGAATTATTGGAATAGGTGCCATGCTTGAGTTTTTCATCTGAGCTAAACTTATTTTATATTTGTAGTTGCAAATTGCTGAGATGCTCAGAGAGGCAGAAAAGCCTATTGGTTAAAAGTAAAGGCTATGGAGCCGGTCTGCCCAGGTTCAAATCTCAGTTTTATCTCTAACTACATTTTATTGAGCAACCTATGTAAAATCATTGTGCCTCTGTTTCCCCATCAATAAAATGGATGTAATAATACCTACTTCACAGTGTTGTTGCATTAATATAGAAACAAAAAACAGTAAGCACACAATAAATGTTAACTATCATTGCAATCATATTTTTGTATAGTGGCTGTATCACAGCATTTGCGGTTTATTCAGAGCACAGTGACGGCTGCTATACATAAAAAAATCTTTGCCAACCACTCTCATCCCTGAGTATGCATACATGGACATGCATAACTGGTATCATGGGTGACATATTGTGACTTGGCTTCAAATAGCACAACTTACGTCATGGTCATGATGACAGTTCCTTCCATCTCTTTGAAAGCCAAATATCTAAGTTTGAAGGAGTATCAGTGTCATGAGCATTAATATTTTTATGGATATTAAAGCCTCAAATTGTGAGACTCATCAAAGGATTCAAACCAGTGTCATGGCTTTGCCTTAAGTCGAGATATTGAGATAGGGTTCTTCTGTGTGCACCAAATTATGCAGCAATTATGGTGGAATCCCATCCAGAATTATACTGGTTTCTATGGCAACCTGAATTCAAAATAGGATCTTTGAAGCCTCTTCAAGTAGAAAAAGCAAGTTTCATTCCTTCTATCCATATGGAATATATAGTTTATGCAAAGCATTTTCTAAATGGAACTTTTGTCTTTTTACTTATCTTGCCATTAATAATTTTAACGTTGTTGTAGTACTACATTCTAAATTTTCTCTGAATCTGAGAATCTTAAGCCTCTCTAAAGTGCTCATTTTGCTATGAATAGCTAATGTTTCACTTTGTTGCTCATATCAGACGTACTAGGTATTTTTGACTTTTCTGAGTAATTCTATAGTAATTAGTAAGAGGAGAGAGCCACTGTTACATAATTTCCAGGTTAGCAAGTCAACTTATTTTTAGTTGGCAATTTATATAAAAAGTCTTGAGTAAATGCCTCATTTGTGTAAAAGACATATTTTAGCACATATCTGTCTGAAACAATTCCAAAACTAGAGATTGGGATCATGAAGACCAAGTCTTTTGCAGATATTCCGTGACTTGGCAATTGCAGGTATAGTGGTGAGGACAGGCTAGGTTTTGCTGTGCTAACAAACACGCCCAACATCTCAGTGACTGTGGCAATAAAAGTTTATTCCTCATTTGTGCTTATTGCCTATCGCAGGTTTGCTTTAGCTCCTCTCCCTGCCCTCTTCACTCTGGGACTTGGGTTGACAGACAGCCCCTACCTAGAACATTGCTGGTCCTATGGTCAAGAGAACAGAGGGCATGGTGAAGTGACTACTAACTCTTAAAGCTTCTATTCACACTTTTCTGCTCATTATTTATTGCCCATAGCCAATCTCATGTTTGGGCCTGAATCCACAGTTTGGGGACATATAATCCCCCCATAAGGCAGTGAATATGGTACCCCCTGTGGGAATAAAGTCTACCACAGCAGGGACATCGGACCTTAGAGGTGATAGATTTTTAAAGGAGTGTTAGTGGTGGGCAGTAGTGGTGAAATTGCAGAATTTTTGAGAGTATGGCAAAATGGTCCATAAAATTTTGAGATTTCCTAAAATCCTTGCAGCCATTAGTGCAGAGTAGCACTAAAACCAGGTCTCTTAGCACCAAATCTAGCCTCCTTTTGTCTGTAAAATTGGGAGACTTGGTGTCATGGTTTTGACAAATGAGCTCTTTGTACAAGATAGCAGAGCATTCAGCCATGGGTTAAAGCGCTTTCTCTTCCATTTGTTTTTGTCCTTTTGATTAACGTTACTTTGGATAATTAAATTAAATTAAACATTTTAATTTCTGATAGTGGAACACAGTGACTGCATAAATGATTTTATAATTGTTTCTCTGAGGCACAGGGCCTCCAAAAAATGCAGACATTTTCCAATGGTATTTTTTTCTTATTGAAGGGAATTATGATTTTTTTTAGGTTGCACCCAAATCATTAGGAATAAGAAAGCTCTAGGAAGAGACCTATATTGAGCCAAGAAGAACGTTTTTTGAATTATAAGGTATTGTTCATTGGCATGAGCTATATGTGATCAACATTGAGCAACCAAGGGGCACTGTGGAATCTTGGGGGTAGGTGGAGGTACATGATTAATTCTGTGTGAATTTATGCCTGAACCATTTCCTTCATATGATACTGCCCCAGAAGAAAACGTAAGTGGTCTGCCATTGGCCTACCTACTTCTTTGCATATGTCAACTGGGATTCAGCTTATGTGGGCATTATCAACATGGAGGAGTCGATGATCCTCATCGCTAGCCTGTTCTGTAAAGAGTAAAAGGAAGGTGAGCCTTCTTACCACAGAGTTACCAGGGCCTTGTGATTATAACCCAACATCTCCCACATTCTTGCCGATTCCTTGGTAACAGTTGCATGAAGAGGTCCAGAGAGGACTTCACATGCTGGCACAGGGTCTCATGCACAAGGCACACTTCTATGAGGGGCCTGGTGCTTGGTTTGGCCTCCTGCTGGTTCCCTCTTCAGTGCCTCTCTACTGTGTGAACCCCCATGTGTTCATCTTGGTGCCTCACGAAGGCTGCGCTGATAGGCCCCACCAGGTCTAAATACACTTCTCAGGTGCTCATGCGTTGCAGCCTAGTATTCTCTCGCTGACATTTCTACACACCGACTGCTTGATGACACTTGATATTCGTAACAATGTCCTTGAAATGCTGACAAAGACTTCACTATATTTAGTGTGAATTAGACATACTTTATAATTTGACCTCTTGAGAATTTGTGATCCATATATGGCCTGTGTACTAGTATATTCTAGTAGAGCGGACTATGTGATAAAATTCTGTATTAGGATCATTGCATCTTGAATTTCAGGACAAGAAGGAATCATAAGGTTTGTCTGGAATTCTAGATCACTGTCCCTATGGATCATTTGTGACCTCTCACCTGGGGGAGGCAGATCCCACCACTCCATGAGATAAAGACTCTTGGAATAATTTCTCTTCTGCATTCTTTATTGTATTGAACCTAAGTCTATTCTGGCCTTTGTTAGCCCCGGTTATGCTTTCTTTGGTCGCTCAGAAGGTCCCTTTTCCTAAAGGGGAGCCCCTATCATGTCTCCCTGCCATTCTTCTCTCGAGGCCACGTTTCTTCTGTCACCATTTCTCACAGGAAGTGGCTTTAATCTCCCCTCTCTCTGATTGCTGTTGTTGGGCTGCGTCCGCTTGGATCCTTGGCCCCACCTTTTACAGTGCCGGGCCTGGAATAAATGCAGGGCTCCCCCGTGACTGGGCCAGTGCTGAGCAGAGCTGGGCCATTGTCGTCTGGCCTGAGCAGAGTGGTTCTAATGGACAGGGCGCCAGCATGGCCATCAGAAGCACCCGGACTCAGAATCCAGCTCTGCCACTTGCTGGCAGTGTGATCCTTGTGTCATTTTCTAATCTTTGAGTCTCAAGTTTATTCATCTTATAAAATGAGGACAATAATTCCTTCATCCAAGGGGCATGGTGAGCAATAAAAGGATGGCGTGTTTGAAGTATCTAAAGGCGTGTGGCATATAAACTATTCCAAGTAAATGTTGGTTTTTCTATTATTTTGAGTATTATACTTTTACTAGTTTAGGATAATATTATATCAGCTGTTTGGTAGCTAGGTCACTCTTTTGCCCCCGAACTGGAAATGATCTCAAGTCCAAAAGTCTCCCCGCTGTGCTGTGGTTGGGCCTGTCTCTCCTGTGCTGTCGAACGTCTGTAACAAGTGTCTCATGGAGACCTCAGCACCTGCCTCACAGGGTTGGTCAAATTTCGGCCTCAAACATGTACATTTCAACCCAGGAAAGGCAGACAACATAGTGCTGGAATATCTGTGTCCTTAACCCCAGATTCTTCATACCCTTTGAACAGGTGGCTCCACTAGAGGAGAAAGAGGAGTAGCTATTTATTTATTTTTAATTTCTTTATTGATTAAGTTATTACATATGTGTCCTTATCCCCACATTACCCCACACCCCCCACACTCATGCCCTCACCCCCCTGTTGTCCTATATGCTTGCATATAAGTCCTTTGGTTGATCTCTCCCCCTTTCCCCCACCCTCCCCTGCCTTCCCTCTGAGGGTTGCATCTGATCGTGATCGATGCTTCTCTGTCTCTGTTTTTGTTTATCAGTTTATGTTGTTCATTATATTCCATAAATGAGTGAGATCATGCGATATTTATCTTTCTCTGACTGGCTTATTTCACTTAGCATAATGGAGGAGTAGCTATTTAGATTTCAGGGGCCTGTTGCAGTCCTGCAGAGGGAGGCTGGACTGGTGTCAGATTCAGAGAGAAGCAGCTGCTGACCATCTTTCCTCCAGCTGCAAAGGCACCAACCTCTTCCACTGCAGGAAGTGAATGACGCACATGTTGCGTCCTGCACATCTGCAGCTGACGGTCATTTTGATGCTCTGTCTATTCTCCGCCTCCGTTTTAGAAATAAACGGCTTTATTTTAGAGTAGTTTTAGGTTTGCAGGAAAATTGTGAAGGTAGTACAGAGAGTTCCTGTTTTCCCTGTTATTAGCATCTTCCATTAGTATGGCACGTTCATCACAATCAATGCACCATTGTTCATAGATTATTACAAACTGGAAGTCATACTTTACTCAGATTACTCTGCTTTTGCATAATGACCTTTTTCTGTCCCAGGATCCCACCCCGACACCACATGCCACTTCGTCATCATGCCTCCTTACACTCCTCTTGGCTGTGACAGTTTTCTCTGCCCTATTTTTCAACCTGCTCTGAGCTCCTCTTCAAGAGATGCTTTTTCACCTTTTTGATAAATGCTGGATAGTGGGTGTTAACAGGGCTGTTAATTTTCAGTGAGCAAACATGCATAGAGCACACCTACAAGATGAGGTGACAGAACCTGATGACAAGATGAAGTTGCTTTTCCCCATCTTAGTGCCATTCACCTCCTCATGCGCTTGCACATTAATGTGCCCCCTGGAGATCTTGTTAAAATGCAGGTTGTGGTTCGGTAGCTCCAGGGCAGGGCCCGAAAGCCTGCATTTTTAGGAAGCTCCCAGGTGTGCCCATGCCACAGGGGACCACACTTTGAGGACCAAGACCCTGAACTTGTGTAGAGTTCCTTATTAGCTGCTAGTGGGAGCTAGGGGGCTGGGGTGGAGGGGGAGGAAGAATTATGTAAATTGCCTATGACAGTCTCTGTCATCAAGAAGTTTGTGATTCTGTTAGAAAAGAAAAAACTACAATAAAACAAGAGAATAAAAAGTAAAGTGCAAAATTGAAATTAAAGTAAAATTAAATTCGACACCATTAAGATGGCTATTATTTTAAAAAACACACAGAAAATAACGTGTTGGAGAAATTGGAAGCTTTGTACATTTCTAGTGGGAATGTAAAGTGGTGCACCTTCTATGGAAAATTATATAGTGGTTCTTCATAAAAAATGAACATTAAATTATCATACGATCCAGCCGTTTCACTTCTGGGTATAAAGGAAAAAGAATTGAAAGCAGGGACTTGAGCAGATATTTGTACACCCATGTTAATAACAGCATTATTCCCAATTCACTTTCACATTATTCACCAATGTCGGAAGCAACTCAAGTGTCCATCCACGGATGAATGGATAAACAAAATGTGGTATCTCCATACAATGGAATAGTCTGCTTTATAAAGGAAGGAAATTCCGACACATGCTATACCATGGATGAACCTTAAAGACAATACGCTAAGTGAAATACACCAGTCACAAAAGGACAAATACTGTTCATAAGATACCTAGGCTAGTTAACTTCAGAGACAAAGTAGAATGGTGGTTGCCAGGCCTGGGGAAAGGAGGGAATGGGAATTAGTGTTTAATGGGCTCCGTTTGGAAGAAGTTCTGCAGGTGGATGATGGTAATGGTTATACAACAGCATGAATGTGATTAATCACACTGTACACTTAACAATGGCTAAACTGGAAATTTTATGTTATGTGTATTTCACCATAATTTTAAAATGGTTTAAACACACACACACACACACACACACACACACACACACACTATAATAGGGGGTAGAGTTGTTAGGTGAGAAGGATAAAAGGATAAAAGTAAGGCCTCATTTATGGACCACGTGTGATATGCCAGGCACAACGTGCTTACGTTATCTCATTTACCTCCAACAACTACCCAAGCGGCTTATTAGGCCTGTTGATCAATGACAAAACCAAAAGAGGGAAGAGATTACTGAAGGCTCTGAGAGTCAGGAGACGTGTCCAGTGTGGATTTAAAGTGGGCCTTGGAAGAGAGACAGGGTTTTGGTGGAAAGACGTAGGGAGGCATTCTAGCTAGATGGTGGGAACGGGCTAAGGAAAGAGACAGAGACTGGATGGCAACAGCTCTGCAGCTGGCATGGTTGCAGCCGGAGTGAAGTGTTCATGTGAACGAAGCATGACTAGAAGGGCAGAACGTGAAAGGCCTTCAGTTCCAGGGGCTTCTGATAGGGACTTGATCTCTTAGTGTCTAAGCAGGGCGTATCAAACTCAAGTGTTTTCGGAGCTAGCAGGTGACACTAATGGGAGAAGTGGCTTAGTGCAAGGTGACAGGGAATGGTGTGGACTAGGGCAACTGAATAGAACACATCCCACCTAAGGCATTCACATCTCATACATAAACCTGGGGCAGCATGGGCCAATGCTGGGCTTTCAGGCAGGCGTTAGATAATATACTCAGTTCCACTTTGGCAGGGCTGCTTCACTGAGGGCAGGGGGCCGGGTTGGTCAGAGGAGTGTGTGTGTGTGTGTGTGTGTGTGTGTGTGTGTGTGTGGAGAAGAGAGAGAGAGAGAGAGAGAGAGAGAGAGAGAGAGAGAGAGAGAGTCTGAATTGTGTTTGCTCCAAGTCTGAATAACCTGGAATATCTTCTTGCAAACTGAGCTTCTCAAGGTGAGGCCCCTGCATGCCTGAAGGTATGCAGGGTGATGCTGAGGGCATGTAAGACCACATGATGCACGCGGCACATCTTCCTGGCTCTATCAACAGTCCTAGAAGATTGTGGGTAGAAATTAATGCAGTTTCACTAAGTACTTGAAATATTATGACAGAGACACATGGAGTAGAATACCAATGTAGCTAATTGTTAGCACTAATTATTGTGTTCCAAAATTTAAAAATGCATTCTCTCAATGAAAATAATGCAGAGCCAGTACTAACTGAACACTCACCCCGTGCCAGGCGCCATTCTAAGCACTTCGCTGTGTTTTCTCCTTCAGTCCTCCTCGCAGCGCACGTGCTCTGGGCCACTATTACCCTATTTACAAATGAGGAGACGGAGCTGCGGAGACTGGGAGTAACTTGCCAAGGCGATTGTGGCAGGAATCTAGGACACAATGGTCGCTGCAGCGGCACTTACAGTTAACTCTAAGTTCCTTTTTTTCATGGCGCTGTAGTCCAGGAGTAATTTAAATAGGGACCACTAGGTGTCGCTACCTGGCGCTCCCTAGGAAAGTGACTCCACAGTAAAGAAAAACAAAACACACATAACCACTGGCATCTACTGTCTTCCTGTTGAAAAATGCCAACGTGACTTGGTAGCCACTTCTGTCTCCTTCCTTCCCAGCTTTGGTCCATCCCAGCCTCAGCTAGCTAGGTGCAGTTGGACGCACCCCCCCTACACCCCTGCCCCACACACTGCCCCCCAAAACACACACACATACACACTCTGCTGGTGGATTTTGGCAGGACGGTCATGTTGTTAGAAGAGTGTGTGTGTGTGTGTGTGTGTGTGTGTGTGTGTGAGAGAGAGAGAGAGAGAGAGTTGTGTTTGTTCCAAGTTTGAATAACCTGGAACATGCTCTTGCAAATTGGACTGGTGCTTTCAAGTAAGACCTTTTCCAACACAGTGCTTGCACAGGGTAGCAGCACGACACACATCTGCTATTAAACTGCACAGAAGGGCAGAAGAGAGGCTTGTGCTCAGGATACCAGTGAATCAGAGGAGGAGCTGGAAGGAGAATAGGGAGGGTCCTGGGACTCTCAGGGGCAGTGGGAGGTGGAAAAGAGGAGGAGAATGTGCCAGGGGCTCACCAGCCAGAAAGGAAGGCCCAGCACAAGGGCCCCTGCACCTCTCTACTGGTACCCGGCCAACACTGATTCAGCATTTAACTATGGGATGTACATGTTCTACTTCAAGGGCATACAGAAATGTGTCAAAAGTGAGCAAATGAAACACACAAGATTTTTTTAAAAAAATTTCTTTCTTGATTCTAGCATCCTCCAATTAATTTTGAAATCCTCCTCTTTACTATAAACTTTTCAAGAATTCTGTACTGATATCTAAACAGAGTCAATAGGATGATGGATTACATTTTTATTGCAACTCACTTGAGGTAGGAAAATGAAGCGAGGCTTCTCTAAAGCATGATGCTCACACATAAGGAGAGCAGAGGAGGGGAGAAAACCACGTAGTTTTTACTGAAACTCCTTTTGGACAGGAGGGCAGCCCACACAGACACGTCAGGAGCTGTTTTGAAAAATGGTGCTAATTTCTGAGAACAGCTACAGAGATCTTTCAGAAAATCTGCAGGATAAAGCAAATAGCTCAGGTGAATGTCTTTAAGTTACAGGAAGAAAGTGTCAGCATCAGGCAGATCTGTATGTTTTATGTGGGCCCTGGCGACGGAGGTTCATTAGCACAGAAGCGGAACACATGCTTTGTGTTAGGTGTTGTGATAACATGTGTTTTAAAAATTTGGGACATAACACTTGGTGCTTTCAAGGAACTTTCCACTTCTATTATTTTAAATGGAAATTCTCTGCTAAACACACAAATGCAAATGCTAATTTATCTCAAGTAGGAATACTATGGACAGTAACTTCTTTACTGTATGCAATTACAAAAGCTTCTTCCATTTGAGTCGGGAGTCATCACCAGCACCGCAGAGAATGGCAGCAAGCTGGTTTTGATGCCGCTGTATTTGCTTGATAAGAATAATGATAGCCATAACACACATTAGAATCCCGCGAGATCATATGTGATGATTTCATTTAACTCTTATAGCAGCCCTGTGTGGTCTAAAGTATACACTGTTAATTACATTTGATAGATGACAGGTGGATGAATAAACCAAGGCTCAGAGAGATTAACTGCCCGAGGCTACAAGTACTTAGTAGCAAAAGTTCTCATTTGATCATGGAAATATTTTTATGAAAATTAATTAGATCTCATTAATAAACATTTTTGGGGGTAGTATCTGCAAAATATTGCACTGCAGAAATTTAGACTTCAGTTACCATATACCCTCAATAGTATGTGTTGGATACACATTCAGAAAAAAAGCCAAGCAGATACAGTCTTTGATTTCTGTTAGCTCCACATTATTTGGTATTTAAAAAATTATCTTCCTAAAAAATCATATTTCTAGTTTGTTGAATCAAGAGGTGCCATCATTAACAAAGGAAACCAAAAGAAAAGACAACCTACCAATTGGAAGATATTTGCCAATGACACATCTGATAAGGGGTTAATATCCAAAATTTATAAAGAACTCATACAAATTAACATAAAAAAAAACAAACAATCCAGTTAACAAATGGGCAGAAGCCCTGAGTAGACATTTCCCCAAAGAGAACATACAAATGGCTAGTAGATATATGAAAAGATGCTCAACAGCACTAATCATCAGGGAAATGCACATTAAAACTACAGTGAGAGATCACCTTTCACCTGCCAGAATGGCTGTCATTAGTAAATCAATAAACAACAAGTATTGCTGTGGGTGTGGAGAAAAGGGAACCCTCATGCATAGTTGGTGGGACTGCAAACTGGTGTAGCCACTATGGAAAACAGCATGGAGGTTCTTCCAAAAATTAAAAATAGAACTACCTTATGGCCCAGCAATTCCACTTTTGGGTATTTACCTGAAGAAATACAAACACTAAATCAAAGAGCTATATGCACCCCTATGTTCATTATAGCATTATTTACAATAGCCAAGATATGGAAGTAACCAAAGTACCTATCAATAGGCAATTGGATAAAGAAGATGTGATATATATAGAATGGAATATTACTCAGCCATAAAATAGGCAGAAATCTTACAATTTGTGACAACATGGATGGACCTAGAGGGTATTATGCTAAGTGAAATAAGTCAGGTAGAGAAAGACAAATACCATATGAGTTCACTTACAGGTGGAATACAAAGAACAAAATAAACAAACAAAACAGAAACAGATTCATAGAAACAGACAACAGACTGATGGTTGCCAGAGGGGAAGGGAGTTGGGGACTGGGTGAAAAAGGTAAAGGGATTAAGAAGTACAAATTGACAGTTACAAAATAGTCATGGCGATTTCATGTGCAGCATAACGAATATAGTCAATAATATTGTAATAACTATGTATGATGCCAGGTGGGTACTAGACTTATTGGGGGGATCACTTCATACATTATATAAATGTCTAACCACTATGCCATATACCTGATAAAATAATATTAAATATCAACTTTAATTTTTTACCAGTAAAATAAAAATGTATTATAGAATTGTACACTTGAAACCTATATAATTTTATTAACCAATGTCATCCCAATAAATTAAATTAAAATTAAATAAATAAAAAGAAGTGGCAGAATGTTTTTTTTTAGTCAGGAGGAAGAGGAAGGAAGGAGGAACCCCTCCCCCCCCAAAAAATCTTCACTTTAAAAATATTGCTACATTATTATGAGACTCTGAAACAGTTTTGTTTAAAAAGATTCTTGGGCCCAGCCAGCGTGGCCCAGTGGTTGAGCGCAGACCTGCGAAGCAGGAGGTCACGGTTTGATTCCTGGTCAGGGTAAATGCCCAGGTTTTGGGTTCTGTCCCCAGTGGGGGTTGTGCAGGAGGCAGCTGATCAGTGATTCTCTCTCATCATTGATGTTTCTATCTCTCTCTCCTTCTCCTTCTCCCTTCCTCTCTGAAATCAATGAAATATATTTTAAAGAAAGATTCTTGGGAGAAGAAAGATGGCTGCTGACGGGAAGGCAGACTGCAAGACAGTGTGAGAGTGAGAGAACAAAAGGAGAGTGTGTGGACGTACCAAGAGTGTAAATTTGTGGGTGAGCGATAGCTATACTCCAGGGGACTATTGGAGACTGCCAGATCGGGCTCCCCTAACCGGGCAGCCTCCACTGCTGCTGAAATCTCTCACGGAGCAGCCAGCTCTGCCATGGAGACCATGCCATCTTGAGTGGCTGTTATCGGAAGCGTATACGTCCAGAGACCCTGCAACCACGGTACCCAGGGACCAGCTAAGAACCCAGGAACACCGGATCTCAAGCAGCATGAATACGTGGACTCAGACGAGCCCTGCTCCTCACAGAAAGGAGAGAGAGAACTATGTAACCAGACACCCAGAGAAGAGAGATCATGGGGAGACAAAGAAACAGCCCGCATATGAAAGAAAAACAGGCATCACCAGAAAAGGAAGTAAACGAAATGGAGGCAAGCAACCTGTCAGAGAAAGAATTCAAAGACATGGTCATAAGGTGGATGAAAAGAATGGAAGACAAATTCAACAATATGTGTAAGAACCAAGAGGAAATGAAGAACCAAGAAGAAATGAAAAATGACATCACTGCTATAAAGAACTCAATAGAAAGCATCAACAGTAGACTAGAAGAAGCAGAGGACTGCATCAGTGAGCTAGAAGACAAG
>NW_005354385.1:6272929-6288917 GCF_000412655.1 Myotis brandtii | reverse complement strand
GAAACTGAGCAAGGAATAGAAAACCTGTTTGAAGAAATAATGACAGAAAACTTCCCTGATATAGGGAAGAAAAAACTCACACAAATCCAAGAAGCTCACAGAGTCCCAAACAAAATGAACCCCAAAAGACCGATGCCAAGGCACATTATAATTCAATTGGCAAACACCAACGTCAAAGTAAGAATATTAAAAGCTGCCAGAGAGAGACAGAAAATTACCTACAAAGGATCCCCCATCAGACTAGCAACTGATTTCTCAACAGAAACACATCAGGCAAGAAGGGAATGGAATGAAATATACAAAGTTATGCAAAGGAAGGGTCTGAATCCAAGAATACTGTACCCAGCAAGGCTATCAATCAAAATTGAGGGTGAAATCAGGAGCTTCACAGACAAAAAGGGACTAAGGGAGTTTATTACCACCAAACCAGCAATGCAAGTTGATGATCAATCACTGAGCATCTCTGTCTGGGCCCCCTTCACTGGTTTTCATCCACTAAGGCTCACAACCATCCTGTGAAGGAGGCACTCTTGTTATTCCCATTTTACAAAAGAGAAAACTAGGTGCATAGTGGTTCAGCCATTTGTGTAAGGCCACACTGCTGATGAGGGTGGAACAGGGAGTTAGGCCGTCTGGTATTGGAGCTCCCACGTTGAGCCCCTCTCTACAAAGACTGTATCTGAGGCTTCTGAGGGAGATGAGATGGGTCTGGAGATATAGATGTGGCCAAGCCATGGTGGTGATGGTCCTGCTCTAGGGGAGAGTGCAGGAGGGGTATGGATGGTCCTGCTCTAGGGGAGAGTGCAGGGGGAGGTAATGGTCCTGCTCTAGGGGAGACTGTAGGGGGGTAGGTGACGGTCCTGCTCTAGGGGAGACTGTAGGGGGGTAGGTGACGGTCCTGCTCTAGGGGAGAGTGCAGGAGAGGTGTGGATGGTCCTGCTCTAGGGGACACTGCAGGGGGTGGTGACAGTCCTGCTCTAGGGGAGACTGCGGGGGGTAGGGGTGTTGGCTGAAGGAAACTCATTTGCTGGCATAACTGAACATCATTGTGGAAGATACAAGTTCAACATAAGTTATGACTGGGGTGAAAGGTCAAGTAATGGCATGAAACTTGCTATGGACTGAAATCCGTATGTTGAAGCCCTAACCCCCCATGTGATGGTACTTGGAGGTGGAGCCTTTGGGAGGTAGTTAGGTGGGAAGAGACTGGAGAGCCATCTCTGTCAGCCATATGGGCCACGATAGGACATGTGTAAGAGTTGTGCTGGCACCTTGACCTTGGACTTCCAGCTTTCAGAATGCTGAGAAATAAATGCCTGATGTCCAAGCCACCCAGACTTTGATATTTTGTTATGGCAGCCTGAGATGACTAATACAAACTCAAAAAAAAAGAAAAGAAAAAGAAAAAGTCAACAGCTTGATGACAATAATTTGATACAACACTTATGTCGCCCATTTCAGTCAACAAGGTTTGTTTAAATTGCGTTCAAATTCCATAAATTAACACTCTTGTGAGGTAAGGAGGTAGTGTTATTATTGAGGGTACAGGAAGAAACATCCTAGCTAGATGTTTCCCGCTAAGTATTTATTTAACAAAGCACTGAAAGAGGGTTTAGGTTGCAAAGTACTAGTTATGTCCTTGAGTTGAGTGTGTAATTTTCAATGAACTTTTAGGGTGGCGTGGCTTGGTACCTAACAAAATGAAGTGGCTGCTGATTTATTTTGTGGCCTACATGTGCCTGAATTGTCATACCAAGGGGTTTAATGCTTTCAGCTCTGGCCACATCAGAATCACAATCACCCCAGGAGCTTTAAGAAACTACGCACTAGGCCCCACCCCTGCAAATTTCGGTTTGGTCAATCAGGAGCAGATTAGTGCTTTTTTTTGGACTAATGCATTTTCAAAATAGGTGCGCTTTTTACCAAGATGATGGAATGGCATAGTATTTATTTCCTTTTCACTCCACCATCTCATTGAAATGATTTCCTCAAAAGGTATAAGAAAAAAAAATCCATAACAGAGCTGGCAGACAGGAAAAGGCACAATCACCTGAGAATAAATGTTGAGGCTTTTCTGGAAAATACCAGCAGATGAGGTTGGATTTTAAAAGAGTAGAAAATTCAAAAGGACCTGGCCTGACCTGCTTGAGCCAGGAAGAAACGCTACAGCGCCATCTAGTGGAAGTCAGAAGTAGGCCTTGTAGTGCTTGATTATGAGGCTAATTAATTAAGATAACCCTGTTCCCACCTGCTTCCTCATGCCCAGCAGCTGGTGTTTCCACCTGCTTCCTCATGCCCAGCATCTGGTGGCAGCGCTTGTCCCCGGGCGAGAGCTGCAAGAACAGTTCTTTAAATAAAACTCAGGCTGTCTTGGGGTGAGACTTCCCAGCATGGCAACCGAGGCGACAGAGAGAAGAGGAAGGCAACTTGGGACTTTGAGGGGAGTGAGGCTCACTATGCTTGTCCTACTTTGGTGGAGGGGTTGGTCACTTGCTCACACACACAATGGGAAGCCTGGCTGCCTGACTAGCAGTATGTCTGCCCACTTATGTGCCGATTCTCACAGACCCCCCCCCACCCCCCCAGGCAGCGCTGAATTCAGGGAAGGGGCGACAGATACAGATAGACTTTCTGGGGTGTGTGCTGAGTAAAACAATATCCTGACCCAGATTTGACATGAGCAGCCAATTATTAGCCATATCCTTTGCTGATTCTCCTAGATGGATTGCTCAGTGCCTCTGTTTGCCTCTTAGTAGAGGGGAGATGAAACAGTGAGAGCGAGAATAATAAGCACTGTTCATTTCTGTATGGTCCCCACTCACTTTCACATCTATGATCTGAGCATTATAACCGAACTCTGTAAGGCATTGGTACTTTTACTCCCACTTCACAAATAAGACAGCAGAGGGTCAGAGAAATTAAGGGGCTCATTCAAATTCACACAGGTAATACATGGCAGAGTTAGGATGCAAAGCTAGGTTTGGGGACATCAGTTTATGTTCTCTTTTCACTTATCACATAGTTTCTAACTTAATTTTAACTACTTGATAAACATTTGTTTCTAGATATAGAATGGACTTGGGTTCTTTAGGTAGCATTTGTTATATGTGCCAACCTAATGGACCAATGAAGCAGCAAAATGCTGAGAAGTCTTCTCAAATGATAGCTCTTATGTGAGATGGCAGTGGTGAAAAGGACAGATTAATATATTAAAAACGAGTTAATTTAGGGATTTGATTATAGGTGGGTAGAGTGTGTATTAGCTTCCTGAAGCTGCTGTAACAAATTACCACACTTTTGGTGACGTAAACCAGCAGACATTTATTTTCTCATGGTTCTGGAGGCCAAACGTCCAAAATCAAGGAGTCAGCAGGGTCGTCTTCATCTGAAGGCTCTAGGGGAGGTTCTGGTCTTTGCCTCTTCCAACTTCTGGTGGTTGTTGGCATTCCTTGACTTCTTGGCTTGTGGCTACATCACTCCAATTTCTGCCTTTTCCTCTCTATCATCAGCTTCTCTTCTGTGTCCCTGTGTTTTCCCCTCTTCAGTCTCTTACAAGGATACTTGTCATTGGATTTAGGGCCCACCCAGATAGTCCAGGATGATCTCATCTTAACATTCTTAACTTAATTGCATCTGCAAAGATCCTTTTTCCAAACGAGGCCACATCTAGAGCATCCAGGGATCTGGATGTGGACATATCTTTTTTATCTTTTTTCACAGCGAAATAAAAAATCCTTGGTCCTTCCACCCTGTGATGCATATTTATACAGCAATGGGTACACTTCATCTCTAGGGACTAGATCCTTGTTATATTTTCTTAAACACCAATAGGTAACAGTTGTTAGATAGAAAACCAGAGCTTTTCTTGAGTCTTCTCCATGCCTGTTTGTGACATTTCCTATGTCTCCTTCTCTTCTTCCTCTTCTTTAGCTTCCTAAGCAAGATATTTGGATTTTCAGTCTTGGAAACTGCTATTCAGAAGAGAGGCAGCAATTAAGTGAAAGAAAATCAGAAATCTGTTCTGTGGTTTCTGTATTCTTTCATAGTGGAAAGGAGTAGGTTTACTCAGTTCCAGATGGGGAAGAAAGATAAAAGTCTTAGGAAGGGAGTGGATACTGGACTGTTGGAGTCACTCACATTCTTCAGTTTGCAGATGGAAAACAGTGAGAGCCATAAGGCTTACATAAGGTCACTTGGCGAGTTGTAGGCTGACCCAGGATTAACACTTGGAGCCTCTGAGTTCTCCACTTCGATCCCCCGAATCACAGTGCACCTCAGGGGTTCTTACTCCATTAATCATAGGTTGTCTGGGCAGTACGTGAGGGTCTTGACACTCACAGTCAAACAAACACACGGGGGAAGTTAGGCCTTGAATTTGTTGTGTTTGAGCTGCATTCAATAAGTGAGTAAAAAATATGACTTCTGTGATTGTATTGTTCAGGTCTCAAAGCTGGCTAGTGGGACGTTGTCTGCAAGCAAATGGATTTTTAAAAATCCCATACTAATATCTACCACTGGCAACGCCTTTCTTGAATCCAACTAAATTGTCTGTAGGATTACCATGGCTGGAGTCATTGTGTGTATGAGAAAAACAACAAAAAACAGAAGACAGCCTTTTTTTTTTAAATTTTCACCGGAAGATATGTTTATTGATCTTAGAGAGAAAAGAAGGGAGAAGGAGAAAGAGAAAAATATCAATTGGATGCCTCCTGTATGTGCACTACCAAGGATTGAACCCACAACCTAGGTATGTGCCCTGACCCAGATTGAACCTGCAACCTGGGATGATGCTCCAACCAACTGAGCCAACCGGCCAGGGCAGCCTTTCTTCTTAATAAGGACTTCCTCCAACTATTTGTCTAAGAGCATATTTTTCCTTTGCAGACTTTGAACTGCTTTGAACTCGTTTTTGAGGTCAGCCTCCCAAGATTGCAGTAGAATCAGAGGTATTTGGGGAGCTGGAGTAAATGTTTAAGTAAACCAGGCCAAGGAAAACTTTTCTTCATTTCAGGAGCAATTGATAGCTCTAACAGGTACTGGTGGGTGGCTTTAAGGCGTAAGGCCCGAGTGCCAGGCAATACTGCCAGGTTCCCAGTACTTCAAATGACAAACAGACTTGCAGGAAGCATGTTTGTTCATGGTGTTATGCTTTGAATCATTTTGTCTATAAATGTAATGCTTTATTTTTTTTTTTTTTTGCTAATGCTTTTCAAATCTAACGCACTAAGATTCCTTTTATGGTAAGCACATTACTGAACAACTACAAGCCACAAATCTTACATTCAAAAAGTTCACATATGTTTTTTTCATTTGATCTCATAACTGCCTTGGCCTTGTGGTTCATTGCCACTGCCTGGGGGAGTTTTCAAGGTTCATTTTTACTTTGTCATCTGAAGGACTCAAGAACACTCCCGGTGTGTATCTAAGGTTGAGAGTCATGTTGGTAGTTATGTTGGCATTTAAGCTTGCCAACCTTTTAGAGGGACTCAGTGGGCCAATAATAACTTGGAATATGTCTTGTTGAGAATAAACTTCTGAAAAGCTTAAAATCCAGAAAGGTTCTGCAAATTTATCAAATTCCTGGTTTGATCAGCATATGGGCCTCAGGCTCAAGTTTGTTTGCTATTTTTGCTTGGACTCAAAAGTCATTGCCAGAATTTGCAAGGCTAGTAGAAATCAGTGGCCTAAGATGAACCTGGACTAAATGATGTTATCTACTCGATGTAGGCCAGGCAGGCAATAACACTTGCTTAAGGAGCACGTGGGGCATCCTACAGAGAAGAGACTGCTTTCTAGATTGCTCATTGTAGAATTTAAACCTCAGTATGAGCATGTTTGGCACATTGGACCGATTTTCTCCAAATTGGTTTCTTTAGGTTTATCTATCTCACCGTTAAAAGTGGTCCCCAGCCTATGCCCTTGTCTGAGAAGTAGCTTCCTGATTACTTACCTGGCACCTCATTAAATGTGTTTGCCTCCCCCATCCTACATCCTCATGCAATGTGTTTGCCTCCCCTGTCCTACGGATTTCTCACTGCTGTGGTGTTCCATCTTTGCTTTGTCACTTTCGCCCTGTGCTCCTTCTGGTCTGACTCAACTTTCATTGGCTCCCAGGAATATCATCTACCTGGGCCCGAGGCTCCTAGTTCCTGTCCCTGAAAGTAGGTCTGGGCTTCCTGGGTCAAACAAAAATGGTATCTACAAATTACTTAGTCTCACAGAGTGCTTCTCGATATAGTTAGTGGATCAAAGATGTGTTAAGAAAACATGGTTCAACATCTCTAACCCTGACCTTACCCAAGATTCTTTCTTGTCCTTCCTTCCCACACCTGCCCAAAAAAGGCACCAAGCTGAGAACCTTATGAGGGCCGCTCATTTTCAGCCCTGTCAGTGGGTGTGAGGAAAACAATTATTACTGACTTTGGAAGCCTATGAAGGTGTCATTTTGACAGTACCGAGAACTCAAAGTTTTCTGTTGGCAATACTTGCAAAACCATTTGCAATTTAGGAAGTGGAATATTCCCAAAGCTTCTTCAGTGACATGACTTGGCTTTGATTTGCAGGAGTAAAGGTCAGTCCAAGGACATGCAATGCTCAGCTTGCAGTGACCAAGCATCAGCTTTTTCTAGGGGTGACTGAATTGGTCCCAGTTGGAATAAGGGAAGAAATGGTGCTAAGAAATGCTGCGTCTTTTGATTGACATGGTGGCTAGGTTCTGGTTGCAGCTTTCCCAGAAACTTACGTTTGCTCCCCAAGGGGCCGGTTTGCATTTACACCTGTCAGGAACTATTGTACTGACAGGTGAAATAGCTGTGCTGTTTACAGAGAAGGATGGAATGCTGTGTTGCTGAGTACAAGCCCTCCAGAGTAGGTATCCATTTAGTGGTTCCTGCCAATGGTTATTGTAGTTATTTTATTTCCATAGTTATGTACTTAACAACCTCCCCAAGCCATAATTGCCTTTACATTTTATTCTTAATTACTTGAAAGGTAAACTGATAATGCAGGGAGCAAATGCACAGTGCTATTAATTAAAATCCCCAGGAAATGGGACAAACTGAAGAGAAAAGTGCTTTTTAAAAAAAATAGTGTACCTTGTCACACCGCATAGAGAATCTTACACCCACATATAGCTGTAGCTGGTACTTCTTGGACCCCATGCAACATATCCTGGGAGCACCTCGGATTTCAGGCGCAGTTGTGGTGGACGGTTCTCACGCAAGAAGCCTGCTTACGTTCTCTGTTTTTTGCCTGAAGGTTTTGCCCTCAGGCCTCTGGAGTTTCCTCAGACACTGCTAAAGCCTGTCACAGATGCAGGGGATTTAACACCCTCTCAGCCAATGGGTCAGGAGACCTAACCTGTAGTCCTTCAGAGGTGCAATTCTAAGGGCATTTTACTCTGATGCTTCAAAGTCCTCGGTGAGATTGAGCTCTGCAATGGCACATCAGGAATACATTTTTCATTGGCTTTTCCTTCTCCCCTAATTCAGTCTCTTGTCTCCCTGAGATCACCTCCTAGTCCTTTGTCTTAGGTTCTGCTTTGGGGAAAGTCCGACACCGTGGAATGATGAAGCGATCATTAGAAGCATCTCTTTCTAGGTCTCCTTTTAACTCTCTGTAGATAAAGATAACATTTCCAGATTTTTAAAAAATTTGCAGTCCAGAAAAATGGAAACATGAAGAAAAGGATTACTTGTTTCTCATGGCCATGTTAAAAAAAAAGATTTTTCAGAAACCCTGCATTCAGACAGTTATGGCTTGAAGCACATTCTTCACACCCCATTTTCAATTATGGGCATGTCATTTGATGCTTCACTAGAGTTTGTCACCTAATGGCTGCTCCCAGTTCAGAACAACATATGTAGACTTGTAAGATGAGACTCGGAAAAGTCATGTGGTCAGCCCCTCTGGCCCCTGACAGAGCAGGAGTTAAACTCAGTGTCTTGTTGGGGAACAAATGGAAAGATATTCCACAGTGAGCTTAATAGCTATGAAGACCAACTTCTGGGAAGACTGGTTCCCCAGGCTGGGCTCCATTCAATCTGAAGTTTTGGTCTTAAGTGCTGTTGATTAATATGCGCTAACGTGGGTCTCCAACGTGGAACTCCTGTGCTCAGAGTCCTGAAGCCAACCTGGAGCCACACTCTGAGTTTGAAGGTGATGAGCTGCCCAGTTCCAGTGTTTAGAGCAGCACCAAAGCCCTCTTTCTAAAGAGTTTCACTATGTGCGATTTTGACAGGAGCACGTTAGAGATAATATGAGTTTCATCATGAGTCGGATGTTTTCTGGTGTAACCAAAGGTCTAAAGATAAATAGGATTTTGACCTGCAGGTTTTGAGAGAAATTGAGTATAATTTGTATTCCCTATGTAATTCATTGCAAACTTATTCCCATTAGATTTTATGTCATTTTATATAGCTGTACAATTCACCAACTCCCAATGGGAAAACAACATTCTAAAGTGACATTTTAAACAAATGATTAGCAAGATTGTAAATGGACTTCTTTGTCATTTTATGAAATGAATGTTTGAAGATTCTGCTCACATCGAGTATGTGTCTCTGCCCTGGGTAATCTCTTTCTGATGCGGCTGGCTGCCTGCTCCTTTGTTCTCTGCTTGCTCAATTGAAATTGGGGCTTCATCGAGATCAGTGTCATGACTTTGGTGTGTTAGGTATAATCAGAGCATAAGAGGGATCAGAATGTGGTTCATGGAAACTGCTTTAGCGAAGATGAGGTTAATCCCAGAATTTGTAGAACTCTTTCAAGTATTAAACAAATTGAGAGCATGTTCTATGTAACAGGCACTGCGGTGGAATATAATGCAGTGGTCCAGTCCCTATTCCTCCCAGAGCTCCCGTTCTCGCCCAAGTGTGGAGGGTGCGGTGGGATAAGTTCTATGATGCGGTGGACCCCGGACCTGGGAGACCTGGCAGCGGGGACATGTAATCTTCAACTGCAGAAGAATGAGCTTTTGGCAAGGCTTACAAGTGATCAGATGCTAGGCTGGAGGGAGAGAGAGATAGAAACATCAATGATGAGAGAGAATCATTGATCGGCTGCCTTCTGCACACCCCACACTAGGGATCGAGCCCACAACCTGGGCATGTGGAGTCAGAGACATATATGAAATTGAACTGTGACCTTCTGGTTCATAGATCAATACTCAACTACTGAGCCATGCCAGCCGGGCAAGGCTGACTTTTGAATAAGAAAGTAAGGTGAATGAGGACTGTGGTAGTGAAACATTTTTAAATAATTTATCTTTATTGTTGAAAATATTATAGATGTCCATTTCCCCCACTGACTCTTTCTAGCCCACACCCACATTTTTTGAGGAAGAGGGTTCAGAAACACAGGTAGCAAGAGCAAGTACTTCAGGAGCTGCAATGTATATGGCTGGAGCATATGATGTGAGGAAGTCACGCAAGGATGAGGCTGGCCACATCAGGATGTGCTTGTTCTATAATCCATAAAATAATTTGAATTTTATCACAGAGAAAGGGAGGTGCTTTTGATGTTGTTTAAGCAGAGTCAGAAGGTAAAGATGTGCAGAATATTTTGGTATTAAAAGGGAAAGGTATGTGGGACTTGAGAGAGTGGCACGGGTGGAGGCAGGAAGACCAGTGATGAGGCTCTCGTAACAGTGCAGGGAGAAAATTAGGAAAGCCTAAACTCCTAGGGATTGAGAGAAGAGGAGGAATTCGAAAGGTCTCAGGCGGAATAATAACAGAATGTGGGCTTTAGTGGAGAGAGGGAAGGGAAGTGTTGAGGATGATCCCAGATTTCCAAATCAGACAACTGGGTTAAAGTGCCATTCTGTCCTATGGTACAGGGACTTGGTTTTGAAGGAGGCGGCTGTGAGGTCACTGTTGGATATGTTGAGTGTAACATATCTGGGCTGTGGGACATCCAAGTGGAGACATCTGGTAGGTAGCTAAATATGTGGTTCTAGAACTCCAACCACACATTTGAACTGAACATATATATTTACGAATTGTCAGAAAATGGGAGGTGGTTTCAGCTGAGGGAGAGCAGAAACTAGAATTCTGGAAAATTGGAGAGCGGGGTCAGAGAGTGTCCGTGGTTTCTGACACAGCAACCAAGGACAGGAGAATTTCCAAGAGAAGAAAGCTCAACAGTGTTAGAGGTCATGAAAGACGAGGTTCTATTAGATATAGTGACAAAAAGGTCACTGGAGAGCTTGGCGAGAATAGTGTAAGGCAGAGGTGAGGATAAAGACCAGGTTGTGAAGACTGGATAGTGTAGGAGAAATGAAGAATGAGAATGT
Organism: Myotis brandtii; assembly: GCF_000412655.1. NCBI lineage: Eukaryota > Metazoa > Chordata > Mammalia > Chiroptera > Vespertilionidae > Myotis > Myotis brandtii. The sequence goes on along the minus strand of NW_005354385.1, from coordinate 6,278,626 downwards.
AGGTACATCTCTGGATGTTGTCTGTGAAGGAAAAGCTAGAAATAGGTTGATAACAATGAGAGTCAAGGCCAAGGAAGGGGGGTTGTTGTTCTTGAATGAGAGGGACCTCAGCCAGAAGAGAGCTATGGGTTAAAGTTATAGTTGAGAGAACAAGTGGAACCAGGTTCATATTGAGGCCAGAGAAATTGAGGTTCTGAGCACCTGTGAAGAGATCAATCTAAGAAGGAGGGGGATACCTCTTCCACTGAAATGGAATGGAAGGAGGTCTAATTTGCAGAATGGAACAGGAAATTTCAGGGAATGTTGATGTTTGCCTCCTGAGGGTTAAGGGGGTGAGATAATTGGTTAATGGTTAAAGAAGAGGAGAAATGAGGTAGGAGTTTTCGATTGATGAAGATTTGTGTGGACTGAGGAGAAAACTGATGATAGATACAGAAGGAGAGCTGGGCAGTTGTAATGGATTGAATTCCCCCACCCCCAACCCCCGCACACACCCAATTTTATATGTTGAAACCCTAATTCCCAAGGTGACAGTATTTGGAGGTGGGCCTTTGGCAAGTAAGTAGGTTTAGGTGAGGTCATGAAGGTAGAGTCCCCATGATGGGATTAGTGCCCTCATAAGAAGAGGAAGAGACGCCAAAGCTTGCTCTCTCCACCTGGTAAAGACATGGCAAGAAGGTGGCCACATGCAAACAGGAAGAGTGCTCTCGCCAGACACCAGATCTGCTGGCACCCTGATCTTGGACTTCCCAGCCTCCAGTATAATTTTTTTAAAAAATCACACTATTTACCCACTCTGGTATAGAATGGAAAAGAAGGATTTTAGATCCCACTAGGGTGTGAGGTCTTAGATAAAATGAGAGGTGCTTAGGGTCTGGAGAGCTTGTGGAGTTAGAGAGCAAGCAAATGTGAGTAACTGAGAGAACGTGGGAGAGTTGTGTCCTTGGTAGAGACCCTGGGTTTACTATTGTTGTCCACTTTGACTTTTCTTTGAAAAATACCAGTAACATTAATTTACAGCCAATCACTTGCAACAACTTACCATTAAGATTTTACATTACTTTGATTTCTAAGTAAGTTTTGGAAATTTTACTTATTTTAATAGTGTATCCTCATCTAAAACTTAAGGTCTTTTAAAAATTGTATTTCATTTGGTAATTATTTGGTAATAAAAAGGGAGTGTAAAATTTATTTTGTGGGACAAAAAATGAATTGTTTCATTGAATCAAAGTTTCAAAAGGAGTGGTACAAACTCTATGAATATATATGAAGACTGATCGGAACTGCCAATATATGCAGATGTATAAATCTGCCATGGACCTCATCCTCAGACTATGAGGTGTGATACCTAGTGACTGAGATGTTGTCATTGGGAATGGGAATATACAAAAGGGAAGACATTTAGATTGGTGGACCTCATCGAAACTGATATTCACTCTCCTTGTGCATAGGTACTAAGTTACCTGAGTTAACAGCATTTATAATGGCACTAAATTTAGCAAAATAAAAATAATGAAGAGGAGAGAAAGTGCTAGCGTGGTGATTTACAGTGACACACAGCTGAATGCCTAGCTGTGAATGTGTGACCTTGTGATTGCACTTCTGTGTATGTGTCCTGGTTTGCTAATTCCAGGCACCAAGTTTGCTATACTTGTTAATGCTTTTTTCTTTCACTTAGTTCAAAACATCAGTGAAAGGTGTCAGGATGCATCATCACAACTTATCCTCAGTGGCCTCCAAGCTTTTCAGACCTGTAAATTTTCTGAGGATGAGGTCCATGGCAGAAACAATCCAAAGGCAGCAAAGTGGCCCCTGGAGGCAGATGAACAGAATGAATGAAGCACAGTGTTCACTTAGCTGCTCTGAATTCAACAAAGCCCAGAGATAGAAGCACCTGCCCTGAGCTGCAGTCTTAAACCACAAAGAATATTCACTGCCATTAAAGATTTAATTTTTGAAGTTCAAATAGCCTGTCCATCATTGTCAATTCATTTGTACCAAGAGCCCAAGGTAACAGTTGTCATGGTAATGTGGATACTTTGGGGGATTTATCTGCAGACCAGATAAAACAATTCATTTAGATTCAGATTTTTCCCAATTTTGAAAATCTGTCCCTTACTTTTCTTGTTGGAAAATTGGAGTGAGTTTTCCACTTACAGATTTGTCAAGGACCCGAGTTTACTCATTCCATTCTGACCTGACAATGTAGGCACTGGTTCTCAGTACTGACGGTGCCTTCCTTCCGTCTCTGCCTTCCAGAATGGTCTCTCTGTGGTGGTAGGCAATGACCACGTTCAGCACCCGAGAGGGAAAGAAACAATCTCTGAGACAACTGTTGTAGACCTCCTGGTGCTGATGACTTATAACTATTCAATTTGTGACCCCCAGTAGGGACTAGGCCAGTGATGGCGAACCTATGACACGCGTGTCAGAGGTGACACACGAACTCATTTTTTTGGTTGATTTTTCTTTGTTAAATGGCATTTAAATATATAAAATAAATATCAAAAACATAAACCTTTGTTTTACTATGGTTGCAAATATCAAAAAATTTCTATATGTGACACGGCACCAGAGTTAAGTTAGGGTTTTTCAAAATGCTGACACGCCAAGCTCAAAAGGTTCGCCATCACTGGACTAGGCTAACAGTGACACTCAGATCCAGGCAATGTTAAGAGAGGCTCATTGCACCCAGGCTGTTCTTCTACTAGTGTATTCCAGCCAAATGGGATTTACTAGAGTTGATATGGTGGAAACTTCCATTTCTAACATCAGATCTTCTCCCCCCTCCCCTACCTTGCCCCCCATTATGGTCTTAGCTCTGAGAGGGAGATAAGGGCATTTCATAAGCCCACGTTATTCAGGTTGACAAGTATGCTAAGCTATGTGACAACAGTATCAATAGGCATTAACTTCAAATGTGATGCTTACTAGGATGTAAGGGAGTCATTAGTTGTTAGAGATGGGAGTAGGATTGGGGATGGGTCCAAGGGTTAGCTAGGATTTCATATTTTGGTAAATACCATCATAAATCAGTAAACAATATGAATACTTATCCCTGGCCCATAGAATACAGGCAGAAGATCTCTTTGAGTTGGAAGAGGTACCATTTTGGAAATTCACACCAGATACTTATCCTAGCTACTGTATAAATATGTATGCCAAGTGCTGGCTATAAAAACAAAAGGTACATCAGTATTTAGATTACTTTCTTTTCCTGTGAAACAAGATCATTCTTAGAAATGAGACTAAGAGATATGGGCAATGCTATGTCACCTGGTAAAATGCTATGTCACAGGGTGAATAAGTTGCTTTATGGATGTAAGGTCAGCACCACAGAATAAAATGAAAGTTGAGGACATAATGCTCTTCATCATATGCCTAAGGAATTCATGCACCCGCCGAGTCACCTGATACATGTAATATTTAACTGTTGCAGTCTTAGCCCAGTGGCTTCTCATTCTTTTGCCTACCAAAACGGGAGTGGAATTTTCAGAAATATAGATGGTAGAACCTCTGCTGAGCTTGACTTCTCAGAGTGTAAGTAGGTTGTAAAAAAGCTCTGCCGGTGATCTGCTCTTCTACCATTGTTGACAGCCCCAACCCCAGATGTCATCTTCATAAGACTTCCCCTATGTTCATAGCAGTATTATTTACAACTAGAGGCCCGATGCATGAAATTCGTGCAAGAGTAGGCCTTCCTTCCCCTGGCTACCGGCACCAGCTTCCCTCTGGCACCCAGGACCTGGGCTTCCCTCTCAGCCCTGGCTTCGTCCAGAAGGATGTCTGGTCTAATTAGTATATTATGCTTTTATTATTATAGATAGCTAATATTTGGACAACCCAAGTGCCCAGCAGTAGATGAATGGATAAAAAAGCTGTGGGACATTTACACAAGGGAATACTATGCAGCTGTGAAAAAGAGGGATCTTGTACCCTTTGGGACAGCATGGATGGACCTGGAGAATATTATGCTAAGTAAAATAAGCCAATCTGAGAAAGACAAATATTATATGATCTCACTTATTTGTGGAATCTAATGAACAAAATGAATTGACCAACAAAATAAGACCCAAAGCATGGAGGCATGGAACAGACTGACATACTTCGATGTGGTGATGAGGAGATGAGAAGAGATAAACCAAAGAACTTATATACTCATATACATAGCCCATGGACATGGGCAATAGGGTGGTGAAGACCTGGGGTGGGTGGGTAAAAGCTGAGAGGAGAGGGGTAAAAGGGGTGGGGGATGGGAGACATCTGTAATACTATCAACAATAAAAAATATATAGAATAAAAAAAAAGACTTTCCACAAAAAGAGGAAACAAGAGCATAACAGTCTCTGTTCTTTAGCTATGGAAATTCCTCACTCAGAGCCAGTAGATTTTAAATTTTTATGAAAAAGAGCAGTGAATATATATATATATATATATATATATATATATATATTCACATCTATATTTTTTTATGTTCATTAACAAATAATGCAAATTAAAGTAGCAGTGAAATGCCACTTTTTGCATATCAAATTAACAGATTTTAAAAATTAGACCTTTAGGTCTCCCTTTGCCCTATTTCTGGTGATAGGGCTAAGAATTAGAACTTCACATCAAACTATAGGAATATAAATTGGTAAAATCTTTCTGTGCAGCATTTAGCAATGCGATCAAGTGACTTAAAATGTTCATACACTTGACCCAAGAATATCTGGGAGCCTAGCCTAAGAAAATAATCTGAATTGCAGACTACACATAATATAATTCCAGCATTTTTTATGAGAGTAAAACAATGGGAACTGCAGATTATATTTATATGATGAAATATGTAATGATATTTATGAGTTTTGATAATGTGAGCAAATGCTTGTGTTATTGAGAGATCACAAAAGTTTACTTAGAACATGTGAAACAAAATGTGTATAGAGAAAGACATCAAAGTATTACCAGTAATCATACAGTTTAAAAGTTAGTTTACAGCCCTGGCCTGTGTGGCTAAGTGGTTAGACTGTCAGCTGCGCACCAAAGGGTTGTGGGTTGGGAGTTCGATTCCCAATCAAGGGCACATACCTGGGTTGTAGGTTCAATTCTCTGCTCTGGTCAGGGCCTGTGTGGGAGACAACTGATTGATGTGTCTCTCTCACATCAATGTTTTGCTGTCTCTCTTCCTCAACTCCCTCTCTTCCACTCTCTCTAAAAATCAATGGAAAAAATATCCTCAGGTGAGGATTAACAAAAAATAAATGAATAAAAGTTGGTTTAAAATGGTTTACAGTTGTTTATATGGAAAATAATACAATAATTAATAAATAATACAAGAATAAGTTCTGTTTCACATACTCACAACTGTAAATCTACTTTTGCCCCACTCTATTTCAGTAGCTTTTTATTCGCATCTTTGTGCTTTTCTGAATTTGTCAAGTTTTCTACACTACACTTTTTAAAAAATTTATTTTTATATTTAGAAAAATAAATATACTCATTGGAAATGTTTTTAAAATTTTTGTGGAAGAATTGGCAGTAGAAGTTATCATTATAGATAGTTGACCTGTGAAGAGTTGTGGAAAATTTCAAAAATGCATACAGAAGGCCGAAAGACATATGAAAACATGCTCAAAGTCACTAATTATACGAGAGATGCAAATCAAAACGACAATGCGGTATCATCTCACACCTGTCAGAATGGCTATCATCAAC
>NW_005354385.1:6253105-6272448 GCF_000412655.1 Myotis brandtii | reverse complement strand
GATCAGACTATTAATCCCCAGAGGGAAAGTAGGGGAGGGAGGGGGCAAGGGGAAGAGATCAACCAAAGGACTTGTATGCATGCATATAAGCCAAACCAATGGGCATGAACAACAGGGGGATGAGAGCATGAGTGTGTGGGGGGGATTGTGGTTTAATGGGGGGGATGAGGACACATTTGTAATACCTTAATTAATAAAGAATTTTAAAAAAAGATATAGAACATAAATTAGTGGTTCTCAGGGGCTAGAGGAAGTGAGTAGATTATAATTAGCTGTAAATGAGGGGGGGTATCTTATTGGGGGAAATGGAAAGTGTTCTAAAACTAATTTATTGAGATAATTGAACCACTTGGTAAAGTTAGTAAAAATTATTGCATTTTACATAGGAAATGGGTAGATTTTATGACATGTAAAATATCCTTCAATAAAGTTGCTTTTGAAAAGCCAAAAAAAAAAAAGGAAAAGAAAAATGCTTAAGTTGGTTTCAACCATAAGAAGCAGCAGGAGGCTGAATCGTAAACACATACATGTTTGGGAGAAAGTGTAATGAGTGGATGAAATAAGTATAAAGTGAGAAAGATATAAAGTAGAGATGGCAGTAGACAAATTGATGGAGGAGAATATAATGAAAAATATATTTTATTCTTTCATTGTTTCAGAATTGTGTTATGTTAGGAAACTTTCCCATGATTTCTAACCCTTCAGATCTTTCTGGTGGTCTTATGTTCATCAAGTATATGGTTTAAATGAAGTCAACAGCCAACAAGAGCTGAATGTGAAAGAAAATCACATTGGCTTTGAAATGAGCTCATTCATCTTTTCTCCTACTGGACCTTTTATTTTTCTCCCAAAACTTTCAGTAGTCGATTTGCTTAATTGAAGATAGGATAATGATTTCCAAAGTGTCTGTGTTGGTCTTACTATTCTAGTAGATAATCTTTTAATTTTTAATGTTTTTTATATTTTACTTTTTTTTTTTAGAGAGAGAGAGAGAGAGAAAATGGAAGGCAGAGAGGAGGGGAAGAAAGAGAGAGAGAATGGAAGGCAGAGAGGAGGGGAAGGAAGAGAGAGAGAGAAAGAGAGAGAGAGAGAGAGAGAGAGAGAGAAAAGGGAGAAGAGAGAGATGAGAGAGATACATTGATTGGTTGCCTCCCTCACATACCAGCCTGCAACAGAAGTACTTGCCCTTGACCTGCAATTGAACCTGCCACCCTTTGGCTTGAGGGCCAACACCCTAACCACTGTGCAAACCAGGGAGGGCTAGATAATCTTTTTAAAAAGTAAGTCTATCTTAGTTGAGGCCCACAGGCTATCTGCCTGACATTGTCTTTTAGTTCAAAGCTTTGATGGAAAGCTTTACAAGTATTTGATATGGAAAACCTCAGAATTTCTTCTAAAATTAGGTAAATCTGAACATTTACTGGTAATATTCCTTTTCCTAATGCCTGAAAGCAGTGTGTTTGAATGTCCCCCCTTTTCTGTAATGGACTATTTGTGTGTGCTATATCTCTTTCATTGTGTGTACACACATCCAAATTATGTTAAGACAGTTGTTTCATGTTCTTCTGATCCATAGGTTTCCATGCACAGTTAGAGGACCTAGGGAACATTAGGATTTGACTTTATTTCCAGGCTGAGACGTTATTAGTTTACGATCTTTTAGTGTTTTATATGTATTTAGAGCTAATTTGATGTTGAAAGAGTAACTTAGAGGGACTTTAGAAATAATTTGTTTTAAACAACTGTTTTTGAAAATTGTGATACTGTTGCCTTTCCCAATTAAAAGAAAATAGATTTGTAATGTGCACAAGAGCAAAGGATCAAGTAGTATTTATAGCTTACCCTGCTACACAAGGCTCAGAAATGCAGTGAGTTTGAGGTTCTGTAAGGCACATGACACCTAAATATTTATTTTAATATTGGTATTTTAATTTTCAATCTATCTTTCTTAAATATTTGAGAAGTCACTTTTGTTATTAAGAGAAATGCATTGCCAAACAACTTTTCAAAGCTGTGTGTGTGTGTGTGTGTGTGTGTGTGTGTGTGTGTTACCAAAGTCTCTATGCTTTGTTTATGCTTATGGATTTATGAGACATACCAGCAGATATAAGAGATTATTGATAATTTTTTTACATTCTTCTCTATTTTCCATCAATACTAATGTACAGCATTTTTATCATTTGTCCCCAAGGGTATGCTATTTTTTATGGAGATGGTTGCTATTTTCCTTGAATATTTGATGCAAGAATCACTTCTGAGAATTAGAATTTAGATCAAGTAACTCAGCCTGTTTCTGTTTGTGCCTCTTGGGGAAAAGGCTTTGGACTTAGTGCTCCAACTAATTTTCCATTCAGTACTGAAAAGGAAATGACCAAACAGATTGGGAATTAAGAGAAATTGTATATTGAAAATCCAAATCATCATGAGCAAATTCTTACAGACTTTGCTAAAAGATGGTGAATATTTTTCTTTTTGTAATGGTCTACTTTAATTAAAAAACTGAGTAGTCTTGAAAATTTTCTTTGAATGCATTTGGGCTTTGAAAATATGGTATAAAAATTGACAATTTATAGTGTGTTTAGCTTACCAACACTTTGTTTTTGTCCCAATCTTTGATTTCAGAAAATAAACAGGCTTATTGAGGCTTAACATTTACTTAACAAAGTTCTGATTTTATTTGGGATGAAGAGAGTAGGGTGGGGATTTGCTATAACTGACCACCATCTTGATTTTGTGAGCTTTTTCTGAAAGAACAATAAGAAGTGACAAACCAGGGAGGTGCACTTTTCTGAGTCCAGTGCCTACCTCTGGACATATTTTTCTGGTTGCCTTGTTCCTGCTCTAATGAACTCTATGTATTCATTATTTTTGCAGCTGGTATTAGTTAGCATAAGCTGCTTCAACAAAGAGATCCCCAAGTAAAGATGCCTAAATAAGATGGGAGTGTCTTTCTCTTTCACCTACAGGAGAACATTCTAGAACAGAAGAGTAGACTTCTCTACAAGTCATTTACCCACTCAAGTTTCCTTAACCTAATTACTCTTCATCATTCATATGTATGGTGGAAATTGGTTCATTAGCACCACATCCAAAGGAATAGGTAAGAGAGTATGTGGTGGGCAATCAGTATTCTTTCAAGGATGTGATGTGTAAGTTAGAAACATTACTTTCACTCACATTCTTTTGGAAAGAACAGGGTCACTAGCTGCAAGGGAGGCTGTGAAATGTATTTCCTAGTCAGAGACTCATATTCTTTGTTAAAATTGGGCATGGAATAGGTTTATGGCTAAAATAAGGGAATGGAGAATGGATATTAAGGCTTTTAGTCATCTCAGCCACATAGAATAATAGAGATGTCAAAGCTCAGCAGTGTGTGCTCTAGCTGGTTTGGCTCAGTGGATAGAGCATCAGCCTGCGGACTGAAGGATCCCAGGTTCGGTTCTGACCAAGGGCACATGCCCAGGTTGTGGACTCGATCCCCAGTAGGGGGTGTGCAGGAGGCAGCTGATCAATGATTCTCTCTCATCATTGATGTTTCTCTCTCTCTCTCTCTCTCTCTCTCTCTCTCTCTCTCTCTCCCCCTCTCTCTTCCTTTCTGAAATCAATAAAAAATATATATTAAAGCTCAGCAGTGTACACTATAACCACCATTCTATCATTACTGCTCACTAAGTTGCAGAAATGGACAACTATCCTACTCAAGTCTAACAATGCTTTAAAAAGCTCTAGATCAGCGGTTCTTAACCTGTGGGTCGCAACCCCTTTGGTGGTCAAACGACCCTTTCACAGGGGTCGCCTAAGACCATCCTGCATATCAGATATTTACATTATGATTCATAACAGTAGCAACATTACAGTTATGAAGTAGCAACGAAAATAATTTTATGGTTGGGGGTCACAACATGAGAAACTGTATTTGAAGGGCCAGAAGGTTGAGAACCACTGCTCTAGATCTACTTGTAGATGGGATCTAGAATGAGTATTGCTACTTTAAGCTCAGTATTTTGGAGGAAGTCAGATTCCTCTATTCCCCTGTTGAGGTCCTAGCATGTCTGGTGCCTAAGGCTGCATGAGTTATGATAGAACTTGACAGAACTTGAGACACATGATCCACTCAGTGCTATGTTGTATTATGGAGCTCATCTATATCATGCTAGCTTATTTGGCTTTTCCCAATGCAATTATTGAACTTCTGTTTTCTATTTATTGTGATAGCCACTGGGTTAGAAAGGGGTATGTTAACAAGATAAGAGAGAGTTCCTGGCCTAGAAGTGTACATAGTTTGGCACTCTTTTCCAAAGGGAAATAGGTATTTCTCCCCAAGTACACTCTGAGGCAATGAAGTTTTGGGAAACATCCCATAACTGAAATGCTACCATCCATTCATCATCTAGCAGTATTTCTTCTGCCTATAGATTTTACGCCAAGAAAAGCCTCTACCACTGACTCCAGTCCAGTTCACACCTGAGTTCCTGATAATCCTTTCCATTTTGTGGTTTGTTTTCTAAATCCACAGCAGGCCTAAAATTGACCTCACAGATTTCTGGCTCATTCCCTTCCTTGTTGACTCCCTGTATGATCTCAGACATCTACTAGAGTAGACTGCATGGACTATGATGGAGGTAATGTCATCAGGGCTCAAAATGTAGTGTTGTCTTTTTTTTCTCTATGTTTGTCTTTTAGTTCCTGCAACCAGTACTTAGTAAAGACTTTCTATGGAATGGAGCCTTTGGTGTATAAAGCTGAGTACGACTTGATTCTTGCTTTAGTTGTTTATCTCATAGTGGAAGAAACAGGTCTATTGGACAAATTACACTATTATGTGGTGGACTCATGAGTAAAGAAATAAAGGAAAATAAGGTGCTATGGGAGTATAGAAGAAGGAGTGTCTAATGTTTGAGGGAGTTCAGGAAGGTCTTGGTGACATTTACATTGGACCTTAAAGAAGGAAGGAATTCACCAAATAGAAAAAGTTGAGGCGGGGCATGCCAGAGTGGAGGTGGCCTCCTAGAGAGAGCATTGTGTGCAAAGGTTTGAAGGTATGAATGGTCATGGGGTGTTTTCTCCATCACACACACAAAAGAAAGAAGAATCCATCACACATTATAAATTGTGTTTTCTTTGCAAGAGAGGCATTGTTAAAACAAAACATTTTTAATTTGTAAGAAACTGAATCTGAACAGGACCACTCTCTCTTAGGGCATGAAGACAATTTGGTGAGGACCCTCTTGGGATATTCATGTCCTGGTTTTCTTAGCTCTAAAATAATCCACATTTCATTTGGGGAATATTTTTGTTGTTATTGTTAGTCACTGCCCTGTTTGGCAGCCCCAGTGCAAAGGTAGCCAAGGAGTGCTGGGCCGTTGTGAGTTATTCGCATATTTATTGAAAGCTGTCTATATACAAGGCACTGTGCTAGGCAGTGGGAATATAATAGTGATTCCTCTTTCCATAGAACTCACATTCTGGAAACAGATACTAATTCACCAATCTCACTAGTGTGTGTTTATGGGGTGGAGGGAAGTGTCAGGTTCAAGCAAAGGGCTCAGAAGAGACAGAGTTCAGTGATGGGAAGGAGTGTGATGTGTCCAAGAAGGCCAGGCTGGCTGAAGGGGAGAAGGTGAAAGGACAAAGATGCAAAATGAGAAATGCAACTGTTCTGTCACTACCATTTGTACTTCTTAATCCCTTCACCCATCCCCTAACCCACTCCCATCTGGCAGCCATCAAAATGTTCTCTGAATCGCGGGTGGGGGAGGTAGAAGAGGGGAAAGGGGGATAAATGTTGATGGAAGGGGACTTGGCGTGGGGTGGTGAACACACAATACAATATACAGATGATGTATTATAGAATTGTACACCTGAAACCTATATAATTTTATTAACCAATCTCACCCCAATAAATTCAATAAAAATATTCTCTGTCTCAATGAATCTGTTTCTGTTCTGCTTGTTTGTTTATTTGTAAATTTCAAATATAAGTGAAATCATCTGGCATTAGTCTTTGTTTGACTTATTTCACTCAACACAACAAATATAGCATAGGGAATATAGTCAATAATATTGTAGTAACTGCATAAGCTATCAGATGGGTACTGGATTTATTGGGGTGGTCACTTCATAAGTTACGTAAATGTCTAGCCATTCAGGGTTGTACACCTGAAATGAATATAATATTGTAGGTCAACTGTAATTGGGAAATAAAAAATCACTTAGAAAGAAAAAACACCCAAACTAACAAAAAAGGAAGAGATACGAGAAGAGAAACGTTGAAACTGTGGCTAGACCATGTTAAAGATTTGGGTCTTTATCGTAAGAGCAATGGGGAAGCCTTCAAAGATGTCAGATGGGAGCCGACACCTTCAGGTTTTTGTTTGGAGGTGGTATTAGGGACTCAGTAAGCATTTATGGATGTTTATTAGGTGACCTAATGCATCTGTCTGTAAACTGTGTGATCAAATCAAAGAGGAAAACTCCCCCTAGGAAGGAAAAACATGAATTTCTACCTAAAAGCAGTAGCAAAATAGAATTTGACAAATTTTACATAAAAAACAAACTGAGCTGTTTACTCTTTGCAGCAAATTGGGAATCCTAGGAAGTGGTTTGCCCAAGGCCATGTAGTAAATTGGTGGCTGACTCATTTCTGCCCTGTTCATGAGTGAAACCCGTCCCTTCCTCCCCCCTTTCCTGCTCCTCACCCCTGCTGAGGCTTTGCAGAAAAAAGAACCAAATTTCTCTCCAACTCTCATAGGAGCTTCTCACAGTTGAGCGCTTTGATTGCAGCCATCTCTTGGGTTCAGTTTCTGTCTTAGGGACATCCAGTATTGCTACCGCACCACCCCTCAGTCGGCTTCCAGGCGCATGCAGTCATGTCTTGGTGATCTTCGAGTCCCCAGCCTCTAAAATAGTGCAGAGCAGTCGGCAATTGAAAGCTGTAATTGTTAAATTAGTGCTGAATGATGTATAGGCAGGCGGAGATCAGCTGGACCAGCCTCCTCAGTTCATTTTGGAAAAGAGTGGAAAATAAAGTTGTATAGCATTAATGAAATTTGTGGCTAGATGGAATGTTTTTGCCAAGAGATTGGCCTTTTTAAAAAAAACAACACAAAAAAAACCCAAATTTCAAAAATCTAGAGATTACTGAGTAATCTGTCAATCACGGGGAGGGATCTGTCATTTTCTGGCAAGTTGAATAGGCCATGGGAATTTTTTTTTGCCTTATCTACGCTCACTCTTTTATGAATTATGAAGTATTATTTTTTCCTGGAGCCATCAAGAATAGCAGGGAGGTGGGGGAGTTAGTCCATATATTCATTCTTCTTTTGAATGCTTCTTTATCCCTGTCCATGTTTCTCTCTGTCTTTCTCACTCTCCTCTCGCCTCCTTGGTAAGAACCAATAGTAGCATGTGTTATAGGATTTTCATGGGGACATTTTCTTGGCAATGGTTTGTGGCAGGTTGGAGCAGTTCAGGAGTGGCTGGTGGGGTGAGGAGTTCAGAATTGTAGTTTGGAAAAAAAATAGAAAATTGTAGTTTGACAAGAGACCAGGCCATTGGGAAGGCCAGTGGGAGGTTGGGGGTGGGGACCCAGGGCACACAGGGTTCAGTGGGGTGGCCTAAGGGTAGAGGTGTTGTCAGGCCATGGTCGCCTGGGCTTGCACGCCAGCTTCAGCATAAGGAGTAATCAGCCTGGCTAGATGAAGCGGGTAGGCGACCGGGAGGAGGCTGGCACGGAGCTAAGTAGGGCAACAGGAGGCAGGATGCTGGTCTCAGCTCTGCTAGCTGAGACTGGGTCCCAGGTGGGGATTGAGAGGACCAGGCCAATATCAGGGGCAAGTACTAGGAATCTACCTCAAAGGCAAAAGGTACCAGGGCTTCAGGCCAGACCCAAAGATAAGAAGCAACTGATGCTGTGCAGCATTGAGCTTGTGCCAGGCACCGTTCTGAGCACTTTCTTTTATCAAGGCTTTTCATCTGCACAATAATCTTGGGCTAGTCCTCATTTTATAAATAAGGAAATGAAGGCAGGGTTGCTTGCCAAGGGTTATCCAGCTGGGAAGTGACACAACAGGGATTTGTGGGCAGTCTGGCTCCAGATCCCCTGCTCTTAACCATCCTGCTGCATAGTATTCCTGTTACACTGCCCCAGGAATACCATTCACACAAATTGCAGTGTGTGTGGGTCCTTGGAGCTGGGTGATGTAGGCGGTCCTGATTCCATACTACTTCCCTTTAAAAAGTGCTGATTCTTCTCTCTGCTTTCTAAGTACCAGGAAATTTCTATGTACATTTCATTTATTAACTCATTGCTTCCAGAGCTAATATTATTTCCATGTTACAGATGAGGCCCAGAGAGAATCAAGGACAGGCCTGCCTAGGTAGTGAGGTTTAAATTCCAACTCGGAGGACTACTAAAAGGGGAATCAATTGTCTGTACTGCTTTGTTCTGTTTTGTTTTCATTCCTTTGTCTGCCCTGCCTCCGGCGCAGCAGGAAGGAAGCAGGTTACAATATTCATGCTTTCTAGAGGCAAAGGAGTGAGTGGATTAGCTCTTACAGAGCCAAAGAGGGAGAAAATAATGTAGCACACTGTGGTCACTTCACAAAATTCAAACAATAACAAAAAGCAAAGTAGTGCCCATAGCTGAATTGGCAAGTAGAGGCTTTGGGCTTGTGTTCTAATTCATAGAGCCAATGAGAGTCCAAACCCGATCCCTTTTGTTTCTTCCCTGACCTCTCAGAGTCCTACTGTAGAACATAGAACTACACTGGCCTAGAAGAGTTACATTCAGGAAAAACCTGGGTGGAAAATTGGATAGCAACATTTCTTTTAGCTTCCAAGTCTATACCGGTTGTCTTGATCATGGCTGTCTAAAACTCAGAGCTCACTCTTGGCTTTTCTCTTCCTCTTCTCACCCTTTCCAAACAAATAGAAAAGAGATAGGCTTGTCCTTTACATTCCACTGTCAATCCCACGTGTTTGCTGTACTATAAAGCCCAGCCCAGGTAAGGGAGAGGAACTCCATGTCCTTAGGTTTGAAACCAACAAAAACTAACTCAAAGTAGCGTTCCACTGAGATACAGAAGAGAGCTTTCCTGATTTGTTGAGAACCATACCATTTCCTGTGCTGAACTGAGCTCAGTTGAGGCATTTGTCAGCTTGCAAGAACAACCTCCCCACCAGAAATCATGTGGAATTTATGACAGAATCATACAGGCCATCCCCTGTCATAGGTCTTGTTTGACTTTGCACTGTTGATCATCATGAGAGATGACTTGGAAGGAAGTGGGTGAGAAGCGTAGTCATCAAGCAGTCTCGAAATGGGAGGCAGCCTTTTCGGGGCTATGTGTGATTTTGGAGGCTCATCAGGCATGAGAGACAGGGGGTTAGTGGCAAACACCAACACACAGTGAGCAATAAGGTGTTCACCTTATTGTTCTCATTGTAACCTCAGGTAGGCGAAGTGGGCCATCCTCTCAACCAATTACTTAACTGGAGGACTCTTAGAAGTCAAACTAAGAGGCTGCCAGTCCCCTGGTTACTTTTCACCTCTTGCTGCAGTTAAGTATGATACTCCTGAAAGTGGACCCTTGGAACTTAGACCTGCTGGGATCCCAAGGCCCTTTGACCCAAAGCTGGTGGCTTGTGATCTGAAACAGGCCCAGAAAGCTCCCAGGGTCTCTCACTACTTCTCGGCCAGCTCTTAGTTCAGAGAATCTTAGGACCGAGATGGTCAAGTCCAATATCCTCCTGGAGTTTTGAGTTCATTTTTCTAGGAACTCCTCAGAGTTCCACTGGGGAATCCAGTGTGAGTCTCTCACTAGGGTTCCTCTGGGATCAGCCTGAGTAAGGATTTGAAATCTTTAGGTGACTTGCAGGTGCAGTGCTTATTCTGTGTAGATCCAAACTCTAGGGTCAGACTCCTCAATCTGTGAGTTGATTTTCAGTTGTCAGCTTGTGGATGACCAAATGACTTGTGATTAGACAATTTTTAGAATGAAAGGAGAGGTTTTAAAAAAGTTTTTTATTTTTTACCCACCAAAGTGACTTTCTCCTGTTTTACCAAATTCCTCCTGGGAACAGGACCACTGCTTCTCCTCCCTTATCTTGAAAACCCCATCAAGAAGGGAGTGGGAAGGAACACTCAACTGTAGAAAATTATGGCTTTGAATACAGCAATGTAACCATTCTGGGTATTAAAATGAGGGCTGGATTAGGTAACTCTGGGGTTCTCCTGCCTCTGACAATTTGTGATTCTGAGTCCAGCATTTTTCTAAGCTTCTGGGGAGCAGGTAGAGCCAGCCCGCCCCTGCTTCACATCTGTTCTTAGTGCTTGAGGGGTTGGATGTAGGGCTGCAGGGAGTAACCACAGGCTGCAGTGCTTGATCAAGTACCTTCTTCCTGACATCCCACCCTGAGTCAGACTCGCTTACTGCATGCATTCGTCTATCACAAAATGAGCCCTATTCTTTAACAACTTCCTTTTAGACCCTCACATTAGCTGTAGGGAACACTTTGAGGCAGGGAAATTCAGGAGAGGACTTGAGTCATGGACAGTTTTCCCAGTAGGGAGCAGTTTCTCTCATCTGGGTGAATTATGGAAGTGGACAGCCTCTCTCCCCCACCCTAATTTAGATTTCTATTTAAAGATACTCAGGAAATATCTATACTCTCAATTAAGGCGGTAAAGAAATTATCTAGAAAATCTAAGGAGAAAAAAAGACCTTCTTGCCTCAATTTTCTGTAGATTCTGGCTAAAATATCACAAGGCTATATAGTTATAGAGTTAATTAAAATGACAGAATCAGATACAGGGATTTGAACTTACAAATCCTTTGGCCCAGTCCTCTTGGTTTATGGAGGGGAGAGTTGAGGATCAACCTGGTAGGTGACTTCCTCCAGGACACAGAGTTGTCAACAGGTAGAGCTGGCACTGGGCTTTCTTCTATGGTGTCCTGCCTATTGTACCCATTCTCTTCTGCCATTCTCCCTCTGTGTAGGCACAGATGGCATCCTCTATGAACCCTACCATTTGGGGGTTCTGAAGAACAGATGAGTCCCCTTGTCATTGTTTATATTTGAAAGTGACTAAGTATGAGTGCCGTTCCCAAGGTGTACAACTGTGATCGAAAGACATTACTAGTCAGTGCAGACCTGGAAGACCTGTGCTCTACTCAACAGTTGTAGCTCAGGTATGGCTTTTTGTGACTCAGGTTTGTTTCTTTAAGAGTGAGGCTTTTCAGAGATAGCGGCTGGGAGGACAGGCCTCATTTTCTAGGTCCAGGGCCAGCCAGCTACTCCTGTGCTGAGCTCCCATGAACGACAGCCAAAGCCTTCCAGCTGACAAAGCAGGGTTGTCGTAGATAAGTGTTTATGTTGCACTTTAGATTTGCAAAGTTCTTTCTCTGAGTTACATCTAACCTCAATTTGGCAGGTGAAGAAACTAAAGTCCTTAATGTGGTGATTGGTCCAGAGTCATCCGACCAATCAGTGGTGAAGCTGATTCTGCACTCAGAGCCTCTGAGTTTCTGGGTCATTGCTTACCCCAATCAGTCATTCAGCTGCTCTAGATTGTGTTCTTTGCCCCTCACCAACTTCTTTTTGCCAAATGTTGCTGGCTTTTTCTAGAGCAGTGGTTCTCAACCTTGGCTGCACATTAGAATCACCTGGGAATCTTTTTAAAATCCTGATTTCTGGGCCTCATCCTCCAGAAATTCTGTTTCTTTGTTACTAATGTTGTGGCCCCACCCCATAACAAAGAAACAGAATTTCCGGATGGTGAGGCCCAGAAATCAGGATTTCAAAAAGATTCCCAGGTTATTCTAATGTGCAGCCAAGGTTGAGAACCACTGTTCTAGAGTGAGCTCTAGAGCTCTCCTGTTTCAAAGCTACAGTACCTTATTGGTTGACCAGAAAGCTTTAAGTATGTAGGTGAGCTCTAGTGTGGGACCTGTCCTGGGTCAAACTTGGCTGCGGTGTGGTGGGAGTGGAGGGAGGGAGGGGAACTTCTCTGTTTGGGTTTTTGGGGAAAGATCAATGCTGTTTGAGGAGGATTAAAGGACTAAACATTGGAAAGAGGATGAAAGACTTACGCTAAAATATTGGCTGTTACTTAAAGATGGTTAAAAAAAATTAAACTAAAGAGACATTAAAATTTTTGCATCTAAATAAAGACTTTTGAGAGCTTTTGGCTTCTTTTTTCAAACTTCACTGGTTGGGTTACAGAGGTATTTTCTTGCCAGTGAGGCAGAGAATATTGAAAACTTTCAGTGAGAATATTGAAAACTTTTACAGTTGAAAGTCCCACAAGAAATCTTACCATCTGTTTATCCTTTTTTTTTTTTTACCTTGTTGCTTTTTTAAAAATTTTAAGTGATTTATTGCCCGTTTGACTGAAATTGCATCTGTTAAGTACAGATGTTGCATGGAGATTAGTATCTGTTTGCCTGTCTTTACACAATATTCTCTGGAAATAAAATCTCTCCTTTGCTCCCCTACCTCCCTCCAATTGTGAATTTAATTAAGAAGATGAGCAGTTGTGTTCAGAGTACCCAATAGTCCGCCTTTCCAAACATTCCACGCAGCCTTTTCGATATTGAAAAGTGTGCGTTGCAGAGCCACACAGTGCAGGCGAAACAGGAAGCAGCTCTTTGCTGGGGAGGATGCTCCAGTCACCCTCCACTCTCCCAGGGAACGCTCTTCAGCTGACTGAAGCAGGCGAGCCGAGCCAATCAGAGGCCGCTTTCCTAGCTCAGTCACCAGTCTGTGGTTGAGGAAGGGTTTTGCTTTTCTATGCTCTGTATTGGGAAGGCAGATAAAATGCCAGGTCTGAACTGCCTCTGGGGATAAGCTCACCCCGTGTGATGTGAATGAATAGCATCTTGCCTGGTAAAGCCACAGGAATTGATAAGGCAGGCGCAGTCCTTCACCCAGGCCTTTTCTATCTTTTAGCTCTAGCTGTGGCTTCTGTGGCAGTTTTGTTTTTGCCTTGAAAGAGGTGCTCTGGATTAGCAGACCTCCATGTATGACAATTTGTACCTGCATGGCATTGAAGACTCGGAGGCTGTAAGTATTTTCATAGATAGCTGATTCCCTCTCCCCTCCTCTTCCTCCTCCCACTGAACTCCCCCCTCCCCCATTTCTTAGGCAACGCAGGGAACATGGAGCTGAAAGCTCACATCTTTCGGGTTCTTGCTGGCTGCGCTGTCAATGTTCTCTATAGTTTAGAGTTGACGGAAATGATTCTTCATTATATAATTCCTTCTCAGGCAGAAAAGAACTTAGGGTGATAGCAAAGGCTCCTAAGAGTGTAAGCTGTTGGGATTTGTGTATTTCTTGGTCCACATCTGATCTCACCAGGGGTAACTGCTCCTGTAGACGGGCTTAAACTCTGCGGAAAGTGCCTATGTTTTCCAATAGCAGGGTTCATAGGAAAGGCTCATTCATTATGTCATCCACATTGTTTATTGAGCAAGCATGAATGGAAGTTCCTCAGCGGTAGCTGTATTGTGTGCTTTCTGGCCAAACAAGTGGTGCAGATCTGCTGCTTCTTTGTTAAGGAAATCAGATGCAAGGTTGGAGTCGTACTACACCCAGCGCGGAGGCAGAGGGTAGTGTTCCTGTGCTCTACCCTGAAAGACCCACGGATGCTCACGTGTGTTTTGGCTTAGAAAACTGGGCTCCTTTCCCTCCACAGGTCAGGCTCATGCAATCTATTAAAATCAGGAGGGAAATGCTTTTCTGAAATCCCTAAAATCATACCATCGGAATGCTAGCTTTTGATTGTAGGGTAAAGCTGATTACTGAGTATTTCTTTCACTGTTGCTAGTGGCCGTTGTTTATTTTTAATCAATTATATAGAAAGCTGGCCCCGTGAAATGATTCCAGGTGGCTAATGGGACCTGCTCTGGGGAGTCTGGATTGTAACTGAGTGCAGTGCCGTGCATGTTGCTACCTTTGAGACAGGGATGTGTTATATAAGGTTCTCGGGCTCAACCACCAAATAAACAGATTATAACAACAACAACAAAAAACTCCTATGATATACGTCAATGCAGACGTATGTGTCAAATGTTGTGCAATCCGTGAAAGACGGCAATTCTCTGTTCTGATGAGGCATTCCATGTTTCCTGCCTGTCTGCGTGTTAGCTCTAACTCTAACTCTGTTTCTGCAAAGTCTCTCTGCGTGTTGCCCAACGTGCTTGTCAATGAGCAGGCTGTCAATTTACTGCAAGGGACCATGGCCTGAAGCAGTGGTGCCTGAAATAGACAAGGTCCACCCTTGCGGGCGGGTGGGAGAATGGAAAACGCAACTCCAGGAGTTTAGGGAGCCAGCTTCCCTGGCCGTGTTCTTCAGGAGGCCTGATGATTCCTCATGCCCCTTCCTTCCACACCGAGTTATGACACAGGTGATGTCTTGCTGAACTATAACTTTTTATTTTCGACCATTGCGCGCTGCATTGCACTTAAGTGGATTGGTTGGAGTTCTTTTAGAATAACTGGTTATTTTAGAAGCCAGCTGCTATGAGCAGAGTCGGCTAGGAACTAAAGTATCCAACACCTCATTCTCCAGAACTGTGTGAATTTCCGATGCACTGGTTCAGAGGGGGAGCCATTATAAGTAGGAAAACATTTTTCTCCTTTTGGTCCAGCCTCATGGGGTGGCCCAGTTTCTCTGTAGGGTGGGCAGTGAAGAGCACAGGACTTGACTCAGTGGCAGCAGCTGATGGTGGGTCGTGCTAGGGACCGCAGTGCTGTGTTCCCAGTGACTCAGTGGCGAGCCTGCAGGCTGAGGTCCTCTGAGCTGTGCACATCAGCAAGGTTCAGGCAGGCAGGAACCCCAAGGAATGAAGCAAGGCATCTGGCTGCTCCTCCGTTGAAAGTATGGGAGTCTCTCGGAAGGGAGGGATGGAAAGTGTGTCAGGCACACGAGAGGGGAAGGCAGAGGTGCTCGGAAGGGTGAACTGACTCTCAATGCTTATTTGAGTTTATTTGTTTTTATAAGGACGAATAATGTGATGTGTTACCCAAGATGGTGTGAACAAAGCTTCAAGCCAATGGAGAAGACTAGGCCTAAATAGCTGACCTGGTGAAGTGACAAATAAAGCCACACCTGGAGAGCCGCATCCTCAGCAGTCTTTCTCAGTGCCAATGCATTTATGGCTGTAAGTGTGGGGTCTGCCCAGGTGGAAGCAGAGCTCTCGGCACAGGTCTGGTAGACAGGTGTGGAGAGGCTTTCTCAGATGGCCAGCTGCAGCCCGAGAATACACAGGCACTAAAAGCTGAGTATGGCACTTTCCTCAGAGGGTTGGGGAGACATCACATATATCCTACCACCACGTGCTGTTGAAATGTCTTTATGGGATGCGTGGGGTTTAACATGTGACAAGTGATGACATTTAGCGTGTTTACGTAGGTCATCTTGCCTAGGGACTATTGTATTCTGAATAAGAATAAACCAATATTATCCACTGTTAACACCTTACACCCCCACAGTACAAGAAAGATCTGGGGACAGTGATGTGAGGTTTTTCTCAAGAGTCTGGTCCAGAGGTAGATATTACGCTCCCTGTAGCCTAGATTTTTGCTTGTAACCTTTGCATTTCATGAACTGTATATATAAAGAGAGGGGAACAAGAGCCATGCTGGATGGAACACACTTGAGTCTGGGCATTTTAGATTCTTTGATTCTGTGGAGCCTTTTGAAGATGTCCATTGACTTCTGCTCTGGTTTCCAGGAAGGTAGATACGTGTCAGCATCATTCAGAATTATCAGGAAGTATATAAGATCCTTCCAGGCCCCATAGCAAGGTCCTATATGGGGACAAGAGATTTCATGCGTTACATTACTCCTTCTGTTACCTTGACATGGACAATGGCGTGTGTGCTGCTGAATGAGTTTATATCGAGACCAGGCAGTCACAGTCCATCATGCACACAGAATCTCACTACCTTGCCTTCTGGGAGGGTTGCCCATTCCACTTCCTCCGCCCACGCTGGGTCTTCGCACAGGTCTTGGTGGCCAAGGTGCTTTTCACTGACTGAGCCCCCAGAATTCATCACGTATGTTTTATTTGAGTCATATTAGATTTTGATAGGTCTGCTCCTTGGTATACATGTTTTATAAATGGTTTCATTGTGCATCTTGACATTTATGGAATCATTATCAGAATAGACTTCTTTTTTTTTTTCATTCAGTAGATTTGTTACACAAACAATAGGAGGGATGTTCTTAGAGGGATAAATGGAAAAAGCAGATCAGTAGGAAAAGTTACCTAACTCCTCCCAAACATAATCACACATAACATATTGCTATCTATCTTTTCAGATTCTCCATGCACATGTATGTAAATATGTCTTTGCATTTCTGTGAAATGTTGTTTTCACTTGACAAAATATTGAGCACCCTAGTACTAGACTGGCCTGCACAGGAGATGCTTTGCCAAATTTAAAGCTCCTACATGGACTTTCTGGGATTTTGAGCAATTTAAATGAAATACAGATTCTTAGAGGATTTTGTAAAGTGAAGCCAAGGTTATCTACACATAGAATTGGTAGTTGATTTCTCTGTTACAATTGCTTCCACTTCCAAATGCTTAAATTCTAAAATACTAGTATTTGGAGGGAGAATTCTGGTCAATTTCAGTGAAAAAAGATGAACAGTTCATAATTCAGGGCTTTTACTAGAGAGGAAAATACATTTTTAGGTGTTTTCAATCCTAGAAAAGGAGCCATAATATATTAAACTGTTAGAAATCTTATAGATATAAAAGTTAAAGTGAAGATAAATTTTATAAACTATGGCATGTATATATAGAAAAGCACATATTTAAATTTATATGCAACTATACATTATTTTAAGGATAAATATATATGTTAATTATTGAAACTACTTATTTTCTATAAGCAGTGTGCCTACTTGTTTGCCTAAATGTCTGTGCGCTCACAGGCGTGTGCACAGTATACACCCTCGTACATTCACACACATTCATACACAGGCAGGCTCCATGCTTTGCTAATTGATAGTTAATACTAAGTGGAGATTTCTGCCGTGGAGACTTTGGAGAAGGAAAATTAACTGCTTTTCACATAAAGAAAGATACCCAAGAGGGTTGAAAGGCGAAGCATCCACAAGAGAATAAAGGCTTGCTACTTTCAAAGCTACAATAAAGTCATTTTAAATACAGAGATATGTTCTTGTGTGTGCTAGGGAGGAGGATGAGCTACAAACAGAAGGCTCTGTGTGTTTAGGGCCCTTCAGAAAAACACTTAGGGATAGTAAGGATTCGATTTCTCTTGGAAATGAGAAGTTCTTATAGTCTATCAGAGGGTGAGAGTCTTTTTGGCCTATTTCTAGGGAATGAGGCCTGTCCTGTAAAAGAAGCCAAGGTCTGGGTGTTGGCATCTCGGGCCAGAGAGGAAAACCAAATGCTGCTTGTGGTTTGTGTAGCAGAGTTGACTGAGAAAATCAACTTGTTTTACTCAGCTGAGTGATTTTTATTTTTATATATTTTATTGATTTTTTACAGAGAGGAAGGGAGAGGGATAGAGAGTTAGAAACATCGATGAGAGAGAAACATCGATCAACTGCCTCCTGCACACTCCCTACTGGGGATGTGCCCACAACCAAGGTACATGCCCTTGACTGGAATCGAACCTGGGACCCTTGAGTCCGCAGGCTGATGCTCTATCCACTGAGCCAAACCGGTTAGGGCTCAGCTAAGTGATTTTGGTGTTTGTCCAGAGTCTGAATAAATGATGAACAGAAACTTCTCTTCGATCCATCAGTTCTTAGCAATGATGGTTTTCTAAAATATACATTGAAGTGATTTCTAGATGTAATTGTCATAGAGCGAAATTCCTTAAATCTGATCAGAACCCATGCATTCACCTCTCCAAGATCATCAATTTTGCCACTTTCATTGTAATTCCCATTTTCAGGTGACG
The DNA here is from genome assembly GCF_000412655.1 of Myotis brandtii. Lineage (NCBI taxonomy): Eukaryota > Metazoa > Chordata > Mammalia > Chiroptera > Vespertilionidae > Myotis > Myotis brandtii. The sequence goes on along the minus strand of NW_005354385.1, from coordinate 6,254,502 downwards.
GAGGGAAGTATTAGGTTCAATCCCGCCTTTCCTCAGGGCCTTCCGAATCTCCTTTCCTGCTGGTGTTCTTTTTCCTGTGAGACTATGATGTCAATCAGGATTTTAGAATATGGTCCTATGAGTCCGTAGGTCAGGTCCTGTGACTCAGTGAGCATTACATTATTCTGTGGTACAAGATGTTCTGTAGGAAGGTCAGCAATAACTATAAAAAAAATGCTTTTAAGGGAGAAGGTGGGAAGGCCTCTCATTAGCTTAGTCCTTTCTTGTTTATCATAGTTCAGCTTGAATCTTATTTCTACGTATTGGTGCTAGTTACTCTGTGCACTGTCTCCTTGTAATATCCCTTACTTAGGTAAACTAAGCCACCTGGGGAGGACAAGGAGACATAACTGGATTGGTTACCACTTTTTGTTCTCTCTTTTCCCTCTCCCACTAGTCCTTTACAATAATTATCAAGCCGTCAGCTCAGATATTCATGAAGCTACAATAAAAATTATACCAAGAAGTTCAAGATAACTACTTAAAACTATTAGGGTTGAAAAAGAAAATTGAGAAGTTTGAACAGATTTGAAATCAGCATATGAAAATCACATTTCATATTTGCTCTTAAAGTCCAATAATCTATATATATAAAGAGGCAATATGCAAATTATCTGGGACACTGTAACTGTCACGACCGGTCAGGAGGAGGCTGTGTGGGGTTGAAAAAGAAAATTGAGAAGTTTGAACAGATTTGAAATCAGCATATGAAAATCACATTTCCTATTTGCTCTTAAAGTCCAATAATCTCTCTATATAAAGAGGCAATATGCAAATTAGCCGGGACACCATAACAGTCACAACTGGTCAGGAGGAGGCTGCACGCACAGGTGAGGCCCAGAGTGGAGATGGAGCAGAGACAGGGGGGCCTGCCCAAGCTGCCACGGCTGAGGGCAGGCCCAGAGAGGAGAGGGCAGGCTCGCCTGCAGCCGCTGTGGCTGAGGGCAGGCCCTCGCCAGCAGTCCCGCCTCTGCACGTGAGCTGCAGAGGTAACACCTTTTCTGACCGCTCATTGGCTAAGCTCCTGGTACGGCACTCACAGTGTTCTTGGTAACTTGCCTAATAAGAATCCAAGAAAGTGATCTAGTGTTTTTTCACCTCACTCCTGGAGGAAAAAACACAGGTCCGCTGCTGGAGGGTCTAAGAAATGTCATATCCTGCCCTAGCCGGTTTGGCTCAGTGGATAGAGCCTCGGCCTGCCAACCACAGGGTCTGGGTTCGATTCTGGTCAAGGGCATGTACCTAGGTTGCAGGCTCCTCCCTGTCCGGGCCCAGGTCAGGGCTCATGCAGGAGGCAACCAATCGAAGTGTCCCTCTCACATTGATGTTTCTTTCTGTCTTTCCCTCTCTCTTCCATG
>NW_005354385.1:6210483-6252789 GCF_000412655.1 Myotis brandtii | reverse complement strand
GGGCTCCCGGACTGTGAGAGGGGGCAGGCTGGGCTGAGGGACCCCCCCACCCCAGTGCACGAATTTCATGCACCAGGCCCCTAGTAATATATAATAGAAAAAAGATTCCTTTCCTAATAGTAATGAAAATTGTAAATTACTTAAAAGGCAATCGAATAAGAAATGTGCAATATCTATAAGACAAATAAAATAAGTCAAAAAAGAAAATTATACTAAGAAAGCTGTATAGATATGAACTCTGTATTCTGATCTAAACCAGGTTGATTTAGGTGCCTCTCATGTGTTTGCAGCAGGCCATGTGGACTTTAAAAACGGCAGCAACTCTAAACTGCCCTACTGGCAAAGCCACATGGTGTGGATGCAGGTGACCTCCCTTACTGAGGACGGGGACTAGCAGGCCGCTGCTTAGTGTGTAAACATCAGGTAGTTTGCAGTTTCATATAAAATAATGGCAAGCGAATTGGGGTTGTGGATTTTTGTGCCGTGAACTTTGACCTTTCTAAGACTTTGAGGGGAGTGAGTCTGAGATAAAACTGTGTGGCCATTGTTACAGTCCCTATGGGTATGCCAAAAGGAAGATACCGCACCTGATCATCTTTGAGATCTAAATAGACCAATACTTGTTCTTACTTTACATTTATGTATTCTTTTAAAACGTAATTGTGTAGTTTTAATAATAAATATTTTTCTCTCATCTTAAATTGTGCCACAATATCAGTACTTCCCGCATCCTATTTTTTTTTCTGTTGCATCTGTTCTCAGAGCTATTGAAAAGTCTTAAATTTAAAATAGGACGTTTTGAATTTGCTTCCAGTCTTTCTGTTCAGAGGACATGACCTAAGGGATACATCCTAACGTGAATGTTGGAAACTCTCAGTTATTTAGGAGTTTGATTGTATAGTTTGTGAATAACTTAGTTTTCTTATTTTGCCTTTTTAAAAATCCTATTACTCTTTACTGTCCTGCTTCTTTGTAGCTTGAGCATCATATAGGAAAAAGATTCTGACTTTTAATGTTATTACTCTATTAGCAAATTTGTTGAAAAATTTGGTGAGTGATAAGGTGTTTCTCATTTTTTCTTAACCTCCATAAAATTTCTCTTATACTGAGTGTGTCTATCAACCAGGAAAATGTCATTTATTTTTTGTACTTTGTGTTATGAAACAGTAATGTAGTGTAACAGTGTTATGATTAAAAGCAAAGACTCAGTGTAAGCTTGCTAGAGATTAAGCCTGGCTCCCCACTTCCTACCTGGTAGCCCTGGGTACATTTCTTAAATTTTCTGTGCCTTGGTTTCCATATCACTGAAGTGTCAATGATAATGGAACCTACATTTTTGGTGGTTTGGGAGGTTAAATTAGTTAACATGTATAAAGCCCTTAAAACAAATAAGTGTTTACTGCTATTATTATACATATAATGAATATACTTATACTTTGGTGACTAAACATGCCCATTGCTCTGCAGGTTTTGGTGTTTCCTCCAAATTCTTTGGTTTATTTTCAGAGCACTTGCATGATTTTTGACAGCGATTTCTAAAAAATATTATAGATGCTGACAAGTAAAAGAACCCACTAATCTTCTAAGGCCTTGTGAATAGTCTCTTGAATTTTGTTTCAGAAAGGACCAGTGGAGTATAATTTAAAGAACACTAGGAGTTGGAAGTCTTGGTCTTTGCCATATATTAGCAGTTATCTTGGACAAGTTATTTAATCGCTCTAATTTTCATTTTTCCTCCTATAATATGAAGAGGGTTTGATTTAGATAATTTCTAAGGTTTTTTTTATATCCAAAGTTCTGTTTTATTTGCTGATAGGCATTTCTTCGGCTGGGATGCAAATGCCACCATGGTGCCATTTGCTTTTTGAAATGATCAATTACCATGGTGTCTTGTGAATACTAAGTAAGATGTTAGTATTTGGACTTTGAATTGGATGTTTGGCCTTTTCAGAATCTTTGAAAGAGGAAGGTATGTGTGGTACACATCTTTGAGAGGATTAGATGTTTGAAAAGGGAAGGATTTTATTTAAGATTTTTAACGCCAGAAGTCAAAAGGATGCTTTGTCAATTGCTCATTTGCTTGCCAATATCTACCATTTACTTCTAGCCCACAGAGATTTGAGCTGGAAACACTTGAGTCTCATCTCTAAGGAAAAAAACACACACAAACAAACAAAGGTACAAGCTTACTGAGAAGTAAGCTTCTAACTCTTGTTGATGATCGAGGAGAGGTATGTCTGCTTTAATCTCTATCTTTTCTTCTTGGCTAAGTTACAAGAAGTCTTAGCTGTACACTAGGAGAGTGCTGACCAAAAAAAGGTTTAAATAATTGTTTTATGATTGTTGTGATGCTTAATCATTAAGAATGTTTATATTGTTTAGGTTTTTTTGCTTTACAGTTTTTCTTCAGCTCATCATTATTATCTTTTGGGGTGTGCTAAAAACAATCATCAATTAGAAAATGTAGGAATATAATATAATAAATTCCAAGAGACATTCATTTTTTAAAATTGATTTGAGAGAGAGAGAGAGAGAGAGAGAAATCAATTAGTTGTTCCATTATTTATACATTCAGTGGTTGCTTCTTGTATGTGCCCTGACCAGAGATCCAGAGATTAAACCCACTACCTTGGTATATGGGGATGACACTCTAACCTACTCAACACCAGCCAGAGCAAGACATTCATAATTTTTTAAAAAGTCATTCATTACCTTTAAAAGGAGTAACTATGCCTGATCTATTTAATTTTCCCCTATAATAAAGTGAAGGCCACAAAGATGAAAGAAGTGATCTCTACTTTAGCCCAATCTCTCAAATATTCCCTTAAATATTGTTTGAATGTAGTAAGAATTGGAGGCAAATATTTATCATCAGGCTAGAAAAAATACAATGAATATCATGCTAAAATAATTAATAGGTAAACAAATTTATTCCCATACTTGCAATTTATTTCCAGAGTCATTACTGAAACCTTAATATTGTTTAACTATAAATGATGTCCAGAGAGTAGTGTTTTGAGGCTTATTTGATTCACTGGCTCTATTGATCCAAGGGATGGAATTAAGATCTTATTTATCAGATTCTCAAGTTATTTCACATTTGATCATGTTGTCAATCGTAAAATATAGGAGTGAAATTAAGGTGAATTTGATAAGGAAGGGGAGAACAGAACATTTCTTAGTTATCACAGGGCACAGGGCCCTTTGTGAAGTGTTAAGATACTGTAGAGTAGAGTGAACAATAAAATTGCACAGATTAATAAAGGCTAGGTTGATATTAGATTTTTTTAAAAAGGCTAGCTCAGCTGGCATGGCTCAGTGATTGAGTAACAACCTATGAACCAGAAGGTCACGGTTTGATTCCAGGTCAGGGCACATTTCCGGATTTTGGGTTTGATCTCCAGTGGGGGAGGGGGCATACAGGAGGTAGCTGATCAATGATTCTCTCTCATCATTGATGTTTCTCTCTCTCCCTCTTCCTTCCTCTCTGAAATCAATAAAAATATATTTTAAAAAACTGAATGACAGAACAATCTTACAGCGTGGATTTACCATAATGAGTTAAGCCCACTGATAAATTTAGAATATTTCCCATTTTTCAATGGGAATAGAATATTTCCTGTTTAACATTTCTATATATGAATTTTGTGTACCACATGAGACATTTCTCCAAAATAGCTTCTTAGAATTGTGGGTTAGAAGGTTAGCTCATTTTAAAAATGTACATACATTGGTGGGTATTGTAAAACATTTTTATATTAAAATAAACTTTTTTCATTGAGAATGTATAAATTAGTTCAAAATTTTAATCTAAAATATAAGAATTCAAAGAAGTTTTTGATAGTGGGAAGCAACTTTAGACTATTGCCTCCAGGTTCCATAAGAAGAATTTTTTTACGTCTATTGTAATAATTTGGTTTCAAATACTTGGGAAGTTGCATCCACCAACCTTCATTTCACAAATGGTAAGAACCGAGGTCCAAAGAGTTAGACGACTTGTGTAGAATGACCCAATTTATTGTGCAATTGGGCCTAGAAACCTCCTCAGGTCTTTCTAGAGTGCTGTTCTTTTTACAAAGCCAAATCCTAGGGTTAGTAATATTAAAATAGAATAAACCACTGAAGGATGGTATAATCATATTATTTGTATGGTGCTTGCTTGACAGCTTACAAAGCAGTTGGGAGTTGGGAGGATCTCCAAAACAGAGAACAGATTGCTCTCAGACCCAAATGAGGAGACCTTTTCCTACTCAGAATCCAGATTAGAGTCCCAATTTCTTTCAGGCTTTTTTGTTTGATATTGTTTTCTGATATGGTTTGAAGCCCCTGACTGTTGATGAATTTAAATAATAATACACCCACAAAACGTAAAGGAACGCTAGAGAATGTCAGAAAGAGGTTTTGTGTTTTAGGGAAAAGTTCTCATTATTTGTATGCAGATCTTGATGACAGTTGCACGGTAATGCTACGTTTGGCCTTAGCCAAGAGTACCAAAGTTCCATTTTTATTCTGTCCTTCTCATTTTTGATTCCTCTCCATGAGCTTGCAATTTAGGAAAACATTTGCATGATTCAGTAGAGATATTTTTAAAAATAAAAAAGACAGCAATATTTGTTAAAAATACATGGAGCTATAAGTTCTGAGAGGAGGGTTATTGTATCAATCAGAATTCCTACCAAAAAAATACCCCCATAAAATCTTCAAACTAGGATAATTTGTAAGGTTTAATAAATTGAAAAGGTGTTGGTAAGTGTAAGGAAACCAGAAGGATAGTATAGTACTGGTCATTGCAGAGCTGTTCCCACCTCTAGACCCAATGGGACCAGGAAAGGGCATAATTATAGGAACCTGGGAGGACTGAGTCTTGTCAAGAAGGCTACCTTGAGAAGGGTACATCCTTTCCTGTGGAAGGATACAGGCTTCCTCCCTTGGGGAAGAAGCCAAGGAATAAATATCCCAATCTCATCTCCGTCCCTTACTCTTATCTCTGCTAGGGCCCCCATTAGTCAAAGCCAACCAGAAGCCACAGAGCAGAAGTTATTGGTCAATCACACAGTACAAGAATAGAGTGGGGAAGGATGGAGGGTAATCTGAAGAAGCAAATGGCTTCTGGTTTCATCCACATTATTGATGGGCCCTGTCTGAGTACCTTGGTAGATGAAACCATGCAATTTGAAGACATTCCTAAAACACACCTCTGAAGATACTGGTGAAGCTCTGAAGGAGTTGCTACTGGTCCTTTTTCCATTGGAAATGTGTGTTGATTTTTTATGTGTGAAGATGGTTCCACTGTAAATGGTGCCTTGGATTTTAATTCCTGTACTGTTCTTGTTAATTAAGACTTGGAGTACTTGAAATGGGAGAAAATAAAAGATTTTAATGTTAGTTTTGTGGAGAGAACTTGAGAAGCTAAGCTATGTGGACTCCCAGGACTGCCTAAAAATACAAATAATGAGCAGATATAAAAATGCATGTATCAGACCAACTTGTGGCTCAGCTGTTCTTCACTGTCATGTCCAGACCAGAAGATTTCTCCTCCAAATTTCATCATGTCATGATTCTCATCACATAAAAACAGTGGGAGGATTGCTGGGAGTAAGGATTAGCATCATAAGATTTTACAGTTTTGATGACAGCCTCCTTCTTAAAAAATATATTGACTGTGTTTGGGCTGGAACGCTAAGAGAGTGTCTCTTTACAGTGTTGGAAGCAGAACTTGTTTTGGAAGGTACAGGAAGCCCATGAAAGTAGTAGCTTGGAGTTCAGGCTTTGCCATTTTTAATAAAGCTAAGCAGACCTTGTATATCACTATGAAAAAGACAGTTTTGACTGGTCACTGGTTATGCAGTCTGTAAAATTTGTGAACATCCATTGAACTGTACACATATATGTGTAAGTTTCTGCATGTGCGTTATACTTCACTTAGAAACTTTGGCAGTCTCTTTTGGGACAACAAGTATAACTCATGGGATTCTGGAAACTGGGATTGAGATTAGGAAGGATATGATAAAGGCCCTTACTTCTCATTGTTAGGGCTTATGAAATGGTAGAAGGGAGTAGATTCATACACTGACTAGATGCCAGAGTCTTGAGTTCAGAAAGAGCACTAATCCTTGACTGGTGGGCCAGTTGGTTAAGGAAAGGACACATGACTCACCACTGGGAGATGGGAAGCTCCTATCCTTCCGGGTGCAGAAGGCTCTCTCCTGTGTCGATTGGTGTTCACATGCTTCACCTCTCTGAAAACTGTGATTCTTAAGGTAAGGAGAACTCTGGGGAATAGATGTTCTCCCTGCCTCAAGCATTGTCTGTAAGGTCAGAGGCAGCTAAGAGCTGGTTCTTCTGCTTACAAACCCATGCCAGTGCCTTAACAGAGAGCCAGTTCTGATGATAAGGAATAAAATGATGATGGCTATGAGTCTTGGTGGAGGTTTATTTTGATAAGTTTCTTAGGTTCAAATGTTTACTTCTGGAAAAGTGAGCGTACTTGGTACATGGGTATACACAAACTCTCACTAGAGAGGTCCTGCAGTAGTCTTTATGTTCAAAAAGCTGTGTTAAAGCTAAGCTAGCATATGTATTGTATGAACACTGCTTGAATGTTTTCATTGCCAAAATTTGCATACTTATAAAATAACATATGTTATTTTTCAGAGATTTTTAAAATATTATTTTTATTATCCTAATTCTTAAATTATTACTAGTGCAGAGTATGGTGCTGTAAGAGGGCCATGGTAGATCTTATAATTGAAGCACACAATTACCATTTGTTATTAAAGATGCTTTCTTCGGCTGCGGCATTTCAAATGGTGTGTGTGTGTGTGTGTGTGTGTGTGTGTGTGTGTGTGTTTATGTGTTTGTTAAACCCCTTGGATTAAAGCTATAATATAAAGAACTATGCAAGCTGCAAGATATGGGCATTATCAGGATTTTATTAGGACTGTATAGTATATTGATAAACATGATATTATTTTGTCTTGGTTTTAAAATAGATACTGGTATAAAGTTAGTTTTAAAAAAGTTGTTTGTGCCACAACTCAAAATTAGTGTGGGTGAATCACCCCCAGAAAAAATTTAAGAGGAAGAAAAGGAGAGAAGAATGCAACTAAGGTAGAACAAGGACAAGGAAATGCATAACTTAGCTTCTGTGAGTGTTTGATTCATATCCCTTTTACTAGTAATTAAAACATATTCTGGCTGTAAGATGTGCAACTAGTTGTTAGATTTTTCATTTGCGTGTTGCATTTAGATAGAGTAGTTGGCCTTGAAAATGCAGCTAGCAGCCAAGTCACATACTGAAGATTTGTCTGACTTAGAGACTAGTTTAGTAAGAAGGTATCTTGAGGATGTTATGGGGAGAGCACGCATCAGATACCTTGTTCTGGAAACTCAGCCAGAATGTTGTCAGTTGTGATCTTCCTGATTCTTAGGTTATCTAAATTTCCAGTTGTATTGTATTTGTATTGTATTGTATTGTATTTTAATCCTCACCTAAGGATATTTTTCCATTGATTTTTAGAGAGTGGAGGAGAGAGAGGGAAAGACGAAAAGAAACATTGATGTGAAAGAAACACATCGATTGGTTACCTCCTGAATGAGCCCCAACCAGGGCCTGGGCCGGGGAGGAGCCTGCAACTGAGATACATGACCTTGATCAGAATCAAACCTGGGATCTTTTGGTCCACAAGCCGACACTCTATCCACTGAGCCAAACCGGCTAGGGCTGACTTTTCAGTTCTTAATTTACGACTTACAAAGACACTGCGCATGTAAAGCCTCACCTCCACATACTTAATGTAAGAGGGAGAGTGTTGAAGTTCCAGATTGCCTTCCTGGAGGAAACTTGAGGATATTCAACAGACTCTAGCTATAAACTATACCTTCTCTTTAGGTATAAAAAATGCCCATTTTCCCATAAGCATTTGTGTTGACTTTTTATATCCCTTAGCCAAGGACATTGATAAACTCTGAAGACATTTCCCAGTTTTCCGGTTTGGGCCTTCCTCCGGGTCCTGAGTCTCCAAGGAATTATTGGGCCTTTTTGCTGTACTGGGGAACAGATCAGATATTGATAGGTGGTCCTCTTCATTGTACCTGCATATAAAGACACCCAACTTCCACCCCCATCGCTTCAGGTATTGTGTACTCCCCCCCCCCCCCCCCCCCCCATTTTATTTATTAGGTCAAGCATTGTATTAGTGTTCTGCAGAGCAAACTTTGGGGAAATTATTTGCCATAGGTAATTGAGAGCTATTGAAGGATTTTTAAACTGGAAGTTGGTATGATCAGATATGCATTGGTCAGCGTGGAAAATGGATTTGAGGAGAGGGAGAATGCCGGCAGGGAGTCCAATTAGGAAGCTGGTGAAATCGTACAGGTGTTAGATGTTGAAGACCTCAACTAGGGCAGCAGCAGTGGGAATAGAGAGGAGGAGGTGAAGTGAGAAATATTTGTCATAAATGCAGCAGGTTTTATAACTAATTAGCTTAGCAAGGGAGAAGAGTCTGGGCTGAACACCTCCACTCTGGCTTGGGTGACTGACTGGTTGGATGGTGCTGCTACTGAGATTGGGAAAGTAGGCCATTTCTTCTGATGTCTTTTGAACTGACCCAGGGGAGCACAGGTTAGAAGCAGGTGCAGGTTTAGAAGGCCTCAGTCCTCCAACTGTTGATTTTAATTCCAGTTAAGAAAATTACTGACTTCATCCAAGTTTGTGAAATAGTTTTGTTCTGGAGAGCCGGGACTCCCAGGGACCAGGAACTAGCTACAGGATAATGATGTTCTAGCTCGCTCCCTTCTGGTCCCTGTACTCATCCTTCTATACACTGTTGTACCAAATCTGGAATCCACAGAGGAAATGTGCCATGCTCCCCTAGCCTCTGAGTTGAGGAACTTCTCAGCAAAGAAATCTCCACATGATTTTTAAACATCCCCCTTCCTCAGGAAATGAGTATTACTCCAAGTAACAGCTAGACTACAAAAAAGGGTATTTGGGATATTGTTCAGAGAGTAACCAGGAGGAAAACTATTTTTAAAGTTTTTATTCTTTTATATATGTTTCTTTTCCTTATAAGAAGTAAAAGATCATACTATTTTTCCAGAGTATCTTCTATCTCTTAATTTTAGTGTAAGAGTTTCTAGCCATTAATTTACTATGCTCATTGATATATGTGAAAAAAATTGGGCCCCTAGTTAAATAAGTTTGGTAATGACCTCCTCCGCCCCATTCTCAAAGATTCGGAGCACACAGTAGGCCACTGAAATCTCTTAGCATTCTGAAATTTTGTTTAATCCAAAGATATCCCAAACTTATTTGACCTCAGAACCTTTTTTTTTCCTAAGGCATATCTATTCACTACTTGAAGAACTAGTATTTTGCAGAATGTGGTTGGGGAAATGCTGGCCTACTTATTTATACCAGCTTTATTTATTGTAGACAATCTCGGTGTCTTAAGTTGATTAGATTTTGTGGGATGGAATGGGGTTAACATTAAATAGATATATATGTTTCTGGGACCTTCCTCTCAGAGACTGAGATTCAGTTGCTTGGGATGGGGCTTAGGATTTGCATTGCTGGCAAACACACCCAAGATGATTTTCAGGTAGATACTTTGAGAAGTATTGGATCAAATTATTGTCCTCATCAGCCAGAGAGTGTGACAATGCACAGAGCTTACAGTTTTTTGTTTCTTTTGGGTCCTCATCTATTTGTCTTATCTCCCTCTAGAGTGATAAGCACTGTGAAGTAGGAACATCTTTCTTATTCATCTCCGTCCCCTCGCATAGCCTTGCTTACCTATGTGCTTATCCCAAGACAGGCATTCAATAAATGGTCAGTGGAATGAATTGAAATTTAATAATCTTAATTCCTCCAGAAATCAAGAGGGGCCTTGGGAATGGTCAGAAGTGACTGAACATGATATATTTATCAGGGATTCCCAAGGAATATCTATCTATCTATCTATCTATCTATCTATCTATCTATCTATTATCTATCTATCTATCTATCTATCTATCTATCTATCTATCTATCATCAGTGGCCGTCATGCTGTAACTCTGTCACAACCAAACGGATCAGCGGCTCTCGTGGTGGGCAGGGTGGAGCTCGAACCACTAGCGGCAGAGAGCTATGAGCATCAGAGGGCGGGGCAGTGAGCTATGATGAGGGGGGCAGCCAGTTGAGGCAAGCAGAAGCGAGCTACTTGCGCACGATTTTTGTGTGCGCTGGGCCTCTAGTATATATATATCCATGACTAGCCACACTATTATTTGTTTCTTTGAAAAATCAAAGTAATTTTAAAAATGGAGGTTAGCTAGATTAACTTTTTACTTTTGAAATTAAAAGGCCTATATTTTTAAAACAACCAGAGAGTGATAAGGGAAATTCAGTCTTCTCTTCTTGCATTTATAATTGGGCTATATTGATTATAAACAAATTGGTGACAATGTAAGTCTCCATTCTTACCCCCAGACTCTAGACCCTACTCTCTAGAGTCCATCTCTCTTAGCAGTTTTTTTTAATAACAGCTTTATTGATGTTATAATTCACATACCATACAATTCACCAATTTAAAGTGTAAAATTCTCCAGTTTTAGTGGATTCAGAGTTGTGCAACCATTCCCCAGTCAATTTAGAGCATTTTAATCACCTCAGAAAGAAGTCCTGTACCCATGGACAGTCACTCCCTATTTCCTCCTAACTTTCCCAACCCTAGACTATCCCTATGGACTTGCCCATTGTAGACATTTAATGCATATGGAATTGTACAGTATGTGGCCTTTTGTGACTGGCTTCTTTCAGTTAACATATGTTTTCAGGCTTCATCTGTGTATGGATCAACATTTCATTTCTTTTTATTCTTAAGTAATACTCCATTGTATGAATGTTACACATTTTATTTTTTTTAATGAACCATTGGGTTGTTTCTACTTTTTGGCTGCTATGTACATTTGTGTACAAGTTTATGTGTGTATATGACACTTAACAATTCTTTTTTTAAAAGAATTTTTAATTGATTTTTTTTTTTTTAGAGAGGGAGAAAGGGATAGGGGAGAGAGAAACATTGATGTGAGAGTGAAACATCGATTGGCTGCCTCCTGCATGCCCGCTATGAGGGATCAAGCCTGCAACCGGGCATGTGTCCTGACCAGGAATTGAATCAACCAACTGAGCCATACCGGCCAGGGTGAAATTTAACAGTTCTTGGCCAATCTTATAAAAATGTAGACCATTATTAATAACTTGAGATATACTAAAGATATATGGAAAATTTAAGGGTTTGGGTTTCTTTTGCATTTCACTCTAGTGATCCATACACTATCACAGCTATTTCCATATAACCCTGCTCTAGTCAGTGTGGTTCCCTGACAGTTGGGAGTAGGCAGTGCTCAGTCTCAGGTACAAGTATTGTAGACACCATTACCACCTCTGCCCACCCCTCTTTACAGTCCGCACATTGCACAAGGTCCAACTCTTACTCCACTTCTTCTGTGAGGCCCTTTCCCGTGTTTCCCAAACTCTTCTGAACTCACACAGCAGCATCTACCCCCTCACCTGGGCATTAACCATCTACAGCTTCCTATGGCTTCTGCAACTATTTCACATGTCTGTGTCTCATCACTGCAAATACAAGATGCTGAAGGACAAGGATCAAATGCTGCTGTTCTTTTGTGCCTCCCTTCCCTCCAGCCAAGGGTCAGAGAAAGGAATAAGAAAGACACGTGGCGCGATAACACACAAATTAATATTCAATGAGTGAATGGAAGCTATCACTCAAAGCTTCTGTGGCATTGATGTTCTCAGTAAAATGGGACTGGTTCGCATCAATTATTGAGGAAATGACGAGAGTCGTCAATTAAACCAGGTGCAGCTCTGAAATCGCAAGGGGCTCATTTAAAGAGTTGCTGACTTGTCACAGAAAATGCTGAAAGGCATTTTGTTTAGAAATAATCCCATCTGAACATCATATATTCTCTTCATTTCTACTTACTTGTTCTCATTTGCAAGGATATCTTCGGGGACATTGTCTTGGAAATAAGATCTTTGCAACGTCCTGCCTTTTATTTCCAAGCTTGGATCGTAATTTAGCAACTCTATCATTATCAGGGCCATTATGTCTGTGATGGTCATACCCGAAATTTTCGTGACTTCACAAACAAAGCCAGTTCTTTGCATGAGCCCCACGCTAACAGCCCTTCTCATGTTAAATGGAAGCCAAATGGAAGCAACAACAACAAACGATTATAGGAAATCAGACAGAAAGGTATAATAATTTGAAGCAGAATAAAGACATTTTAGTTTTTCTGGCACCTGGCCATGAACATTTCAGCCATTTTTCTATAAAATCTACTCTTCAGATATTTCCCTGTGGATAAGACTATTACGCAAATCATCCCAGTTCTTTATGAGCTGGCTATGAAAAATTTCATGGAAATAATTCTGCCTAAATAAAATTAGTCTATTAATTCATAGCCTTAATTTTTTTGTGATGCTGAAAAGAACTACGGGCTAGGACAGCAGCCGTTGGTCACCGCTACTCTGATTTAAAATGAGGAGCTGGTTGAGGGTTGTAGAGGCAGATCAGACATTGTAGTGAAGTTGTGGCTGTTACTTATTTCTTCAGGGCCACGCTGATTCACTCGGTCATAGTTGTGATAATAGGTAGAACAATGGTAGGTCCCTTCATTAGGAATGTGCCTTTGAATCCCCGGGTACTCATGTAAAGGCTGGTCATCAGAGCGACTTACCTTAAGTTTTTACTTTGCAAATATATTGACATACTTGTTCCACAAACAGATGGAATTTATTTTTGGAAAGCATCAGCTTTATAATTTAATATATTGACATACTTGTTCCACAAACAGATGGAATTTTTTTTTGGAAAGCATCAGCTTTATAATTTAACTAGTGGGCCAGTGCACGGATTCATGCTCATTGAAAGGAAATTAATTAGAAGAAAGATTTGTGCAGTAATTACGTTACTGCAAAAAATTATATGTCAAAATAGCATATATAATATAGTATTATAAAATCAAAACATGCGTGTGATTGGTGCCAGCAAGAGCTTTATATGTATCACACATACACGAGTCAATGTTTATTTTTAAATTGCCAGTGCACGTCATATGTACCAGCCGGTTGGTCGGTAGGAAGGTCGGACGGACAGATGGTCAGTCACTTAACCTTTTATATATATAGATTCTAGATCTATCTATTGGTGGTCCTTGTACAGAGCCAGTAAATAAGTAAGAATGTTACCAAAGAATTGTTTACAGAAGTGTTTTTTTTCTTACCAGGAGCCTCAAGGCTTTTCTAGTATGCAATTCTACTTTCCAGGCCCTAGAAAATCCTTGCTCAATTCTCAGAGTGCCTTAGTAATGTCTTGCTGCTTTGTTTACTAGATAAGGTCTCTCAGAATGCCTCCTTCTCGAAGACCGGGGGAGGGAGGTTTAATCAGCCTCCTTGTGCACAGCACTGCAGCTTCCTCATTAGTCTTTTCTGATAGGAAGAAACAGAGGTACAGCGTGGCAGGAGCCAAACACTGCAGTCTACAAGCATCTCTCAAGCTACTTTCACTGGAGCCTTCGCACCTGCTTCTGCAATGGGGCCTAAGCTTTCTTCCCATGAGGATCTCATCCTGTTACCCTGGTTTATGGTATATCTCGCTCCACCATTCAAAGGAGCAAACTGAAACCCGTTCTCACCAACCTCCCTGATTCTGCTGGCTCCTGTCAGCATCCTTCAGAGAAATCGAAAAAATGTGGTCACCTGTGGCTGTGTGACAGCACTGGAGGTCTTGCTCTGGTCAGCTCCCGCCTTGCAGCACTTCAGTCATCAGGAGATTGATTATTGGGGAAGAGGGTTGGAGAAAGAGAAGAGTGAAACTATGCTATTAGGTTAAAAAGACTTTTAAAAAAAATTTAGGTGAATTTCACGTACCATAAAATTAACCATGTTAAGAGAACTTTTCAGTTGCATTTAGTACATTCATAATGTGGTACAACCACCACCTCTATTTAATTTCAAAACATTTTCATCGCCCAGAATAAAACCCAGTAACCTTTAAGCAGTTACTGTATACTCACTCCCCTCTCCTCCCACTCTTGGCATCCACCAATCTGCTTTCTATTTCTATGGATTTACCTATTCTAGATATTTCATACAAATGGAATCACACAGTCCATGACCTTTTGTGTGTGGCTTCTTTCACTTAGCATAATGTTTTTGAGATTCATCCATGTTGTAATATAGATCAGTACTTCGTTTTTATGACTGAATAATATTCCATTACATGGATATGTGACATTCATCCACTGATAGCTAGCTAGTCAGGCCCTTTCCACTGCTGCCTGGACACTTTAGTATAAGTATTTATTTGAGTACCTGTTTTCCATTCTTTGGGGTATCTATCTAAGAGTGGAATTCCTGGGTCATATGGTTATTCTATGTTTAACTTTTTGAGGAACTGCCAAACCACTTTCCACAGGGGCTGAAACATGGGTTGTTAGTTTTGATATAGAATTTTAAGGCAAACATCATGAAGACAGGAAAGGTCATATGACTCTGTAGAGAAAGTCTACACATCTTGGAATAAGACTAAAAATGCACATTTGGATGTCTTCTAGAGACCAGTGTGGAGCAGTAAAAAATATAGCTCTCTATATAAGCGTGATTAGAGATCTCTCTTATGTCCCTCCTGGTTCTCCTCCCACTGGGGTTACTGGGATAACCTCTTCAGTAGACGCTCCCTCTGCTACTGTTCCTTTCAAAACCTTCCCTTTGGAGTGGTTTTCTCTCACAATTATTATTATTATTATTTTTTTTTACTGCAAATCTCATCTTGTTACCTATTTAAAATTCTTAACTGGTTCACCATGGCCTGCAGAATACGTGGCAGATTCCTTTTCTGGCAACATCAGGACCTTTACTTCCTGGCCCGTGCTGGGTTCTCGCTCTCTCCCACCGGCATCCTCACTCTCGGACCACATCACCTACTTGTAGGTGCCCAAGAGGGTCACATGCTCTTACATGACTTCTTGTCTTTGCACATGTTCCATCCTTTGCCCGCAAGGCTAACTGTTACATCTCTCCAGGGCTTGACTCAAACACCATATCCGGCCAGAAGTCTCCCACGACTCCTTAGTCTGAACTTCAGGTACTCTCCCCTGTAGTTCACTAACTTCTCTATATATTTTACCAGGCTCCATGAGGACAGGGACCGCTGCTCTGTTTAGTTCATCGTGTGTCTCAAACACCTACAATGGTGCATGGCACACAAGAGCTCTTAAAATAGGTGTTGACTGAGTGGCATCCCTTTTAGATCAGGCCGACATTTTTCATTTTGCTTTTCTACTATCTGACAGGTAGGGAGGATCAAATAAATGCTAGTTGAATGGCAGAAAGGGTGGAAAGGAAGAAGGAGGGGCAAATGAGGGAGAAAGAGGTAAGAGAAGGTGAGAAGGACGGAGAGGAAAGAAGAAAAAGCAGGAGAGGCAAAGCACAAGACAAAAAAAGATAGGAAAGAGGAGTGGGCCAGGCTGATGTGGCTCAGTGATTGTGCATCCATCCGTGAATCAAGAGGTCCCTGGTTCGATTCCCGGTCAGAGTACATGGCCGAGTTGCTGGCTGGATTCCCAGTGGGAGGCATGCAGGAGGCAGCCAATTGATGTTTCTCTCTCATCGATGTTTCTATCTCTCTATCCCTTTCCCTTCCTCTCTTTCTCTCTAAAATCAATAAAATAAATTTTTAAAAAAAAAGAAGGAAAGAAGAGTGGAAAAATGGTATGGGAATGAATAAAACCAAGAAAGACAGGGTATAGCTAGACTAATGATGCCTTGCTTCAAAAAATGTAGCCATTTACTCCACAAATTCAAACTTATTACATGAAAACATGTGCTTGCCTATTAGAAGGGGGAGAGAGAGAGAGAAAGGCTGAAGGAGTGAAGGGCTTCAAGTCTTAGAATGAATGCCTCCCAATTCCACCCTTTTCATGCACATTCTGCATTGTGACCAGGGGCAGGAGAATGAATGTTTTCCAAATCCCTGAGGGTATGAGACACTTGGCAGGAATAGCTGCTTCCGTTAGTCTCATCGTTCGGAATCTGTGTTTGGGACCCGTGGGTCAGAGCACATAGAGGGACATTGGAGATGGCTGTGGGAGTGGCGTCTCCTGCCTAAGCACCTGCCCTTTGCTTACACAGCACCATTATGTAAGTTGCACTTTGCAGGCAGCTGCTAGGTGATGCCACTACCTTCTGGCTCTGCAGCCAAACAGGGAAGGCTCACTTAGGAAATGCTGGCGTGTAGTTAGAAGGCTTTTGAAATTGAAGTCTCTACAGGGATATGGCACCAGGTTCATGCCTAGTTTCTTGTAAGGGCTTTATTTATTTATTTTTGGTTATTATCTAATTATTGTATTCTTTTTAAAAAAATTTCTTTATTGATTAAGGTATTACATATGAGTCCTTATCCCCCCATAACCCCCCCCACACACACACACACCGCCTCTCATGCCCTCATCCCCCCGGTGTCTGTGTCCATTGGTTAGGCTTATATGCATGCATACAAGTCCTTTGGTTGATCTCTCCCCCTTACCCCCACCCTCCCCTACCTTCCCTCTGAGGTTTGATGGTCTGATCGATGCTTCACTGGCTCTGGATCTGTTTTTGTTCATCAGTTTATGTTCATTATATTCCACAAATGAATCAGATCATGTGACTTATTTCGCTTAGCATAATGCTCTGCAGGTCCATCCATGCTGTTGCAAATGGGAGGAGTTCCTTCCTTTTTACATTTTAAGGGATTTTTAAGCAGCCAATCTGAATGTGATAAATGCACTAATGACACTATTACTCGAACCCACATTGCTTTTGCATGCCAAAAACTGAAGGCCCCAGATAGCCTCTGAGTGAGCCATTGGTCTCCTGGAGGCATGAGCTCTGAGTGGAGCATCGGGATGCCCTCACCTCCTCTGGCAGCTCCAGCCAAGAGAAGACTCCTCAATAGACCATTTCCGTATTCTCCTTCAGTGGCCTTTTCTTCCCTTTCGAAGGCGACTGCTGCTTGTTTCTGTATAAACCAGGCCCCAGTCAGCCAACAAATTGGCACTCTCACAGCAGTGATTAAATCTGATCTCAGAGATCGCTCTGCTGGGCTCCGTTGGGGCAGGTGCCTGCAGAAAGTGCTGGGCGGGCTCCGAGAAGGGGTGTTGCTGGCACTACTCGCTCCCAGTTAGGAGCCTCTGTTGCCAGCGCCAGAAGACCTCACAGCTTTTTGCAAATCAAAGAACCTTCTTACAAAGGGAGCCCTGCAGTAAGTGTGTCCAGCAGCACCTTTGGAAAGTATGTGGACATTTTCAGGCCCCTCAGAAACCATCTCTAAACTTGTCTAGTCTCGTGTGATTCAGAACCCCTACAGCAGTGGGTCTCAAAGCATGGTCCCCAGGCCATGGCCGCAGAATCACCTGGCAAGCCAGTTAGGAATGCAGCTCCTGGAACCCCATTCCAGATCAGCAGGGGAAGCGAGGAGCACTATCTTTAGAAAGCACCCCAGGTGATTCTCTGCTCGCTGCAGTGCCACAAGCCCAGCTCGCAGGTTGATGGAACAGCATGTGTTGAAAGACTAGCCCGGACTTCTCCTCTTTACTCACTCGCAGAGCTCCTTCCCCGTGGCCTCACCCAGCAGACTCCTGGGCCAGGATGACAGGACCAACTAGGCATTGAGTGTAGAGGCCCCTTCTGCAAATCCGATTTAATGTGCTCTTTTCAGCTGGGTTGCTTCATCTGATGACTGCTCCTTTCTTCACATTGGCCACATATAGCACGTTTTTCATCCGGTCTCTCTCTTTGGGGGATTGGACTGCAATCAGATCTCAGGCTGTGAGCACATGTCACACACAGGATTTGTGGCACAGGGCACCAGGATTGACTCAGATTTTGTTTTCTAAAAGACCCACAGTCACCACAGTCCTCCAGAGTCGTAATGTCACTTCTATAAGGATCGATAGAAGAGATCCCTGTAACTCCCGTAATACCCTTCACCTAAGGATGGTTCCTGCTAAAATCATGGGGGAGAAATAGCATCTCTCTGGGACTGTCATTTATTTCCTTCTTTCTCTCCTCCCCGCTGGCCATGCTTGCCCCTTTCCACCTCGTTTGGCCTCATGCCCTGCTGAGTATGTGGCTGGTCAGGACACACCCTGAAGCTCTGATTTTTTTTCTGACTGCTGATTTCCACCAGAACTTACCTGTCATCTGTCCTGGGCTAAACTTGTCCCTAAAACCTGAGTATTTTTTCTTATCCCATGTGTTTTCCCTTTTGATGAACTTTCATGTTAGTGGGAAAGTTGGGAAATCATTTTAACAAACAAACGCATTGAGACACCTGCAGAAAATGTCTTGGTGTGTGCAGTCTGGGTTTCTCTGTTAGTTGAACTTTCATTTGAACGTGTTGTCAGCGTATGACCGAGACATTAGGCACAGATGTTCAACAACGCCCAACTCATTGACCACAGAGCAGAAGCAAGGTCTAAAGGAGGCCCTGATGTGCGTATTAGTCTGCGTGGCTGCCATGACCAAATATCACAGATCAGGGGTCTTAAACACAGAATATATTTTCTCACGGTTTTGGAGGCTGAGAGTTCAAGATCAAAGTGCTGGCAGTTTTGGTTTCTTGTGCGGACTTGCCTCCTGGCTTGTAAAAGGCTTCTTTCTCACTATTTCCTATAAGGCGTTTCCTCTGTATGCCGGATGTCTCTTCCCTTTCTTATCAGGACACCAGTCCTATAAGATTAGGGTTCTACCCTT
This sequence comes from Myotis brandtii, assembly GCF_000412655.1. Classification (NCBI taxonomy): domain Eukaryota; kingdom Metazoa; phylum Chordata; class Mammalia; order Chiroptera; family Vespertilionidae; genus Myotis; species Myotis brandtii. The sequence goes on along the minus strand of NW_005354385.1, from coordinate 6,233,983 downwards.
ATGATCTCATTTAACCTTAATTATCTCCTATAGACATTATCTCCAAAATCAATCACACTGGGGCTTAGTGCTTCAACATATGAATTTGGGGCAAGGGTGCACAATTTAGTCCATAACACTCCGGAAGAACCTCCTACTTCAGGGCTTGGTCTGTCACTGCTTTGCTTCCTGGGTAAAAGATGATTCTAAAACTTATTCAATTGGTAGTTCTGTACTGTAATGTGATAAAATGGTTCCATTTAATGGGGCATGTGGAACAGTCTAACTTAGGCTCATCTTGCTTATGCTTAGGTTCCCCAAACCCATAATGTGCTGAGTGTGTATGTGTGCGTCTAACTGGCACTTACATGCATATCTCATAAAATGGTTATAGCAGAGGAAAATCCTATGGGAGCAGAGCTGTTACAGATGGCAAAATGGGAGGCCCTTCCACCACAAATTGCTTCTTCCACTATTGGCAATTTTGGACCTTGGACTCTGAAGACAGCTGTTTGAACAGTTACTCCCCATCTGGGATATCTTTGCTTTACTGGTTTTCATATGCATTGTCCAGGGTTTTCTATTCCTTTGATTCCTTTAAGAGCTCCTCTATTTCACAGCTTCAATCATCATCTTTATTACAGTAAATCTCAAACTTGCATCTCAGATTTATCATCCAGTCTCTAGTACCACAGCTCCAGTTGCCTACCAGGTAATTCCACTTGTGTATCTAGTTACCATTTCAGTTCCAGTACCCTGAATAAGCTTGTGCCTTTATTCTGTCTCCCATGAGTAGCTAATGACTAAATCCTGGCAGCTTTTCTTGTGTTATGTGTTATGCCATTTCTTTCTCATTTCTATTAATATTGACCCAATCCAGACCCCATTGCCTCATAATTGGATTACTGCCAGAGCCCCATTTTCGACTTCCTGGGTTCTAGTCTTCTCTGCACTACAATGGTCTTGCTAGAACTATCTTCAGATACAACTTTTATCAGGTCTCTCTCCTACTTTATATTTGACTCTCTTTTCTCCTCCAGATTAGACTTGAGGAACCCGAACTTCGACATCTGCTACATTCTAAATCTCTTTGAATCATAGATATTCACACTGAAAAGGACCTTAGAAAGCCTAGTCCTGTATCTGATGATCAGTGTCTCACACAGCTGTCACTCAGGGACAGTTTCCACACCTTTAGTGACAGGCAGTTTCTGGAAGCTCATTCCCTTTTCACATACTTTGTCAGAAAAGTCTTGAATACAGGTAAATTCAGAGTCTCTACAATAATTGTTCATTAGCCTTTGTTTTGCCTCCTTTTCATCTGCCAGCCTTTACATATTTGTGCATGGTTATCATGTGTTATCATTCCAAAATGACCCATAATCAGTGTCTTCAGATGATCCTCAAAAATCCCTTACTCTCCTGGTTGTCTTCTGGAGACCCTCCTGGTTGACACTGTTCCTACTAACACAACGCATCTAGAACTAAAACTCATATTAGCTTCTGGGGCGTAGTGTGCTGACATGGTAAATATTAACTTTATTTATTTTTTAAAAATATTTTAATGATTTCAGAGAGGAAGGGAGAATGAGAGAGAGATAGAAACATCAGTGATGAGAGAGAATCATTGATCTGCTGCCTCCTTCACAACCCACACTGAGGATCGAGCCTGCAACCTGGGCATGTGTTCTCACTGGGAATTGAACCGTGACCTCCTGGTTCATAGGTCGACACTTAACCAATGAGCCACGCCGACGGGCATAAATATTAACTTTATATCTAACCAACACTACAACCCCTTTTAATTATTATCTGTACTACTTTTAAGTCATGCCCCTCATAACTGGATTTGGGTAGCTCTCCCCAACCCCAGAAATAAGTATATTTATGTAGACTTTATTTCATCATTTTCAATCTTGCCATCATTTCAGTCAGATGAATTCTTTATGGATTTTCCATCTGTCATTCGATGTATGAATGTCCTCTCCCAATGTCATGGTCAGCTGTAAATCTGATCATCAATGCCACTTATGTCTTCAACCAAGTGTCTGATAATGACTTTTGGGGCAGGACATATTTTGGAACCAGCAACACAGTACTAGAGATGATCCTCCTGCCTGGTATTTGGTACATCAATAGGCCTCTTATGATACTTGTGAATCCATCGAACTATCCCACAGCCTGTATTTTCCATCTTGTGAATAACTCTGTTAAATGGCTTGATGAATTCCGCAGAGCATTTCTTGTAGTCATAACAGAAGAGCATCGAAATCAAGGTGGATACCTTACTGACCAGCATTTATGCCATGCTCAGGGTTGCTTTAAAAAAAATTCTTTCTTTCTAAAAGCACTCTTTTTTTAACCTTTTACTTATAACCTTAGTACTCTTTCATGGCCAAAACTACCTCCTCCAAGAAGCCAGCACTCGTCTTGTCTCCATTAATTCCAGGCATTCGTATTTGCCATATGACGCAACGTAGCACCTAACGTGTATACCAAGAATGAAACACACACTTGGGATATGTTTGTTGGGTGAAAGAAGGTTAGTTTTCATCTTGATCAGAACATAACCATCATCTTCTTGAGGGGAGCTGCTAATCTAACAATTATCCCCTTTTTTATTGAGGTAAATCCACAGAACATCAAATGAATCACTTAAAAGAGAACAGTTCGGTGCTTACAGGTTTTTTTTAAAACTCCCACACAATGCATGGCACAAAATTGGGCATACAGAAATGCTCACGTAGGCATTTGCTAACAATTATCCAGTGTAATAATCAATCGGTTTCCTCCATAAGCCCGCTGTGACTAATGACTAATTACCCAGATCCTTTGAAATGGATTTATAAACATCGCTAGTGTTTTATTTTTGGAAACTCTTAAGTTGTGGACTAAAGGAAGCTTTATTCTGAAAATATTAGACTCTCCCATGCTATTATTTAAGAGACAAAGAATTCTTCTGGATGAGCAAGTAGCACTTAGAAAGTAGATTTCTGTTTAATGCCTCCAAGGAAATATATAAAATAAACTGAGCCAGACCAGGGGTGATTTGGAAAGAGAGACACCTTCCTAGTCCATTTTGACTGCCCAGTAGAAAAATGCCACAGCTGTGGGACAATAATGAAATAGTTCATTTACACATCTCTCTCTTAAGAACCTTTATCATAACATCACCAGTAGAAACACAAGTACTTGGCAAAGCTATTTTATCCCCAATTTAAAAAATTAATGCCACTTAACCTCCTCTTGCCTTCTTTACTACTTGGTAGTTGACTGAGGATTTTGCCTCACGGATTCAGTGAGTTAGGTGGTCATAGTATTGTGCCCACTTTACAGGTGGAGACATTGAAGCTCAGGTAGGATAAGTATCTTGCCTGAAGCCCAGCAGTTAGTAAATGCTGAGTCTGAGAGAGTTAAATTCCAGCCTGTACCTCCCAAGGCTTCCGATGCCCCAAAGGCACGCCCAGCACTCAGATTGGCCCCAAGTCATAGGGAGGCAGTGGTCAGAAATCTGGCCTCTTGGTCTGGAATCCTGTTTTGGAAAAGCAGTTGCGCTGAAACTTTCCATTACCTGAGCACTAACTCCTCTTCACCTTTGTTCTTACCGCTTCTCTCTTCTGGTGCCACCTTCTGTCTAAATCAGCGGTTCTCAACCTGTGGGTCGCGACCCCTTTGGGGGTCGAACCACCCTTTCACAGGGGTCACCTAAGACCATCGGAAAACACATATATAATTACATATAGTTTTTGTGATTAATCACTATGCTTTAATTATGTTAAATTTGTAACAATGAAATTGGGGGTCACCACAACATGAGGAACTGTATTAAAGGGTCGCGGCATTAGGAAGGTTGAGAACCACTGGAATCCTACTCAAATGCAGAGGCTTCTTTCTGGAGAGATCTTGAGATTTTGGAAGGTCCGTGTCATGCTGTTTGGTTTGAGGTCAACACCTTGTGCTTCACATCTCGCATGTGTAGCATAAGGACTCAGAGCAATGTTCATAAGTGTCACCTTAACCAGAAAGAACCATTCCTCCTAGAAAAACTGGACTCCTTTGCTTATTAATTTGCCTTTTGCTTGCGCACATATATCTGCATTAATACTGCCAATCATGTAGGTAAATTAGGAATCCTTATTTGGGCAAATTTGATTAGGCTGGAACAATTTTTTTTTGGTGGGTCCTATTTCAGAACTAGCAAGCGTATAATTTAGTGGGGTAGGACAGATTATTTGATACAGAAATTGGTGTAATTCTCAGCCAATCCTATTTAAGAGGCTAGGCTTTTTGTACTTTAAGAAATGAATTAAATGAAATGAGTGAGTGACAGTGTTTTTCCTTATTTGCTTCTTAAACCTTTTTTTCCAATTATCTTTTAAAAATATATATATAATTTTTAAAGATATTTTATTGTATATAATTTTATATATATGTATATAATTTTTAAGTATATTATATATATATTTTATTGATTTCAGAGAGAGGAAGGGAGAGGGAGAGTCAGATATAAACATCAATGATGGGAGAGAATCATTGATCGGCTGCCTCCTGCACACACCCTGTTAGGTATTGAGCCTGCATCCTGGGCAAGTGCCCTGAACAGGAATTGAACCAGGACCTTCTATGTCAGTGGTTCTCAATCTTCCTAATGCCGCGACCCTTTAATACAGTTCCTCATGTTGTGGTGACCCCCAATTTCATTGTTACAAATTGAACATAATTAAAGCATAGTGATTAATCACAAAAACAATATGTAGTTATATATGTGTTTTCCGATGGTCTTAGGCGACCCCTGTGAAAGGGTGGTTCGACCCCCAAAGGGGTCGCGACCCACAGGTTGAGAACCGCTGTTCTAAGTCATAGGTTGATGCTCAGCCACTGAGTCACACTGGCCAGGCCTTAAATCTTTACATTTGTTTTGTTTTTTTTTCCCCTTTTGCCAAGAGCTGTTATATGATACTAGAGGCCCGTGCACCGACCGGTGGGGTCCCTCGGCCTGGCCTGCAGGGACCGGGCCGAAACCAGCAGTCTGACATCCTCTGAGGGGTCCCGGATTGCAAGAGGGTGGTTCTCGCGTGATGCACCCCGGAATCAGGCTCCCTCCTGTTTGGTTCCGGGTGCGTCACCCAAGAACCGCAGCTGCCAAGTCACCGCAGCTTGGCAGCTCCTGCGTTGAGCATCTACCCCCTGGTGGTCAGTGCGTGTCATAGCTACCAGTTGGACTGTCGGCCAGTTGGCCAGTCTCTTAGGCTTTTATATATATTGATTGTCTAGGCCAGTGGTCGGCAAACTGGCTCGGCAAACCGCGGCTCGCGAGCCACATGCGGCTCTTTGGCCCCTTGAGTGTGGCTCTTCCACAAAATACCGGCTCTTCCATACAATACCAACTTCTGCGCATGGGTCACGAAGTTTCAATCGCACTGTACATGCGCGCCCGCACATGGTATTTTGTGGAAGAGCCACACTCAAGGGGCCAAAGAGCCGCATGTGGCTCGCCAACCACGGATCTAGGCCCATCGATATTTTCTTGGTAGTGGAGCCTGCTGATAAGTGCCCTGGGTCATTGAGAAGACGGTTACTCACATGGAGCAATTTGGAAGGGACTCAGCCAATTGTTGGGCCATGCTAGTTACTTTGGTTGGCTAACTCCCAGGTGAGATGCCCCGGGAGTGGCAGTTTCTCACCTGCCAGAGAGAAGACTTCAGCCTAAGGGACCCATGGTGATTATATAAATGGTAATGGATGATGCTTTGCATGGAGGCTTCCAGACTTTGTCATTCATTCAAGGAAAGGCCAGAGCCATTTCCATTTATTTTTGATGGACCCTCAGTCCTAACCCCCTTTCCTTAGGCCCCCTGCAAACCTCCTCTAATGTCAGGCCCCATGTTACCCATTCCTCCTTTCTACCCTCAAAATTCAGGTGACTATCTGGTTTCCCTTGGTCTTCTCCCTGAAGATTTTCCCTTTGATTCTTAAGGGCACTTTCTTCTCTCAAGCAAACCCACTACTTTGAAATTAGCATTTTGGCTTTCAAAGCTATTGTTTCTCATGTAAGTTTTTAAAAATATATATATTTTAGAAGTCAAAACTGAGTATAGGCTCACTTTTCTCACTGCATTGCTGCTCTTTGGATGCCAGTCCTAATTCCCCTTCAAGCAATGTGGATGCTGCAGACTGAGGGCAAAGGGCTCCAGCAAGGAAGGGCAGGGGGAAAAAGGTTAATTTCTTGCAACAGTATATGCTAGCTTTTTAAAAGTTTTCTTAGGAATAATCTGGAAAAGTATTATGAGATGAGATATAAGGAGAACTACGAAGATCTCAAACCAGGGCTGAGAAAGAATCTAAGTGTCCTGGCTCCCAGTCCAGCTCTCCTCTCACCAGAAAAACATTGCTAGTTCTAATCTTTGACTCCTTCCATTATTTTTACTACGGTTTGTCATCTATGGCTGTGTTTACAGCCATGTTTCTGTTCCTTCCACCAGATGTGTTGGGGAGAGAAAGAGTGATAGTTCAACCCTACTCATACTTCAGATGTCTTTTTAGAAAAATCTTTTTATCCCACTGACATTCTGACATCCAGATAAAACTCTGAAATGACAAGGAAAGGTCTTAAATACAGAAATCCAACCTGAAGTAAAAATGGATGAATTTCTAAGCATCAATAAATGATACCCTGTGCCTATGCATACCCAAGGGAGCAGATTTCATTCCTTGCTAGTCTCACCTCTTCACTCAGGCACAGTACCATTCTGGAAAGACACAGATGAGTAGAACCTTTGATTGGGGAGGGCTTTATAGTAATGAGCCAGAGGCCAGTTATTTGAATACTAGAGGCCCGGGGCATGGATTCGTGCACTGGTGGGGTCCCTCAGCCTGGCCTGCGTGGATCGGGCTGAAACTGGCTCTCCAACATCCCCCCTGAGGGGTCCCGGATTGTGAGAGGGCAGTTCTCGGGTGATGCACCCTGGAATCGGGCTCCCTCCTCTCTGGTTCTGGGTGCATCACCTGAAAACCACAGCTGCAAGTCACTGCAGCTCTGCAGCTCCTGCATTGAGCACCTCCCCCCTGGTGGTCAGTGCATGTCATAGCTACCGGTTGGACAATCGAATGGTCAGATAGTCACTTAGGCTTTTATATATATAGATAAGATTTCAAAATGTTCTTTTTTATAATCCTTCCAAAAAGAAGATGCAAATATATAGCTATAAAAGAAGAAATAAACAGTTCGGAATGGTTTGAATAGTATCCCAATATCTTCTGGAAAGGCTAAGGAACTTTCTGTATATCCTTGTCTGCAGGTCAAAGTTGACATGATTGTCCAGGAGGCCATGTTAGCACATTTGCATACTTTGGAGATAACCTTGGACAAGACTTTTACTGTCCTTATTAACTCACATGTGCTGAGAACATGCTAGACTTTCTTTAAATCAAAGGCAGTGTGTTTATTCCCATTTCTGGTACAAAAAGGCTCTTTTAGATATTTGAATAACTGTCATGTATGTCTAGCTTGTTCTGTGGAAACTCAGGGTAGAAGTCTCAGGGAGGCAGATTTTTATAAAACATAAGAATACAATTTCAGAACTTTCTGAAAATTGAATGAGAAAGTTCCCCAGCCCAGCAGATGTTCCAGCAGAGACTGGGAGACCATGTGGCATTTATTATTTACATGGAATTCAATGTTTGAATTGGAAAATGAACTAGATCCTCTCTAAGAAGTCATCTCACCTTGCAATGAGGTGATCCCGTTTGCCAGTTGGAAGTCAGACTTTGGAATTTGACCACCACATCAGTGGCCATTTAGCAGTCCTCCAATATGGCACCATGACATAAGCTTCCATTGCTCATCGTAAATTCCACAAATCCCCATATATCTACTGTCTGCAGAAAAGCGGACCATGAATGATCCCTGGCATAGCATTCCCCAGACTATAGAGGCAGAGATAATGTATTGGTTCCTTAGAGGACCTATTGATTTTTAGAGAGAGAGAGAAATATCAATGTGAGAGCAAAACATTGATTGGCTGCCTCCTGCATGGCCCCTAACAGGCATTGAGAACACAACCCAGGCACGTGTCCTGACTGGGAAATGAACCAGCAGCCTTTTGGTGCACAAGACGATGCCCAACCAACTGAGTGACACCAGCCAAGGCGAAGACCTGCAAGATTTTATTCTGACTTCTGAGCTGGTACCATTCCAGAATATCCTGTTTATTTTCTCCATAGTATGCAAAAGTACGTAGAAAATTTAAAATAAACTCAGAAAGGTTTCCTTCCTTTTGGGGGGCCCTGGCATCTCAGATCCCTTCTCTTTCATCTCCAGGCTTTTCACTAACTCTCTGGTAGTTGGGAAGTGATCTCTAAGTTGAGAACTGAAAAAGGCTTAATGTAGTGCCCTCCCCAGAGGGCTTGGCATTTTCATAAGAAATTCTGGATGATCAAGGCAAAATAAAACAACACTCTAACACTAACAGTAGAACTTGATCCTGGGACTGGAGAAAGAGATATTTTTATTGGTGGGGGAGGGGTTTTGAAGAAAAAAGAGACTTCCCGGTATATAGGTCATTATCTAACTTAGTTACTTACAAGGCTTGCTCTGAGAGGAATGTGTTAAAATGTATTAATTTTGGTGGTTTTCAAATGGGAAACTATGAGTGTGGAATGGAATTCATTCATTGCTGAAATTGGGTTGAAAGTTAATTTGTGCCTCTCCCATGACTACCACATGTCTCCTCTAACAAGGCCTCCTCCGATCGCTAAAAAGAAAATCTTATTCAATGGGACATACAAAGATACCAAATGCACTCTCATAAAATGACCTCCATAAATCAACTAAAGCATCTTCAGTGATTTATGCTGTGAGAGCCCAGAGAACATTTATAATCTGTGAAACATAGGAGGGCATCTAGAGGTTTTTAGTGGCAATGTTTCTGGTTCATATTAGATCAAAGCATATTAATCTGCAGGAAGAGAATCTGATTTATACCTGAAGATATAATAGGCATCTTGCTTCCCTAATGAGAGGTGGTCCAGGGCGTAGGGCCTTTCCGGCTGCTATTACTGAGAGAAAGAGGGGTAGAAGGAGGAGGGGACTTTCAGTGTCAGACATGCTCCCAGGAAGGCTGGTTTTCATTCCTGAAGGAGGCAGTTGACACACAAATGACCAAACAATCTAATACCACAGGACATCCCAGGCAGAGTTAATTCACAGAGCTGAAATTAAACATGATTCATTTTTAACAAAAATAGTTCACAACAGGACCCAGAGCCTTTTACTATCCTTTGTGGAATGGGATCCACTTAAGAAAAGTTATCTGCATGAAATTTCTTTGATGGTCTGACTCCCACTTCATGTTTCTTTGGCTGAGGTCTTTGGCTAAGATTCCCTGAAGAAGTGCACAGAAGCAGAATGCACTGTGATCCCAGAATGTCCTATAGAGTCTAAAGGTGACTTCATTGCAAGAAAGCTGGAGTCCTCTGTGTAATAAACAGAGTCGGCTGCTTCCCAGAATTCGCCAGTCAGGGATTACTTACTATCTGCATGCTGTGTGAACTTCCATCCTTGGAAAATTCACGTGGGCTTTCTGGCACTCCGCAAAACTGTTTCCATTTTGTGTTTCAAATAGCACAGAAAAATTCAGGAATTGTACTTTAATTCACAACTTCAATTCATTATAGACCATATTGTTTAATTGCCCAGATCTTGGGAATCTTAAGGTAAAGCTGATATAGTTTTGTATGTTTGTTTGTTTTGTCTTGTGTTTCAAAGCTGGCTTAGGAGTTCCTGCATGTATTAGCACCTATAAACTCGATCCATACTAGTCTTGGAATTTGAAAAATGAGTAGGTTCACGTATACAAAAAAATATAGCAAAAGGAAAATAAGAGTCTTTTATTTATTTTTAATGTATTTTTTATTGATTTTAGAGAGGAAATGAGAAGGGAAGAGAGATAGAAAATCAATGATGAGAGAGAATCCTGCATGCCCCACACTGGGGACTGAGCCTGCAACCTGGGCATGTGCCCTGACTGTGAATCGAACCATAACCTCCTGGTTCATAGGTCAATGTTCAACCATTGGGCCACACCAGCCATGCTGGAAAGCAATCCAGATCTTCTTTTCTAGGTATTTCATATCTTTTAAGTGAAACCTTTTTGAAAAGTTGATATTTCAGTTGAATAAATGAATACATAACAGCTTAATAAATACCTTTTCTTCAAATATTATAACAATTTTTATGACCATATTGGCATGACATATTTTGATAATTTGTAGTGAAATGTTATAAATACAAAGTAATTTGAATTCTTGAGTTCAGCATCTGCATTCAGGTACAATGAATTATATCCACATTTGGACTCATCTATAGTTGATCTGCTATAACTACCATAATGATTGTTTCCAAAAGTTTATTAATACTAACATAGCTTGCTTCACTAGGTTCAAATAACTAGGCATTAGTTAAGCTGTTCTTAGGTTAAAATAGGAATCTACACAACCCAAAATCAAAGCATAAATTTCACATGTTCAGAGATGTTTTATCAGACCATGTGATAATTTCTATTGATTCAGCTCCATGCTAAGTGCATCATCTCACTTTTACTCCAGAAATAATTTGGAGAATACATATAACAGTAGTCCCATGGTTACAAATGAAGAAATGGAGAATGAGGGAATTAGTCATCTACCCAAAGGCACAGCTGAGACATAGAAGAGCCAAGAATTTAAACTAAAGTCTCTGATTCTCAAGCCTCTCAGTTTGAGAACTTTCCTTCCATCTGCACAAGAAGCCTTGCTTCACACTGTACTATACTGTGCAAATGAAGACACTATTTTGATGTTCTAATGCAGCGGTTCTCAACCTGTGGGTCGCGACCCCTTTGGTGGTCAAACGACCCTTTCACAGGGGTCGCCTAAGACCATCCTGCATATCAGATATTTACATTATGATTCATAACAGTAGCAACATTACAGTTAAGAAGTAGCAACAAAAATAATTTTATGGTTGGGTCACAACATGAGGAACTGTATTTAAAGGGCCAGAAGGTTGAGAACCACTGTAATGGTTCTGAGTCCTACTTAGTTAATTAAACAATCAACAAATACTCATTTTTCACCCATCCCTGCTGCTCCAGGTGAGTTCTGGGAAGGTATGGAGATCTCTGTTAAGTACACAAAGAAGAGAATCACTCGTACCTTTACTCTGAAAACAAGGAGCCAATATGTGCATGTTTGGCATATGCATAGTGGATCTGTATGTATAGTTAGGGAAAGAACAAAACAGCTGTTTTTCCCCTAAAGGACAGAAAACTTTTTCCTCTCTGCATCTTACAAAATTCATGTGGTTTAGCTGTTCCTTCCTCCTCATTCATCTTCTGTATTATTGAATTTCTGTATGTAATGTGGTATCATAGAAAGAGTGATTGAGTTCTAGATCTAGTACTCTTAAGTTCTTTATGTCGTTGAACCTTTATAAAATGGGAATAATAATACATTAAGTGAGACAGTGCCTGTTAAGCACATTATCTGGGATGTGGTTCACTAAGAAACGAAGCACTCTGCCATACTTTGCTCACTTAATCCTTCCAAAAACCTGTGTATCCACTGAATGTATATCTGTGCATACGCATAGCCTCTCTGGAGCGCCTGCTGGCCTCCACATCTGACCAAGTGGCGTCATCCACTCCTTTGGCCATTTTTCCGTTCTCCAAACTTACAAAGTTGACATGACATAGGAACAGAGCAGACTGCTATTGGTTCTACACAGGGAACATTATTCTCCCCGTGTCTCTGTGAACACACTGACTGGGGATAGTGACTCCAGGTTCTAATTGTTCAACATACAAAACAGCTGTTCTCTCCCTAAAGGGCAGAAAACTTTTTTCCTCTCTGCATCTTACAAAACTCATATAGTTTAGCTGTTCCTTCCTCCTCAGCCACCTCCTAACTCTATTTAGAGTAGAAGTGGAAGACTCCACGTCCCTCGGAATAATGTCCTCCTCAGGGCCAAAGGCCCAAATTCAAGTTCTGTAGCATGAGACTGCGGGTTTCATATTCCAAAGCAGTTCCTACATCAAGCCTGATAACTGAAGCGCATGTATTTGATTGCTACGTATTAGGGGTGACTGTCCTGGTAGTCTTCTTCATACATTTAAAAACAACAACAACCTCGATATAGTTATTTTAATAGTGACCCCGTAATTAAAAAAGAACTTAAAAATATATAGAGTTGGATTTCAAGTGTCACTACAACTTAAAGAGCCCAAATGTTGTAAGCATATCCTTTACTCAACACAGTGACACGCTCCGTGGGGGACGCCCGAGTAGAGGCAGCGGGATTTAACGGTTCAAAGAGCGGACGTGGAGTTTCTGAGACCCAGATTTGAGTCCAGACTTATGACTGTGTGATCTTGAGTACATTGCTTGGTCTTTCGAGCTGCAGTTTCTCTATCTGTAGAAAGGGAATGATAATAACAATAACACTAACAACGTCCAGGATTGTGGGGATTTATATAAAATAATACATGCAGAGCACAATGTTTAATATTTGGTACATAACTCAAAGTACTAGCTATCATTATACGATAAGATGTTGTCGAGGTGCTTTCCTGTCTTATTGAAGAGGTAGCATGTACCCACAGAACAGAGAATATAATCCTGTTAATAACTAACTAAATTGAGTGAAATATGTACTAAGGCTAGCATTGAGACACTGGGATTTTGAATTTACCTTGTTAGACACTATGTTAGTTTCTCGGGACTGCTCTAACAAAATGCCACAAATTGGGTGGCTTAAAACAACCGAAATATATTGTCTCAGAGTTCTGAGGCTAGAGTCTGAAATCAAGGTATGGGGAGTGCCATGCTCCCTCTGAAACCTGTGGGGGAAAGATCTTCTTTGCCTTTTCCAGCTCCAGTAGCCTCAGATGTTCCTTGTCTTGGGGCAGCATAATGCTCTTCTCCCTGTGTCTCTCCACATCATCTTCCCTCTATATGTGTCTGCTTTTTAAAAAAATATATATTTTTTATTGATTTCAGAGAGGAAGAGAGAAGGAGAGAGAGATAGAAACATCAATGTTGAGAGAGAATCATTGATCAGCTGCCTCCTGCACACCCCACAGTGGGGATTGAACACTCACCCTATGCACAGTTGCCTAACTATATTCACACAACATGTGCCCTTGACTGAAATCAAACCCGGGACCCTTCAGTCCGCAGGCCAACACTCAATCCACTGAGCCAAACCAGCCAGGGAAATATGTGTCTGCTTTTGTGTCCAAATTTCCCTTTTTATAAGGACAACAGTTATATTGGATTGGGGTCCACTTTAAGGACCTCATTTTAATTTGATTACCTCTGTAAAGACCAAACTGCCAGAAAAGGTCACATTCTGATTTACTGGGGGATGGACTGCAACATATCTTTTTGGGAGGACACAATTCATCTAAGAGATGTAATCCTTATTCAATCTAAACTCATGCACTCTCTGAATTCTATTCACAGATTCTTTGGGGGCCCTGCTTTTAATAGCAACATTCTCTGTAAGAGTGGTTAGATTCTCTGCTTTCTACTTCTCTTCCCCCTTTCACTAGCAAGTCCACACCAGTCAGGCGTTTCTCCTCTTAATTCACTGTAACTGTTTCTTATCAAGGTCACCAATGACTCCTGTGTTGTTATAGCCAATGCTCTTGCTTGCCTGATCAGCAGTATTTGAGACAATCGATCATTCTTTCTTTTTTATCTACTTTCCTCCTCGTGGCTTCAAGGATACACACTCTCTTGGTTTTCCTCCTGTCTTTCTGGCCACAAGTTCTCAAATCCCTTGACTGGTTCCTCATCTTCTGCCTGCTAAATCTTGGAGTAGTGCAGAACTCAATCCTTAGGCATCTATTTCTATCAGTACACATTCTCTTATTCATCTCATCCAGGCTTGAGGCCTTAAATACTCATTGTACTCTAATTGCCCCACACACAGTAATTATAACTCCAGCCATGACCTAGCCACTGAATTCCACACTACTGTATCCTACTGCCTACTCATTATCTCCACCTGGTTGCCTATTCATCACACCCAAATCTAGTGTCTGATGTTCTCCCCAAACCTGCTTTTCTTGTCCTCTTTATTATCTGAGCAAGTGGCAGCTCCTTTCTTTCAGGTGCTTTAGTCATACCCCTTGAAATCAGGTTTAACTCTTCTTTCTCACATCCCACATCCAATCCATCAGCAACTCTTGTCAGATCTATCTTCCAAGTATATCCTGAGTGTCACCATTTCCCACTACCTCACTGTTGCTACCCAGACACAAACCTCCACGCTCTTTCTCTACTGTAGCCTCCTCACCACTCTCCCTGCTCTTTTTTTTCTGTCCTGAATGTTGGAAATTCACAAATCTTACAACCAATCCGTCCACTCCACTCCTCTGAATTCAGAAAAAAATATGCACAGTTGCCTACCTATATTCAAAACTATTCTAAGTTTCTCATACTGAAAATGTCCACAATTCCAGAATGGTGGATATTTTCCTATGAGTGACTTCATTTAGCAGCAACATCATTAACCTGGTAGGATTTTAAATGTAGCCTGCAGGTTTAATACCCATATTAAGACAGTTTTAAAAAGTATGGTACCTGAACTTTAGGAGCTTATTTTTTAAGATTTTTATCTTTATTGTTGAGGATATTACAATAAAGATGTCCCCCATTACTCCCCTCCACTTGGTTCCCTCCTCCACCCCCAAGGCTTCACCATACTATTGCCTGTATCCATGGATTATGCATATATGCATATAAGTTCTTCGGTTATTCTCTGCCTGACCCCCATCCCCTTCCCTCTGAGCTTATTTTTAAAGGATGCTCAGAAATTGTTTCAGATGTCTAAAGGAAATTATGACCTATGTCCTCAAAATATTAATTTACTTCTGTCATGTGACTGTCAAAAACACAAAATGTGTTAGTTAATAGCTGCATTCTTCTACTGTTCATTCTCTACTATGGAATCAGAAAATAATAGAAGTGCTTCAAGTAGCTTACTTAGAGTGCTGGTAACCTTTCTTAGCAATTATTTATGTCACCCATTCAATAAACACTATTGAATGGCTTTTATGTGCAAGGCACTTCAGTGGGTGCTGAGGATGAAAAGATTATAAAATCTACTGAATATCCTCAGAGAGATCACAGACAAATGGAGGAGGTGGAGGAGTAAATAGCTAGGTGTAATGCAATGTGATACACATCATAATAGAGGCGGTAGCTATTAGGTGCAACAATAGCACAAAGAATGGAATGATCAGCCCTGTTTAAATGCCTCAGGAAGTTTCACCCTGAGTTATTGTCTGGGATTTCTTGAAAAATAATAAACATGGTAATCTTGGTTACCAGATTTAAAGGGTACTTGTCTCTACCACACACCTCATGGAGTCATAGGGAATGGAAACACCCTAGGCTGGAAAAATGCCAGCTTCAAATGTTCCAGAAAGGGGCCTCTATTCTGAAGCTTCCTAAAGTAGATATATTCCGGCACCTCTCTTATTCACTCCTGCCGACACTGGGGAGCAAAGTGCAGGAGAGGTTCAGGGCATGGGCAGCAATGCGTCACAAACCAGATTGCCGTGGGAGAGATCTAGAACCTAAACAGAAAAAGCAAGATGGGGTGTCAGAATCTTTAAGAACAGGAAGGAATTGAGGGGCAATGTGAGATAAAGCTCTAAAGGCAGAGCAGTAATAGTGGGTCCTCTGAATTGTAGGAGTCAGAGCCGGGCTCAGAATGGATATAGCCTCTAGCAGGGGTAGCAAACTTATAGCCTAGGAGCCAAATTTGACCTTCAGTTGTATTTGGTTGAGAATAGTTAATATTTTTTAAAAAATTACTTTAAATACTTTTAGGCAGGTCACATGCTCTCCATTTCTCCACAGTCCCTCGTGTTGTCTAGTACCCCCTCAGAGAGGTCCTTAATGAGCTCAGGCTGCTGTTTCTTAAGGGGTCCAGGAATTGCACAGCTGGAGAGGGAGCAAGCCCCGCCCCTTAACACAGCCCAGCAATCCTCACAGGCTCATAAATCTGCATGTGTATAAATTCCAATGTGAATTTTTTTACAGTAGGCAGAATCAACAAACCTTGGGTATTGACTAGATCTGGTCCTTAGGAATCAACTCAATACTTTTTATGAAACTGACTTTAAAAGGGAGTTCAAAAGATCTCAAAATAATAGTATGAAAATAGCATTTGTGATTTTCAACTGCCTTGTAAAATACTTTTTTTTTTGAAGGTTCTGATTGTCCGATAAGTCCAGACCATACATGCCAAAGGTCCAACACTTGAAATGTCATGAATCTCATAAACCCCTGCCTCGTGTAGGGGACATTTATTATAAATTCCTTGTGGGAGGCAGAAGACTGACCTCCCAAAGATGTCCACATACTAATCCTCAGAAGCCGTGAATATGTCAGGGTAGGTGACAGAGGAGAATTAAGGTTGTTTATCAGCTAGCCTCGAGATTGTCCTGCCTTATCCCAGTAGACACAATGTTATTACTGTGGTCCTTGTAAGTGGAAGAGGGAGTTCAAAGAGAGATGACAACCAGAGAGTGGGCAGCATGAGAAGGACTTAAACAGGCATGACTTGCTTTGAATGTTGAGGGAGGAGTCTGTGAGCCAAGGAATACTGTGGCCTCTAGAAGCTGGAAAAGGCAAGGAAATGGATTATCCCCAGAGCCTCCAGAGGGAATGCATTCCTGCCAACACCTTGTTTTAGGCCAATAAGACTTGTTTCGAAATTCTGACCTCCAGAACTGCAAGATAGTAAATTTGGGTTGGCTTAAGCCACTGAGTTTGTGGTCATTTGTTATAGAGGGAATATAAAACTAATTCACTCCAGAATGAGGCATGAGGAGATCAGTGTGGCTCATTTGCTACCATTCATGTTGTTTTAAACCAAGCTTAACCCTCTGATATTTATAATTTGGCATATACAACAATCATCATTTTTTTTATTGATTTCAGAGAGAGGAAGGGAGAGGGAAAGAGAGATAGAAACATCAATGATGAAAGAGAATCATTGATCAGCTGCCTCCTGCTCATCCCCTCCTGGAGATCAAGCCCACAACCAAGGCATGTGCCCTTGACCAGGAATCGAACTGTGACCTCCTGGTTCATGGGTCAACACTGAACCACTGAGCCACACTGGCCTGGCAAAATCATCATTTGTTTATGACATAACTGATTTATTTCCAAAAGATAATGTGAAGTTCTTTCAGCTTCATAAACCAATCAAATGTGTTTTTAAATGGCGAAAGCTAAGGATTCCAAGGGCAGCTCTCCAAATCTTGAAAACCCATCACAACCATTTACTCAGCACTGTTTTGCTTGTCAATTGTGATTATGATCATAAAATATAGTTCCATGTTTAGATAGGGATTTCTTTTTTTTGTAAGAGGAGAACCAAATTTTAAATTATGTTGGAGTGATAGATGTCTGAGGTTACTACAAAGACTCTAGACTGGTAAAGTGAAAAAGGAATATAAAAGGAAGTCTTTTCACAATTGTTCTATTTCTATTAATTAGTATTTACAAAGGAAAAACACATTCTGACACCTGATAATTTCTAAATTGGTGTGACACTTAATGGGTTGCCGTAATAGGATTACCAAACATATAGGAGGAGCTAATTACAAGGTATTTAATTTGGAAATCACAACCATTGCAAAATGGCTCTAAAGCTGGATTTTTTGGGTGTTTGTCATAGATGGGAAGAAAAAATGAGTTAGTTAGGAATTCAGTCCTGTCTCGTCTGAATTTTCCAAGGTGTATTCTGATTTTTAGTTGTATGAGGGGAAAAAATTCAGTCTGGGTAGTTTTTTTTTAAAAAAAACAACAACAACAAATTTCCACTTAAGGTGTGCTTCTTTTATTCTGGACCTGGTCTTAATGTTTTCTTTATGCATTGCTAGATCCTGGTTCTTTAAAGTGGGCATAGAGTACTGATGGACAAATGAAGGGCGGGGGGACCCAATGGGAGGAGGAAGAGGGGCAAGGTGAGCGGCAAGGCAAGCGAGCCTAGGGTACAGAATTTAAGGAGGTGCTCACTCTCTGCACCTGCATGACCCTGAGGGTGGCGCCTCCGTAAGAGAGAGGCGCCCAGGACACACATGGAGGAGGCACTCGCTCTCAGGTCACCCACATGCTGAGTTGGCACTTGCACCATCCTGAATGCCTCCTTACATTTTGCACCCAGGGCGCCTCACTTGTCTCAGTAGCCTCACCCTAAAGATAGCGACGCCTGTAATGATAAATATAAGCCTATCTCTGGCTTTGAAGTCAGGTTTTGTCCTGGGCCTTCTCCTGTGTTCCAGACCATCCTTCTTTGCCAAATCCTGGGCCATTAAAAAGGCTGTACAGAAGGTTTACCTTGTATGGCTCCAGATCAGTCCAGAAATGGGCAGGTCCCTCCTTTGAACTATGCCCCCCTCCACCCCTGAGGTTACCCTGGTCAGGGTTCTAAGCACACTCCTCAGAGCTCGACTCTACAGTTAGCTCCGATCTAAAACACACCTTCCATGTGTCAACAGAACTTCAGAGAACAGGATTAATTCAATTCTCCTATTTCAGAAAACTCTTTAGTCAGTGATGAGTTGAATCTATTTTGTACAGATAGAAACACTTAAAATTTCATAAAATCTGTCCAAATTCGGATTGGTAAACTATAGATGTAGTGAACACGATACTTGCATCTTCTGGACATGCTGCCATTGCCAATTCTGCCTCTTATGGAAAGGGTCGCTTGCATGGAATGCCAGTGCCACATAAAGCAGATATAATATGGGTTTTGTTTGGAGAACAATTAATAAGCAGACATGGAGCAGTGTGCACACAATCATTTGAACTCCCCTCCCACAGCTTAGGCCAGGCGAGGATGCGTGCATGCACCAGGCATCGCCACAGCCCTGGAGAGAATGCTCTATGTATTTATAGGGTCAGCGGTCAGGGCACATCTATATAATTGTGCAACAGTGGAAGCTCTCTGGCGAGGGAAGTGGCCTTATTAGCAGGAGAAGGCCTCTGAAGCCCAGCAGTTGGTCTCAGCTCATTTTCCGTTGAGCTGAGCCAGCTTTCTGCTCAGCTAGTGAAAGAGGGAAGGAAACAGACCTCAGGAGCCATGTGTATTTGTCTCTCGCTAACAATAGGTCTGTTGTTCTCTCTGTCTAATTGTGAGCAATTTGAGAGGAAAGACAAAATCATATGGATTTTTGCAACTCCCGTGGTCCCCTGCCTGGGGTTGAGTGCTTAATGCATGTTTGTTGATTGAATGAATGAAATAATAAACTTCAATCAATGCTGCATGAATGCTGTGTTTAAAAAAAATAACTATATGCTTTCATGGCAACTTGCAAACATTGGCTGTGCCTGCACGATGGCGAGCCACATATTCTGGCAGAGAACAAACCAGCACATATGGTTGAGGGTGGCTGTTGTGTGTTCTTAATGTGGAAATTGGTAGCATCCTTTCTCCCCCAGCCCTTTTCACTTTTGTTTCATAACATTTGTCTCTACTATGTTGAGAGACGTTAAGACAGAGACCTCCTTTAGTTGTCAGTGCCTTGAGGTTTACAGCCAGCCTTCTGCCAGTGTCTTTCTAGTTGTGCATGGATGGTGTGTTTGGAGGGGAGACGATCAAGGGTAAACAATAGAATATCCATGTTCATCTCTTTGAAATATTTTTTTCAAATATTGAAAATATTTTTTGTGTATATTTAGTATTCATAATAATGATAGCAGTGATCATCATTCTTTTTATTATAGCCAGTATATTTTGAACATTCGCTCTGTCTTACAGGATACTGAGTGCTTTATGTCACTTAATCCTCAATTCTTCATTAAACCCATTGCCAGCACATTTCCAGACCCAAGTTCACCTTGGAGTCCTTCCAGGTGTTTGTTTTAGCGTGATGTTTCTTATCCTCCAGCAGCCCATCATATATATTTAGGGAAGTCACTGAGAGACAGTCAAACCGGTTTTACTGCGTCTTCCTAAAGCCTTTAGGGTTGACAGTCATCTATTCATCCATGGTGGTTTCATTCTTTCATAGGAGAAAACTATGTCCTATTCTGGATATTCAAAGGGTATGCGATCAAAACCTCAACTTTATAAATATTAACATTGTATTAGTGTTCCTACATACTAGCTATCTTCTTATTGAAGTATTTGTTTAAAAGTGAAGCTATAGTTGGTTTCTTGTTAATCAGAAAAACACAAACATATATCCACTTAATTAAATGTATTCACTTAATTAAAAAAATATGCTGGTCATCGAGAAAGCTGATGGTTGTAAGCCAGTTTCTTTAAAAAAATATATACAGTTTGATGAATTTGGACATAAGCATATACCCATGAAACAATCACCACGCTCAAGGCAATAGACATATCTGTCATCACCTCCAAAAGTTTCCTTGTGTCCCTTTGTGGCATATTTTTCCTGTGGTAGCAACACTTAATGCACGTTTTACTCTCTTAACAATTTTTAAGTGCACAATACAGTATTATTTTAAACCATAGGGCATAGGCACTATGTAATACAACAGATCTCTATAACTTATTCATTTCACATAACTGAATTTTTATACCCGTTGAACACAACTCCTATTTCCCCTCCCTACCAGCCTCTGCAGCCACCTTCTTACTGCCTGCATCCATGAGTTTGACTATTTTAGATACCTCGTGTACCAGTAAGTGGAGTCATGCAGTTTTTGCTCTTCTGCGACTGGCTCATTTCACTTAGCATAATGTCCCCCAGGTTATCCATGTTGTTGCAAATAGCAGGATTTTCTTCTGTTTTAAGGATAGGTAATATTCCACTGTATGCATACAGCACTTGTTCTTTATCCATTCATCTGTTGATAGACACTTGGGTTGTTTCCATATCTTGACTATTATGAACAGTGCTGCAGTGAACATGGAGTGAAGGCATCTCTTTGAGATCCCAATTGTAGTTCTTTTGGTTACATACTCAGAAGTGAGATTGCTGGATGACGGTAGTTCTGTTTTTAGTTTTCTGAGTAACAGCCATACTGTTTTCCATAGCATAAGCCAGAGTTTCTGAACCTCAGCACTAGCACCATATTGGACCAGATAATTACTTGTCATGGGAGCCTGTCCAATGCATCCTAGGGTGTTTTGCAGCATCCCTGGCCTCTACCCACTAGATGTCAGTAGCCCCCCCTCCCCCCCCCCCCTAGTGTGACAATTGAAATTATCTCTGGATATTGCTAAATGTCCTCTCGGGGCAAAATTCCCCCAGCTGGGAACCACTGTTCTAAGCCCATAGACTAAAATGCTCGATCTTGCACAACAACAGAAATTTGCTGTTTCCTCTTGTGGCCCTTAAGGCAGATTGTATGCAGTTTCAATATTTGGCTTTAGTCCTTAGATAAATACATACATACATATATATATAATTTCTTCCCTTCAACAACTTATAATCAAGATTTAATATTTTTTATTTGACTATTTTAAAACCAGTAATAGATTCTAATGTTGAATGTTTTATTTCACAATAGGTTTTTTTTTCAATAGAAAGCTTTTAAAATACGCATGAATAATTTTATGCTTTAAGCATTTTTATTCTTTTAAGTATTCATATAAATATAGAGTAAACTGGTTTATTTTATATCTTTCTAGATCTCTCATGCATTTCTAACTATTTATTTTTCTCTATGACAGATACAGAGGGTTTATAGCAGGAAATCATGTAGTAAGGGCCTTCTATGCTTTAAAAAGGAGACTACAGTCATATCGAGAGACCCGAAAACCCTAAAAAAGGACCCAGGAATAAATAAGTCAAGGGCAAAAACTCACCTAAAGTTTCCTTTCTTCCTAAATTTATCCAGTTATCTTCAAGCATGATGCCTGTTCCCCTTTTAAAAAACCATTGTACTTCACAAAATTTACAAGTCCTTTATGTTCGCACTTCTGCTTTTGACTCCACCTAAGAAAATGGGGAAATGTCTGAAACACCAACTTATACTCATTTAGGTAAACTCTCAGAATTATGAGGGAACTTGAGAAACTAGGCATGGGATTTTATACCCTGTATTAGAAATAGAAACCTAGTCCTGTGCCTAATAATTTGTACTGACTTGGTAAAAAAAAAAAAAAGTACTCTTCTGTCCAACTTAAATCCCTCATGCTGCAAAGAGACATGCTTTCCTTCCCTCTGTCCTCACTGCAAAATTGTTTTTCCCCAGCCCTTGCGTTCAAGCCACCCAGATTCTTAAAGCGTGCTATTTAGAATTTTCTTGGCTCTCTTTCTCCAGATGAGTCGATCCAGATTTCTTTGTCGTGATCTGTTTTCATCTGCAGCCCTCCACACGCTTCCTTGAGGATCTTTGCTTCCCTTTGCAGTGCAGCTCCCTGAACTCAGGCAGGGCACACGCAGGATGCCAGGAAGGCACCTTGGAGGGCCTGCTGAGGGATCGTGATCAGCCTTAACCTACTGTTCCAACTGGAATAGAATCCTCTCTTCTTCGTTGTCAAGCAAAAAGTTGAGCTCCCTTTTGCCTTAAAAATAGTCCCTGCATGGTGTCTGCTTTCAAACTTTCCAAAGTGCTCAAGTTCACCAGCTCTTCCTAAATATAATGCTCTGTATCTTACAGAAGTGGGAACGGGGAAATTAGCAGCAAATGAGCTCCTTATTTTTCTGCTGGTAATGCCCTATGGACCTTGAAAAACCCCTTTGCTGAAGTTGGGCTCTCCTGGTGCCTTTGTTCCTTCTCTATTTATTTTTGACAGCAGCAAAGGCTCATCCCAGCCTCATATTCTCCGACTGCAGCTCTTTTTTCTAACTCACCACACCACGCTAAGATTCCAGACAAAAGCCCCTTGAAGACTATTTGAGAACTTTTGATCCACATGCGATCCCTTTGACAAACCAACTCAGGACGCTCTTTGTTAGTGGCGTCGTCTTTGCTAGCATCGCTACTCTACCTCAGTTTCTTTTATTTAGAAACTGTGCTGACCTGGTTGAAATATTCTTAGCCCACATGGGCGGACAGCTGTGCCTGGCCACGGAAGCAGGCAGCACCTGCTGTGCTCTTCCTGGCCGAGGCCAGGAAAGGAGGCTGCCGGCCAGCGGTCACTCGGGAGATGGAGGAGACCCGAAGAGTGGCGGAGAACGTTAACCAATCTTTAAGCCATTTTTCTTATTTGCAATCAAGTCAATATTGGACTTAGAGAAGCATAGACTAAATACAATAGGGTGTCCTGAATTGGATTCTGGAACAGAAAAAAGGACATTAGTGGAAAACTGGTGCAACCTGATAATACCTGGAATTTTGTTCATGGTAACATGCCCATGTTAGTTTCTTCCTTTTGACAAATGGTCACGGGTATGTAAGATGTTCACAGAAGGGGAAAGTATAGGAAGGGAATGTGGGCACTCTCTGGACTACCTTTGTACCTTTTCTGTAAATCTAAAATTACTCCAAAATAAAAAGTCTATTTTAGATGGCCCCAGCTCAGCCCCAGACCCCCCAC